>NC_089695.1:3555475-3858506 GCF_031753505.1 Anomalospiza imberbis
TTAACAGGACAGGGTCTCACTCCAGACACCTCCCTGCGCTCCCTCACGTGGATCCTCTTGGTGCACACGAGCCTTTTCACAGATGCCACTGAGTTTCATGTAGGAGGATTATTCCCGGGAAATCTCATTTCTCACTTCCACTCACACATCCTGGTGGCCCCTTCTAAGGACAGCAAAAGCCCCAGCCCAAGAGCCTTCCCAAAGAGCTCAGATGAGTGAGGCAGCTCTTTTAACCCAATTGAGTTGGGCCAGTGTGAAAATTCATTCCCCAGACTGCTCTGGGGGAGGAGCAGCCTGGCTTGGTGGTCAGGGGTGACCTGCTCCAGAAGGAAGGATGCTGGTGGCTGTACCTAAGTTCTTCAGCTTGTTCACTCACCCAGGAAAGACAAAGGCTTCAGCTTGTCCCCAGCAGCAGCATCGTGCTGGTCATGGTGCCAGGATGCTGTGGTGTCTTACAGAGGTCCTGGGAAAACCTGCTCAAGTGGGCTTGTGGTGTTTGCAAGAGTTCAAGATTCGTTGTCACAAAGCTTGTTGCCCTACCTGCAGACCCACTCCTCCCTTCTCAGGCACCCTCCAGCCACCCCCATATGTGGCTTCAGAAATGGTGCCTTGCCTCTCCTGGTGAGCTCCTTGCCTTTCCTGTTGAGCTCCTTGCCTTTCCTGGTGAGCTCCTTGCCTATCCTGGTGAGCTCCTTGCCTTTCCTGGTGAGCCAGCACCACCTGTGATGGGAGCCTGGGTTGTTCCAACCCTTCCAGACACCACCAAGATCCATCCAGTTGTTTTGGGCTCTGCCCTGGCTGTTCTAGCTTTAGTGCCTCCTGCAATGGGGCAGGCAGTGAGCCTGGGTAGCTGTGGGGCAATTACTTCTGCTCCACAGGGGTGAATGAAATCTCTGGTGGTGGGGCAGGACCTCTCTGCAGACCTGGGTATTCCTGGGATCTTTGTCAGAGCAGCTTGGGAGCTGGTAAGGAAATTTCATCCCTTTAGCACTGCCTCCAAGGGGTTACCAGGTAGTGGCTGAAGGCATTGAAGGCTGAAGGTATCTTTCCCTCTGAGCAGGGCAGGCAGCTCCTCCAGGCAGGAGCTTCTCTCTCCTGGCCACCCTAGAGAAGAGATGACCTTCTTGAGAGGGAAGTGCTTGCCAAGCTTAAATTAGATTTTCTAAATATCCTGTCCCTCACCCTGTGGCCCCAGAGCCACTTCTGCAGGCTGGCACTTGCAATGGCAGCCAGAGCAATGTCCCACAGCAGAGGGAAGACACACGATCCAGCCTCCCAGCACAGCTCATCCCACCCCAGCCTCACACAGCCCCAGCTCTGCATCACTGCCTGGCCTGCAAATTAACAGGACAAAGCTGCCCAGGACAGTGTCCACCAACAGGAAAATCTTGCTCTTGTGGAGCAAAGCCCCAGCCTGTCTGCATGGTGAGGAAGGACCAGCCGGGACCGCTGCCTCCCCTCCCCATCACAGCACCCAGGATTGCAGCCCCAGGCAGATTCTCTCCTTGCTGGATAACTTACACGTAGCTTCCCTGCTCCATATACTCAGCTGTTCCTCTGATATGGTGCCAGTCTCAACACATGGAATCCAGGCCTTCAAAATCTTCCATAAGCTCAGGCAACTTTACATTAGCACATTGTCGATGATTTCGAAGCCTACAGGCTCAGCCCGGCGAGCCTTCCATAAAATATCCAGCGAGGTGATGGTAGCTCTGCATGAAGCAGAATGAAACTGTCCATCTTTCCAGCCACCACATTTCTCCTGGCTGAATTAAAGAGGTTGTTTAATGGCAGTATTAAATTCAGTGCCACCTGTTGTATTGCTGTGTCCCCAGGACCTGGAGGGAATGCTCTTTACAAAGCTTTCCACGTTATTTGTGAGGATATGGCTCCTAACTGCAGCTCTGCTATGTTAACATTTCCAGGAATTTCCATCAGGCCATTCAGCATCAACCCTTAGCTCCTGAGAGCTTCCCTTCCCTTATGAAACTTTTGCCATTTTTCTCCCAGGGGGAGTGAAAAAAACAGAGTGGAGAAGGGAGATATGACCATTCAAAGTCTTGAACTAACAGGTAAATGAAGGAATTTCTACATTATTTCGCATTTTGGGACTATTCACCCCCAGTGACTAACTCCTCCCTTCTCTTCATCATGAAGCCACAATTGTTCCCTTCAAGAGACCTTTCCACCCCAACCCTTTCTCAAACTCCAGCTCTACAGTTCACAGGCAAATCTGGAAATTCTTGTTCTCCAGGATATGCAGTTAATGGAGGAGAGCTGGAGAAAGACCTGGCCACAGGTCCAGTGGGGCAACAGATGTCCCCTCCTGTCCCTTCCCTGAGCTCCTGATGAGCAGCTGAATGCTCAGCACCACGGTAGTCAGGCCCAGCTCAGACATCTTCCCTGACCCATGGACAGTCACCGGTCACCAGACCACCAAAAATGTCCCTAAGGTCAGCTACAGGCTGACCCACCTGGCACTTGGCAGCAGATGTGGCAGCTCTCAGCCTCCTGCTGTCCCTGCCCCCTGCTCCTTGTGCCACTGTTGGTGGATGTTTGCAGATGGTTCATCCCACCCTGTCCCTTTTCTCCTACCTCTGCCCAGACATCAGCACTGCCTGTGCCATGCCCAGTATGCTCTGTGGGCCAGCTCTGAGCTTCCTGCTGCCTTTCACCATCTCCTCCACAAAGCCCTTGGCCTAAAGCCCTGTGGGCTAGACTGATCCTCTGGAGATATCTGCCAGCACAGCCTGCCCAAGCTCATAGCTCTGCCTGGAGGCAGCTTTCCCAGGGGAGGAGGGAGATATTCATCCTCTCTTTCTTCATGTCGGCACCCACTGCCCTAATCCCTGGGTCATGCTGCATCTGCATCCCCTGAGCATCTCCAGGATGTCCCTGGAGGTCCCCACTGTGCCCCAGAGGTCCCCATTGCACGGCACTGCCAGCCCCCGAGGCCTCGCATCCCACCCACTGGAGCACCACGGGGGAGGTCACCGTGTTTGATGGCTCTGCCAGGGGACAGCTGGCTTGTTCCTGTTCCAAACCCCTTCCCTGAAGCTGCCAGCCCAGCTGGGAATCCTAGCCCCATCCCTCATGCCAGGCAGGAGGGGAGGACAGGGATACCATGGTGGGGAACCCCATCCTTGGCGGCACCACGGAGCAGCAGGGGCCGAGGGCAGGCAGCAGGGACTCAGATTTCAGCTTCTCTGCCCTTGGAAAGTCCATGCCAAGAGGACCTCGGAGCTGTTTGGACTCATTTGCCTCTCCCCGCCTCTGCAGGAGAGTGTTGGTGAGATTCTGCTTGCCAAGAGAGCCCCATGGCTTGTCCTTCTTGGCTGTTTATGGCTCGGTCCAGATCAGGTTTCTAAACTCTTCCCAAGCCGGTAACTTTGGTTTTGTTTTTTTGGTTTTTTTTTGGTTTTTTTTTCTTAAAAAAAAAAAAAAAAAAAAAAAAAGCACTGATTTTCTCCTTTCCCCACCCTCCCATCCTCCACCCTGCGATTTGTGGCCTGGCCTGAAGATGGTGAACGAGCAGCGGTGCTCCAGAGCACTGCCAGGGCTGGGCCACCTCTGTGTCCACCCAGGTCCCCCTGGAAATGCTCCCTGAGGCCCAGGAAGGCAAAGGGGGCTCAGCATCCTCCTGCTGCACCCCATCAAGCGGCCTCCCTCTGGTCTCCTGCGTGTTCTCACCTGGTCTCCCAAGAAAACACAACCCATAAGGGAAGGGGGGCAGTGCTGTGACCCTCTCAGCCCCCCAGAAGATGTTTTCTGCTCCCTGCTAAGTGGCAGGCTGGCAGCAGCAGCCACCATGTGTCTCAGTTCCCCACTGCAAAAAGGGCTGGGAGCCCTTTCCCAGGATGCTGTGGGGATGAATTCAGCAGATAGCATGAGGTTCCCAGAGCAGGTAACATCCCCCTAATTAAGATAAATACTAATTAAGTCTGGGACTTTCAGAGAAGCCCTGGGAGCAGACTCCAACTCCTGTTGAATTTCAATGGGAATGAGACACCTGACTCCGGAAAAACCCAGCCTCTGATATTAAGCTTAAATGGGCCCTTCTCTAACGTTGATATATTGCTGCTCTGTAACTTATGAGTGCCTTCCCGTATATCCGAGCACAACGTCAGTGTCCTGGAAATGCTAATAAGGAGCTTTAGGAGGGCAGCAGCGAACAGGCTCCAAGTCAGATGCCCATGATCATCCTGTGCTATTAAGCACCATGGACAAGCTTTGAGCAGAGCTTACCCATATTGCACACGAGGCTCTGGCTGCACCCCAGGTGCTTTGTGCACCCCTCCTCCTCCTTCTCCTCCTCTTCCTCCTCCTTTCCAGCTGTGAAGAGCTCATGCTCTTTCAGGCCCAGTCCTGTGCTTTGTGGGAAACCCTTGCTGGAGTGAGTGAGGTGAAGGGACAGGGCACTGCTGGTATCTGTACCTGCTGGGAACAGCCTCCCAGAGAGCACCGAGGGACAGCAGCGAGGAGCAGAGCCCCAGCATGCTCAGATGGATGGGGCTGCAGCAGATGGGGCTGCCCAGCCCGTGCTCACAGATCCTTCACCTGCCCTCCCTCCCCTGTCTGGTGGAAGTTGTGGGTCACCCCTGCCAGGACCACGCTGTGAAGGCTGTGCTGGGTGACCACAGCAGTAGGAGCTGTGTGGGGAGCTGAGGGGACTGAACATGGGTGTGGTGATGGAAAAAAAATGGAAAGCAGTTGGGATTTTCAGTGCCAGGATCAGGGAGTGACAGCGCTGAGCTCGGGCAGCAGAACCGTTTGGGAACTCCAGAGCGTGAGACCCCTCCGCGAGCCACCACGTGTCCAGCTGGCTCAGACCCAGCATTGTGACGGACTGGACTTGGCCGGCCCAGTGCCAGCCCAGAGGTCTGACAAACACAACCTCTCTGTCCTCGGGCCCCGCTCGCCAGCGCCTGTTTCGAATTAGCATTTCCCCTGCCCCCACCACCCGCCATTTGGGCAAATCCCTCAGCTGTCTGCCAGCGGTGCCGGGCCAGGGGAGACCAACCCCGGGAGCCCCGTTTGCTTTCCAAGGACTTTCCCAAGTCCCTGGTACACTTTAGCAATTAGAGGGTTAAGTTTCCTCCCGGCCTCGCTGCATTAACTGGAAAGGAATGAAGTGTCAGGCATGTTCTCACCACAGCAGGCTGTTGGAAAGCAACTCCCTTCTCCACGCACACACACCTCCCACTGCTGCGACCAAATTATTTTCTATCCTCCAGAGACCCAGTATGCCAGACAAAATCTGCAGCATGACTCTGATTCATTGCAAAAGGATGCAGATGTAATATTCCCTTTTTTGCCGGGGCTTCTTGCACGCTAATTCACACGGCATCTCGGCGTTCCGAGTTTTACAGCTCTCCTGCTCTCTTTATTATTTTTTTTTTGGAGGGCTCTGACGCCCCTCGCTGACCCTTGGCCCCACGTCCTTTCTCCCAGCACCACCAAAATAAAGACACTAAGCCTCCCATCTCCAGCGTGCAAATAGGCAGCTCTCCCCAATGTGCTAATTAGCCGAGTGTTTGGAAGTAAATAGGTAAGATTGGTGGTAATTTCCTGGCTGAAGGGGTAATTATTTGTTTCAAACAGGCTGCAAAATAACCCCGTAAGGTGAGATAGGAAACTAAATTCAAAAGAGGTTTCCTATTCCCACTAAGCAGGATTGAAAACTGGTTTGAAATTCCTTTTTTTATTTATAGTACATGGTATCCATGGAAACCTACAGAGGAGGTCATGGTAGCTAGGCCTCCGTTTCACCCTGCTCAGGGGATTACCGTTGCACAGTGGTACGCAGCCGTGTAAGAAAGTAGATTCACAATTCCCCGCAAACAACCCCCCCCCGCCAGCCCCCAGCCCCAGCCTTCCTGGAGGGCTGCAGGAGAGCTTTTGGGAGGCTCATAAATCTGCTCCAAGATGGGAAAGTGATGGGAACTGTGCCTCCAGCGTCCCCCAGAAGCAGGAGGCTGCCGGGAGCAGGCCGGCTCCCCGCGGTACCCTGACGCGATGCGCTGCGGGACGGAGCCGCTCGCGGCGCGGCCGCGGGAGCAGCGGGATACCCGCATTTCCCCTTCCCTGAGCTCCCATCCCTGTGCACTTCCCCTTTCCTGGGCTCCCATCCCTGTGCACTTCCCCTTTCCTGGGCTCCCATCCCTGCTCCAAACCCCGCGTGAAGGGGAGGAGCACCATGGCCAACTTTTCACTTGGCTGAACCAAGCGAGGGAAGCCCAAGCGCGGTCCAGATCCTGAATTCCCATTTGCCGGCAGGGATGTGCAGGCAGGGCATCTTCTGCGTTCACCTTTCCCTGCTGTTCTTGGGAAAACCGCTGCATTAGAGGGAGCAGGGAAAGCGTGGGCAGAGGGATGCCGCAGAAATGGCTGCGATTTTTGGCCATGTCTCGGGGCCGTGGTGCTGGACACTGCTCCCTTCATGATTCCCTCATGATTCCCTCATGATTCCAGCAGGGAAAAAAGGCTGCTCCTCGCCTTCGGGAGCTGTTTGTGCTCTCCCTTGTACGAACCTTTTGCTGCCGCAGACAAGAGCGGCTTCCACCTCCAGCCTGGCTGCGTGTGATTTAGCGGGAGAGCGCGATCATTACTTTTTCTGCCGTGTGTAAACCCCGGCTCCAGCCCGTGGAACGGCTGATGCTCCACCAACACCCGCGAGCAGCAGGAGCAGGAGTAGGAGCGCACAGCCAGCTCGCTCCCCCGTGCTGGCAGGGCCACAGCACCGGGATGTTCCCCGGGAAGGCAGAGGTGGAACGTGGAGCTGCTCCACAACCATTTTCCACCCAGCCCAGCCCGCCATCCCCTCCAGCTCCCCGCGCTCTGCCCCAGCCGCGCACAGAGTGACATTCCGCCTGTGACCTTCACTAATTCACTTTCCCTCTCCACGCCGCATTCCCTCAGCTCGCAGAAGGACTCGCTTTTTCACACAGCATAAAAATAGCCTGCGCAAGGCATTGCCAGAGGAAGCTGCGGGGCCAGCAGTGTGCAGGCAGGCGGAGGGACCGGCTGTGCCGCGCGGGTCCCGGCCCCGCTCACGCCACTCCTCGCCCCGGCAGGGAGCTCCCAGACCGGCCTCCCACCACCCAGACACCCTTGGCCTCCTTAACACCCCAGCTTCTTCCTGCGCCGCAGCCTTGCTGTGCGCTCGGTCTCAGATGTGGTGAAATTCAGACGGTGGAGGTCAGCAGCAGGGAAATGCTGCTGCATTAACCTTCCCCCTTAAACTGAATGGTTTTCCCCTCAGTTTAGGAAATTGAAGGCTGAAAGCATCAAATTTAGGTAAATTGCAAGGCAGATTTTTGAGGCTTTTTAAAGAAAAAAAATATTCAAAAAATAGTTTCCATGTCCTTTATGGAAATTACTCTGGTTTGAATATCTGTCAGTGGGAAATAGCACTGGAGCCATCACCATCATGAGAAACTGAACTGTTGGCACCAAATTGACATTATACCATAAAACACCTCCAGCTCCTCTTCTCTTCACAACCCCTTACCTTGATTCTTCCTCTGCCATCCCTCCAGCTGGCCTGTGCATGGCACCATGTGACCATGGCCACCCCCAGCCACTTGCTCAGCCTTTGAGCCAGTGCTGTGGTGTTTTCCCATTTCCCATCACCGTCCCTAATCTACCTTCCAGCCACCCCCTGTTCTTCAGGTCCTTTCCTAGGCCTGCCCTTTGCCTGGGAGCATCTCATCTTCTGGGCAGGGCTTCAGCTGGCAAGGGAGGAAGCCTCCACCTGTGAAGTAACCTCTGGACACACCTCTTGGCTGATTTGAGGAGGTGAATTGCATCCTAGAAGTGTACTTTTCTCTCTAGCACTGGCTGTAACTGCTGGAGACATCAAAAGGGAGGCAGAATGAGGCCAGCCCTGCTCTATCAAGTGACCAGCCAGTGCCCTCACATGCCTCTGTGTCCCATGTCAGACTCATCTCCTCTCTCCTCCCTGCTGCAGGGAGCCACACCGCTCCCCAGCTCAACACAAAACCTGCACCCACCCCATATGTTTTCCTTCACATTAAGTTCATCCCCACTGCTGGTGGTTTTCCAGTGCTCACCACAATTTCGTGCCTACCTTGACGCGTGCTATGCTATCGCCAGGACAGTCAATCAATCTTGCCTCGGCCAACAAGCAGGAGAGAAGTAATGTTTTTCCTACTCCCCCAGCTCTCTTCTCCTCCCGATCTCCATCAGGCACTCAGCAAGTTCACAAGGGCAGCCCGCTCTCGGTTTCCTTGGTCACGCACAGCAGCTTGCCCTCCTAGAGTAATAAAAACAAATGACACGTTGCTGGTTGTTGTCAGAGACGTTGCTGGGCCCCTCAGTGGAGAGCAGATTTGGGGCAAAGGGAGCATTTGCATTTTTAGGTCCCTTCTAGGCAGGTGGAGGAGAAGTTGCCAGTGGATGTGACTTGTCAGTGGATGTAATGCCAGAGTCAACTGAAAAGGATGAGCAATGAGGAATGCAGTCTATGTCTGCTCATAGATGCCAGAGATGGGGAAATGATGCTGGAACTGATTATCTGGGAGCAAGCAAGACCCAGAAGTGCCTGTGCCAGGTCCTAATGACTGTCAGAGTGGGACAAGCCCACATTCTGCACTGCTGCTCCTGGCACTGAATCACCCTGATGTGTGGACATCAGTTCTAGAAGATGAACAGCAGATTAAACAGATGAACCCTCCCTCGTGGCAGGAGCCAAGACTTGCCCTGCTTCCATTTGCAGTACATATGCATTTCCTCCCAGTTCAGTGTCCTCTCCTTGTAGGTACATGGAGAAACACACTGACACACACTCCTAACGGCATGGAAGGAGGCCCCAAGCCCCCAGCAGAGCTGGAGCTTAAAATTCAGGAATTAGTCAGGCCAGGAGTGCGGTCTTCCTTTAGCCCACATGTAGCCCATAGTGATGAAGACCCTATTAAGCTGCCCCCCAGCTCAGGAGCCTGCACTACTCACCCTGCCCACTCTGCATCACCTGGGATGAGCAGGCTGTGCCAGCCCATGCACCCTGGGCAGCCAGCAGTGAGCAGCTCCGTGCCTGAAGGACTTCACCATCTGCTTGCTGGTTCAGACACCAGTCCCTTCAGGACTTCCCAAAGGCTGCAGGAGGGAAGGGCTCAAGCCACCTTTATCTTTGGCTTTGCCTCTCCCTTTTTTTCCTGACTTTTATTAGCTGGGAGACAGCCCATCCTTTTTATAGCTCTGAATTCAAGGGTGATCAGATGAAAGTGGAGAGGGGATCCTGCATGAGTGGATGAGCAACCATAAGGTCAAGGCACCTGAAGGAGAAGTGTCCAGCTTTCACAGCCCTAAAGATTGTCCTATAAAAATACTCATAAAATTAAAGTGGGGTTTGGGTTTCAAACTCCTAAGAAACTTGAAATAGTCATCAGTCAATTCTGGTATAAGGGAAGCCTCAGACCCCTGGTTATGGAAGCAGAGGTTAATGCTGAGCTGTAATGTCTGCTGGGGACACGATGGACGCGGCAGTGCCCAGCTCAGCTTGGGGGTTATGGCTTAGGCAGTGGGTGACAAGTTGTTCTCACTATTACACTGTGGATGTGAATTTCTTCACTCAAATTCTTCCAAATAAAATACAGAGCCACTTTCTCTGAGGCTTCCATAGGATTTATGAGGACTGGGTCCTCTCCAGTTTTCTTTCTGTATCAAAGTGATGATTTAATTAATTGATGATCTAATTTCAGTCTGGGACTAAAGCTAACCTGCCAGTTTGTGAATTCGACCTTGGTGCAGATTAACCATGGTGGCAGTTAGTTTAACAGTGTCCAGAAGAGCTTTGCTGTGGTGATGCCTTTCCTGGACTTTGCTTTATAAAGATCTATCCACAGCAGGGTAAAAGCCGAGTGTGAGGGACAGGGATTCAGGTGGCTCCAAGCATCTCGGAGAGGGGGAAGCCCCTGGCTGTAGATGTCACTGTCATACCTATGGCAGCAAATGCCAGCTTTGAAGCAGGCAGGGGAGCGGATGTCACTGAAAAACAGCCCAGGCAAAATTCGGGAAGGTTCCACTCACTGGCAGTGACAAGGTCACGTAGCTGTGTGGGTGAGCACGGGGTGGAGGGAGAGGCTGCTGGGGAAAGCCCTGGGGCGGCAGAGCCAACGCTGTCCTGTGCTGTCACTGCCAGGAAAAAGGAAGCAGCTCCAGGGACGTGACCTCCTGTGCCTCGTGCGTGTCCCTGGTGCCAGCAAGTCCATGGAGCAGGGGTGTCTGTCTGCATGTGGTAGGAGCCTCAGCACACACAGACCCCACAGACATCCTGTCACACCTGCCTGCAGCCGGCACAGGTCCGTGCACTGTCCCTGCCACAGGCATATCCAGTGTCACACAGCCTGTGAACACACACACACACACACACAGAGTGTGTATTCCAGGGTACAAGGTACCTGCACACAACTTCCACATGCACACACATCCAGTGCACCTCTGGACATGTGAACACACACGTGCATGTACTCGCCAGGCCCGTGGGTTGCCCACCCTGTGCTCCCCACACACCCCCCACAGCCCCACTTCTCACCATCCCCCCGGGCTAGGGCTGGTGCTGCCCCAGGACTGTGGGCAGTCACTGGGCTGCTGCTGTCCGAATGCAGACCCACACCAGGGATTTCCCTGAGCTTCACACCAAGCACAGGACCCCATCAACCCCCTCATGTCAGCCCCCACTGCACTAGGCACCTTCTGCCACTGCCCAGCAGCTCTCTCCATCTCAGGGAGGGAATATTTGGGACATTCCTGGCTGCCAGAAAACACGAGGCATTAGGCAGGGCAGCAGGACCTGTGTGAGCTGGGGTTACAGGGCCGTGCCAGGCAGTGGGATGGAGGGGAGAGCTCAGAGCTGGCATGGATCTGTGTGCACACCCAGTGCCAGCAGACCCAGCATTCCCACACACCCCTTCTTAGCAAGGGTCACCCCATGTGTGTGTCACCACTCCCTGCCAAACAAAACCAAGCTCTTGGTTCCCAGCACTGCGCTCCTTGTGCAGCCTGAGCACTACCTGAGCCCTCCCAGCACCTCTTTTCCTGGTGGGTGGCACACACCAGACGGGCTCTCACAGCCTGGGGAGGTGAACCAAGCTTTGGGACAATGGGGAGCAGGCCTGGGGAGGTGAACCAAGCTTTGGGACAACGGGGAGCAGGCCTGGGGAGGTGAACCAAGCTTTGGGACAACGGGGAGCAGGCCTGGGAAGGTGAACCAAGCTTTGGGACAACAGGGAGCAGGCCTGGGGAGGTGAACCAAGCTTTGGGACAACGGGGAGCAGGCCTGGGGAGGTGAACCAAGCTTTGGGACGACGGGGAGCAGGCCTGGGGAGGTGAACCAAGCTTTGGGACAACGGGGAGCAGGCCTGGGGAGGTGAACCAAGCTTTGGGACAACGGGGAGCTGCAGCTGCTCTCCGCGAGCAGGCCCGTGTGGGCTGGCTGTGGCTCAGGGTGCTGCAGAAGAAGCCCGTGGAGCAGGGGCTGGTGTGCACAGCCAGGGGGGAGGACGGCACAGCCTCGTTTTGCATAAGCCAAAGTGCAGATCCTCCGTGCCTGCCGCGGGGGCTCGGTCCTGCGTGGCCGGGGAGCTGCCCGCGGGCTCGGGGTGAGCATCCTCCCGGGCACCGCGCTGAGAAGGTGAAACCAGCCCGAGCTGCAGATCGCCGCTGGGGCGGGGGGATGGCTGCAGGCTAATAATATTCCGTGTCTCATTATGCCGCGTATTAAGCTGAAATTTGCAGATGCTCTAATCACCGCGAGGCATTCTGCGCACACAGCCTCCCTCCAGCCCGGCAGCGCTGTGCAAACACCGGAGGAGAAGCCCTGCTAACCATCCTGCCACATGGTGTCCTGGAATCTTTACAGACCATTTCACCTTCACAAATAGCCTTGGAATGTCTGTGCATCGACAGCCCCTGCGGTAGCCAGATAGGCTCAGCCGCCTCCTCTGCAGCTCCCCGGGCCCCTCTTAAGCTTTTTCCCATCACGCCATGCAGATGCGAGGCTCCGGAATTTACACCGGGGCTGGGTAAAGCACCTCACGTCGAATGTGATCTGCGCCCCAGGCTCGCAGGAAACGTGAACTGTATTTTATAGAGGTTGAGGAAAGCTCCTGCCTGAATTGCTTTAATATTTTTTTCCTCTGTTTTCTCTTTCCCTTTTTTTTTTTTTAAATGATTTTCCTTTCTTTTCCCAGATCTCTGCCCTTTGCCCTCCCGCGATCAAAGGGGGCACGCATTCAAGTGCCGTGGGAATACTCGCTCCCTGCGTATTCTGGGCAATCTCATGAGAAAAGCTGCTTTTTCGCCAGAGGTAGGGAAACACGGATGGACTGGGGTGTGGGAAGGAGGGCTGTGAAGCCTGAGGCTTCCCTGTGCGTGGGAAGGCAGGAGAGAGGAGCAGCATGGGAAGGGTTAACCAGAGACTGTCCTTGCTGTTTTTTCCAGGCCTGGCTGCACCAGATTCTTCCATTTCTCTTGGCAGGGATTGAAACCGTGGGGCTGAGCTAAACACATGAGCCTGGAGAGTCCCTGTGCTCCGACAGTGAGCAGGACCCTGAGCGAGATGCTGCAGCTCATTAGCAAAGCAGCAGCTCGTCCAGGGCATGCAGGTGTCAGGCAGGCAGCAACAACAGCAAAACAGAGACAAGGAGGCAGAAATGCAGCGAGATGGGGAGAGATGGGGAGTGTTTGCTGCTCTGGGCATGCACATGCACACCTACATGCACACGCACACCTACATGCACACGCACACCCATGGTTACTACAAGTAGTAGCACAGAGGGAAACCTGGCCTGCTGTCTGTGTAGGGTTTGGTAATTGGGCTCATCCCCCGTGCTTGGTGCTGGTTTGGGCCACCACCTTGACTCTCAGTTCATATGGCATTTGGCAGCTTTTCCTTACTGGGGGCTTGTGGTCTCCCTCACCCATCGTCCCACCCGGCAGGAGTGATTTGGAACGCTCGGGGAATCCCAAGCGAGGCCATGCGCTGCCCGCCTCTGGGCTGGCAATATGGGGTGACCCAGGGAGGCCCCTGACCCGGGAAAAGGGCTGGGAATCATTCCCTGAACGAGCACAATGGCTCCTGTCCTGATGGCTGGTCTGGCTCAGTGCTCACAGTTGCCCAGGCGACTGCTCCTGGAAAAGCGCGCATGGCCGGAAAGCTCGGCTGCTGGCCCGGCGGGTCTGCAGCCCCTGCCCACTCCTGGACAGGCCGGTGCTGCCCTGCAGCAAACCCTCTGCTCACACTCCCTAAGAGTGAGCCCAGCGCCTGCCACTGCTGCCACTGCCCGAGCTCTTGTCCTGTGCAGGTGCCCAGAATCCAGACCCAGATCTGCCCCTTCCAAAAAAAAGTCAGGGACAATCCTGACCCCGCCTTCCCATGGATTGATCAGGGTTAGTGTGTGCTGCTGCCTCCATTGTCACTGCTGTGGGTCTGTGCCAGGCACTGTATGATGCTGCCCAGAGCAGCCAGGGACCCCTCATTGCTTTGGTGTTGGTCTGTCCTTCACCCAGGACACGTTTTTCCAGGTGGACTCTGAGCTGGATTTTCAGCTGTGAAACTTTCATTTCTGTTCTGTGATTTTCAGCTGCTTAGCCAAGGGTTCCTGTAGCAATGACAGGGAAGCTGAATACTCCTGGGCAGAGACCCTGGAGGAGCAGCAGAAGGATTCAGGATCCTGTGAAAATCCATGCAGGCATCCTCCAAAGAGGTGTCCCAGGTGCTGGCTCTCCCAACATCCCAGCCCGGTGCGTCACATGTCACCTGGCTGTGTTCAGACACAGCCCCAAAGAGCAGCTGGTTTGTGTCTGCCCAGAGAGAGAACCTCGTGTCCCGTGGACAGGACCCATGGAAGGGAGCACCTCTGGGATGGAGACTCAGCTCCTCTGCCACACATCACACACCCATCCAGCCCGGCCTTGGAGGATCTGGCCAAACACCCTGCAGACTCCTCTTGCTGAGGCAGGGCTGCTCTGTGCTGTTTTGTCCCATGGCTGGTGTTGACATTGCAAAGAAAGGAGACCCTGAGCTCTTGGTCTGGGTTCCAGCTGGTGCCTCTGTCACCACAGAATGGAATCACTGCTTTTTACACAGCGAGCTCAACATCCTTCAGGCAGGGTCTGGAGTGCCCTTGCAGGTGGGCACAGCCACTGGGGTGGACCCGTGCTAAGCTGAGGATGGAAACTTAGAATCATGGAATATCCTAAGCCAGAAGGAACCCGTCAGGATCATCGAGTCGAATTCCTGGTGCTGCACAGACACCCCAACAATCCCACCCTGTGCCTGAGAGCATTGGTCAAATGGTCCTGGAGCTCTGGCAGCCCTGGGGCTGGGACCGTTCCTGGGGAGCCTGGTCAGTGCCCCACCACCCTCTGGGGAAGAACCTTTTCCTGCTATCCACACTAAATCCCCCTGACACAGCTCCAGCTGTTCCCTTGAGAACTGTCCCTGTGGACAGTTCCCTGGTCCCAGGGAGCAGAGATTGGAGCTGCCCCTCAGGAGGACTGCAGCCCCTGGGGAGGTCAGACCTCAGTCTCCTCTCCTCTAGGCTTCTCTAGCTTCACCTGCCCTCTCTGTGCCAGCCACCTTGGCCCTGAATGGCATCTCTCTCTGGGCATGTCCCTGCTTCCCAGCCATGTCCTCTCCAGCCAGTGCATCCCCAGATTTCTCCATGGCAGGGCACAGCCAGGGCAGTGCCACAGAAGCAGCCCCAGCATCCATGCAGATCATGATCTGGGAGCAGATCCAGAGACCAGTGTGTTCCAGATTGGACACCCTTGATCCAACATCCACTCTGCAAAAATGCACCCCGCAGGAGGAAGAAAACAAAAGCAGGGATGATTTAAAGGGAGGACAAACTCCTCCTGTGGGATTTTGTCCTTGGCCAGAGGAGGAATCACCTACTGCAGGAGTTTGATTGGGGTAAGTAATAGGCCCCCTTAAGCTGAGGTGACACCTCCTATGAATGCTGCATTCAGCGGGGGACAGGCCATATGCAGAAATAAACAGGGACCTGGGACACACTGGCAGCTCTTTAAAAGATTGTTAATAATGTGCTGTTCACGTTCCTCAGAGACTGCTGCCATGATCTGCCAGCAACAGACGCTGGCAGTCCTGATGGGAGTAACTCCTGCCGTGACAGAGCCCTCGCCTGCCACCAGGCACCAGCCCAACCTGCCCTTCCCTGGCCATGACCAGCAGCACTGTGGAGGGGAACACGGTCCTGTGGCAGGGACCTCGCTGATCCAGGTGGCACGGGGCAGGGGACAACCTCAGTCAGGCTTTGCACTCAAGCCCTGGTGGAAGGAGGGAGCCTCTGAGCAGGGCTGGTAGTTTCCAGCATGGACCTGGTCCTCAAAAACAGGAGGGGTTTTGGGAGGGTCATGACATGCTGCTCCAGGTCTGGCAGGGAAGGGGAGATAAGAGTGGACCTGCAGCTAATGGGGCCAAGAGGATAGTCCCTGGAGAGCAGGACAGCCATGGGACAGCTGGGTGGACACGCATCCACCACTGCAGACATTTCTCACACTGCAGCTCACGAGCCAACGTCTCCGTGCTCGTCCTAGAGCCTGAGCAAACAAGGTCCAGGTCAGAGTGGTACGAGGGAGAGGAAAATGGAAAATAATTCCAACTGCCACGTTTCTGTGCAATCCATATCCAAGCTGGCCTCAGCCTGGGCCCATCAGCTCCCAGCACTGGGCACAGGGATGAGGGAAAGAGCATGGAGCTTTCCCCCTTTCCTGTAGGCAGGGATCAAAATGTGTCAGGCTGGAATTCTCCCAAGAGCAGCTCCCTCCTGGGCTTCGCTGCTGCTTCCTGTTCTCGGGGGCAGGAAATACCAAGCAAACAGCTCCGTGAATGACTTCAAAACTTCCACTTCCAGCGCCGGCTGCAAGATGAGGATGGAGCAGCCTGGATGATGGTAGCAGCCTGCCCAGAGGCTTTGCTTCAATGGACCATCCCCCTCCATCTCTGCTCTGCCCCTTGGGAAGACAGGACCCAGGAACAGCTTCTTCCAGCCCTTAATGCCAGGCTCAGGACCTGCACTGAGCTCCTGGGCCATCAGTCCTTGTGGTTTCCATTTACTTCTGCTCTCTGCCTCCACTCAGAGCCAGGCAAACAGAGGAATTAATAACTGCACAGAAAATGAGACTGCACTGTGCAGCGTGAGGCCGCTGTGCTGATCCCTCATGGGCACGGCTGGCCAGCACAGCACAAGAGCCTCTGCATTCCCCTTATTGCTGCCATCATGAAAAAATCCATGGGCTGCTCCCCTTCTGCAGAAGAGAACAGCCTGGAGGGGGGAACAGCATTTTCCTGTCTCCATTCTGATTTTTGAGGGTTGGTTCAGCCTGTCCTGCTGTGCCAGGAGCTGCACAACAGCACAGTGACTGTCAGTGGATGAAAAAGGGCTGTTTCCCCCACTTGGCTGGATAGAAATAACAAGGTAGTGCCTGGCCAGGCTCTAACAGGGTTTCCAACTGGTCTGTTGATTGCCCAGCAGATCGTTAGACCAGGCAGCAAGGAGCAAAACTGGGATGGGGGCTGGTGGCTCAGAGCAGGGGCCACCCTGGGGTTCTCCAGCTCCAAGCCCCAACTGCTCCAGGGTGCAGGAGAGGCTCTGCTGTCTGACTGGCAGATCTCACTGGAGCAAAAGTGTCCTGGAGGTTCCTGCACCTTTGGATCCTACATCCTTTGCATTCTACATCTTTGTCCCCAAGAGACACCTGTCCACTCCAGGGCACTGCTGATCCCTGCCAACACCTCTCCCTGAGCCCCCATGGGACACAGGAGCTGGCAGCACACCACACGTGAGTGCAGAGCCCAGGGGTGCCCGGCACAAGCTGAGCCTGGCAGGGGAGGTCACTGCCTCGTTCTCCTCCCGTGAGCTGCTCAGCATCTCCGCTCTTGGCCCGGGTACGGATGGAGCCAGCTGCTCCTGGCGCCGCCGCTCGTCTCTGCCAGGCGCGGAGCCATCTGCCTGGCAGGGCCAGCCACACCTGCTGGGAAGGAGACAGAAGCTGGGCAACCTCCCCGCCTTTGCGGCTTTCCGGCTGGCGGCATCACACGGCGGCTCCAGGCGGGCTCGTGTGTTTGCACAAAGGGAAGGGAGATAAGGGGAGGCTCCTTCCCACCGCCCCCAGAGCCCAGCCGTGCTGGGCACCTCACGGGGAGAGCAGGGACCCACGTGGAACCTGGGCACAGCCCTGAACGGAGCCATGGGACACTCCCTGGGCCAGGCAGGGGTGGGATGTGTCCCTGAACCCTCTGCAGTGTGTCCCAGAGCCATCCCCATCCCCAGCACCGAGCTGGGTCTGCTGCCAGCGTCCAGCACAGGCGTCAGCCAGGATCAGGAGCAGCTACTTCTTCCCCCAGGTGGGCAAAGGACTCTTTGCTCCCAGGAGGGCAGAGGGGTCAGAAGAGGCATGCTCAAACATCTCACGACAGTGAGGATATTTCCTCTCCCCAGTCAGGGCTGGCGACTGGCCTGGGTGTTGTTCAGGGGCCACCACTGTGGCTGCTGCTGTGAGGGAAAGGAACGGAGGGGACCTAATAGCTTTGTCCTCCCCAGTGAATCCACCTCATCCTGCTCCTCTGCATCAGGAACTGCAGGAGCCAGAGACATGCCAGGTGCTGGTGCCAGGGTGGGGCTGCTTCTCCAGCTCCTGGTGCATCGAGACCAGGCAGTACCACGGCACTGGGGGTGCAGGGTGCTGCCACCAGCCCTCACACCCCAGCCCCACTGCCAGGAGCAGCATCAGTTAGGTGTTGGGATGGAAAATTCCTTCCAGTCCAGAGGAGCTGAGGGTCACCTGGCGTCTGGGGTAGCAAAGCTGGGTAGCAGGACAGGCAGAAACAATGGAGAGCATTTCCAGATGCCCCATTGCTGAACATCCTGCAAGAGACTCTTCTGCCCTGCCCTGTTTCCCCTCAGTAGGATGAGGAGGTTGACGGGCATCACAGCGGCACTTCCCCCAGCCTGGTTGGTGTCTCCCATCCCAGGGCAGCCACAGCTGCTCTGCCACTCCTGAGTATCACAGCTGGCAGCCCCTGCTGCTGCCACTGAGCCCCAAACCAGCCTGGAGAGCTTTTTCCAGCACCAACAGGGCCAAGTCACACTGGATCTTTGTTCACCATCCAGCCAAGGCAGGGGAGTGAGCTCTGCTTTTGAGGGGTTGGGAACACAGGAAAATCACCCTCAGGCTGTGGGAAGGTCTCCTTACCCAAACCTCCAGCCCCAGCAGCAATCCTGGGTACCCGCAGCTCAGAGGTGTCTGCAGGAAGCATCGTGCAGAGACAAGTGTGTCCCCTCAGGACTGACCTTCTGGCTGACAGAGCAGCACATGGAGGCAAAAAAGGTCTGCCTGGATGGTTTGGTCTGGGTTGAGTGGATTGAAGATCTCTGCCCCTGCCTGTCTTGAGCTTCACCATCCTCAGGTGCAGTAGCAGCCTGCTGAGGTGGCTGCAGCTTTGCTCCACACACAAAGGCCCAAGCTGGCTGTGGAGAGCAGAGGGACTGATGCAAGCACTGTTAGTCCAGCAGATATGGGGGTCCCAGGGCAGCAGCCTGCCCAGTCTGGGAAATGGGGATCACTGCCATCCCAGCCAGTGCTGTGCCTCTGCGAGAGGCAGAGGTGCTCTCAGGACATGATGCCTCCAGCCCGGTGCTCCTGGTGACCTTGAGGAAGGTGAATTGCCTCCTGACACCCTGTGCTGAGGTCTGTGCCAGGCAGAGCAGGCAGAGGGTGGCAGTGGACACAGCTCCCATGCTGCTGACACCACAAGGATGCCGGGATGGGCAGCAGGTCCCGTGAGACCCCCTGTGCCCCAGGTCCCCTGGCCATAGTCCTTGCCAGCTGACACCCCACAGAACTCCATGCTGGTCATGGGTCTGCTCATGCACACAGTGCTGCTGGCTGCAGCAGAGGACTCAGAGGGACAGAGAGGTCACAGTGAGGATCCAGCTGCCCTGGGGAGCACCCAGCATCCCAGCTGGGCTTTGATGTGGCACAGAAAGCTGACAGGCAGCAGCACTCAGGGACTTAGCAGCAGCTCCTGAATGTTGTGTGAGCTCTCCAAGGGATGCTGACCCCAGCTGGGGTCCTGCTAAATCCCAACATTCTCACTCGACCCACCCAGGAGGCTGCTCCCCACCATCCCACCCAGTCCAGCACCAGCCTCCAGCCTGCGGCAGAGGGCTCAGGTTTTGCACATCCCCAGGGCTTCCTCACTCCATGGGCACCCTACAACGATCCCTGAGAGACAGTGCCACCTCCACGTCTGCTGGCACCCGCCCCAGTGGGCTCCTGATGGGTCCTACTGAATTTTACTAAACTCCTCCTGCACCTGCTTAGGCAAATTTTGCTCCAAGAGGTCTGCTACGACTTTGACCTGGAGTAACTCCATGGTGGTGGCTGCAGGAGGTGACATGAGCTCAGCACCTGCCTGATGGGAAAAAAACACACACAGCAACCTCTCTCCTTCCTTTCCTCTCTCTCTGCCATCCATTTGGTGGGCAGTGTGGCCCCGCTGCAGCTTTATCTTGGTTCTTTAAAAGGCTCCCTGGCTGACATACACACCGTATGGGAGCAGTCAGCCGAGGAGAGCTGTAAATCTCCCAAGGCCTCATCTTGCGGGGCACATTAGCTGTTTTAAACTTGTCAGCTTTCAGCGATGGAAATTGACTGTTCCAAGCCCTTCTTCCCTCGGCATCCTGCTCCATTTTACACCGTGGAGAAGGTGCTGCATCCCCAGTGTGTTGGAGGAAGGGAATGTGCGTCCCCCCTCCTGTCTCCTCAGGGACTGTGGATGCTTTAGGGATGTTTCTTGAGGTCCCACCAGGAATATCAATGCCTCCAAGCCGCCTCCTTTCTTTCTGTCTCCTGTGATCCTGCCCCCACCTGGAAGTAAGGATGGGGATACATAACCTCACAAAGCGTGCCTGTCCACACGAGCTGGCTTTCCCATGTCCATCCATGCAGGACCACTCCAGATCCAGTCTGAGTGAGGAAGGTTTATGAAAATTAAGCCCAGCTTGCAGGCGTGCTGGTGGGATTCATTGCAGAACCGTGTGTGTGTGACTGTGAGCTCCAGCGCCCAGCACAGCCTCGCACGCAAAGCCTGGGGACACGCAGCTCTGTGCCCACCTGGGGACAATGCCCCCGCCACCACTGCCCTTGCGCCTCCTCTGCCGGCACCAACAGCTCGCCAGCCGAGTCGGGAGCACGGAGCGTGGGGGTTTCGAGGAGGAAAAGCTCTGTTTGAGCAGCTCACCCCGAGGCAAACTCCCACACAGGCATCTTCTCCAAAGGGCACGGGACCCCATCCGCGCATCCAGCCTGGGCATCCCACAGATGCGCCGTGGAGCCAGCACTGGGTGGGCGCCCACCTCGCCCCTCCCAGCGAGCACACAGCTCATCTGAGCACGGCGATCCCTCTCCATCCTGCCGGGTGCGTGCTTCATCCCGACAGATGCTCCCCAGCCCTTCTGAGGGACACGTAGAGGAGACCCTGGAGCAGGCACAACCCTTCACCCCTTTCCCCCGGGACAAACCCCGTGCTGTGCCTGGCTTCCATCCCCCGAGGAGCCCACCGGCATTGGGGTGTCTGCGGAGCAGCTCCACCGCGGGGAACGCGGCCACCCCGGAGCAGCCCCCGCGGCTCCCGGCGAGCGGCAGCTGCACCGTGTCTGCCGAGGGAACGTGACAGCCGCGCTCAGCCCCGAATCAGCCGCGGGTCCCTGACCCTGCGTGCACGGGGTCAGCGCGGCCGTGACGGCGGAGGCGAGGGGGGCCCGGAGCCGCTGTTGGCGCGGGGTGATTAGCGGCGGTGCGAGCCCTGCGTCAGAGCCCCGCTTCCCCCCGCCCGCCGCTGATCCCTCTCCTTGGATACAGGAGGCAGGGGGAAGCGGGCCAGGTGGGAGGGGGCATCTGGGCCGGGGAGCGCGGGGGCCCCGGCGCGGCGCATGGCGTGATCCGTCGCAGGCGCAAAATAGTTGCCCCCGAATTAGCGGAGCGGCGGATGACGCACCGCGCTCACAGCCGGCGGCGAGGAGGGGGAGGACGGCGGTGTCAGCGGGCAGCCAACCCACGGCACCGGGCAGCCACGCGGCCGCCCGTGGGGACAGGGTGCCGGCAGGGCACAGCGGGAAAGGTCCCGGCCCGCAGCTGCCGGCACGGCCGTGCCCCCCGCGGCACCCCCGGCACGGCTCGCAGCCGCGCACTCCCTGCCGCGTCCGTCTGTGGCGGTGCCCAGAAATAATCTGGCAGCGAAGCCGAGCCAGAGCCACGTCCACCCACCGCTCCACGTGAGCGATGGGGAGCGGAGAGGGCGAGAGGAGCCAGCTGGGCCCCTCTCCGGCGCTGCGGCCCTCTGATAACGCTGGATTTGGGTCCTGCAGACCGGTGACAAGAGAGGTGCCACCGTGGGAGGGGGGATTTAAGCTCCCTATCACCTGCAGGGCAGTGCTTCCTTGGGGACCCTGCCGGCCCACCTCCCGCGGCAGCAGAGAGGCTCCGACAGCAGGGAGGGCACGCAGGCACCCCGTGCCCTCGGCGGGTCCTGCCGCCCGTGCCGGCCGCACCCCGGCTGCCGGGACAGCGTTCAGAGCCTGATTTGCAGATCCCTGCCCATGGCACGGGGCTCCAGCCCGGCTGAGACCGACGGCTCGGTTATTGTGTCGGCAGTATAAACGTGTCGGAAATTGCCTGAATTAGCCATGTGCCATGAACAGGTTTATGGATTATGGGATGCAGAGCCCTTTCAGGAGCAGGCAGTTCACAATCCAGTTAGACAGCTCCAGCCCCAGTCATTCCCCTTTGGAGGACAAAAGCTCATTGGGTACAATGGACAAAATCCAAGCGTGTCCCCTGTGTGGGAAGGATCCATCCCAGTAAGCCCATCCTGCTCTCCCAGCTGCTGCCACCTCCTCACCTGATTTTTTGCTTCCTTGGGAAAAAATTCTCCTTGTCTTCCCCAGAAGATACTATCCCTGAGGATGTGAGGAGGGGGATGTTCCACTTTTGTGTCTAAATTGCGTAACAAGGACTTTGGGCAAAATCCCGTGTCCCACAGGGCTGTCCTTAGCTTGGATTTGGAATTAAAACTCACCAGCTGTCCTGCCTCAGCCCCAGGCTGACCAGGTCCAGGGTCATATCCTGCAGCAGCTCTAACAGGCTGACAACAGGGACCTGAGGGCTGGATTACCTCTTGCTGGGTTTTCTGTGCATGCATTGATCTGACCACTTTTTTGGTCCATTTTAGTTTTGGGGTTTTCTGCATCAAAGCATTCCTTAGCTTCTTCTCAGAGATTCATTAGGACTGAAAGGTGCTGGGTGACCGTGGTCAGCCAGATGTCCTTGGCTGGGCTCTCCTCCGAGCCTGCAGCCTCCCAGCCTGGACCGGAGCCCTTCCCAGTGATTTTATGGGGGAGTGGGGTGTCACACCACGGTCTGGAGACCATCACCGTGGGCAGCAGCAGGTCTGGAGGGGCCCTGGCTCAACGTGCAACCCCACTCTGCACCTCTGCAAGAACTCCAGCGTTTAAAAGGGGCTTATTAATGTCCACCGGCATCTCGGAGCAGCCGGCACCAGGCAGGAGCGAGCCGGGAAGAGAGACAAAGAAAAAGCCAGCAGTGGTGGGGAAGGGCCAGGCTCGCCTCCCTGCACAAGCGCTTTTCCTCAACCGAGCAGCGAGAAAGCAAAACTGCGAAGTGCCTAAAATTAGAGCTGCCAAACCCCAGCTGGGGAAGCCTGGAAAGATCCCCAGGCCCTGGAGCCTTGGGCGAGCTGCATAAAAGGCAGCGGAGGGGAAGGAAAGGGAGCTTGGGGACCGCGGCAAGTAGAGCGAGGCACAGTGGGAGCGGGGAGCGGATGGCTGCCTCCCCCCGCCCGCATCCCACCGCCGCTCCCGACTCGCCCCGCCTGTGCCGGATGCTCGCCCCGCGCTGCAGCCCCCCGGGGCTCGGGGCTCTGATATCCCTCTGAGGGTGGCTCTTTGGAGATGCAGCTGTGCTGGTGCAGTGGGAGCAGGGTTCATATGGTCCCAGAATTGCCAGCACCCCGCAGTCAGCCATCCCAGCTTGTCTGTCTTTCCAGAAGACCCACAGACCTCACGCTGGTGCCTGGAGAGCTCCATGCACTTGGGGATGGCTCCTTCAGCCCAGGGGCTAGAAAACACATACCTGGGCCATCCTTCAGCGGGGCTCCCAGCCCCACACAGTGTCCCCTGCCTTGCACCTGGCCACAAAGCCTGCTGAGCTCCTGAAGGGGCAGGCATAACTGAGGAGGCCAGAAGTTGCATGTCCTGGGCCACCAGTGCCCTCATGGAGACTCGGGCACCCACCCCCACCCACCAAAACCAGGACAGCAACTCTGTGACCCCCACACACAATTACCCACCCCAGTGTGTCCTTCTGTCCAGGAAGACACAATCAGTGAGTGAAAAGCACAAGCTTTGCTGTCAGTTAACACGAGGGGAGTCCCATACAGCAGTCCTCGGCATCCCCCAGGCCAGCTCCTTCCACAGATATGACTGAAGACATGGGTAGGACCAGTCCCACCAACATCCCAAGGCTCCTCTGGATTCACAGAGCACCATCGTGGCCCTAACAGTGTGGGTGGCAGAGCCACCAGCCACACACCAAATCAACATCTAAAACCAGAAAAAACAGCAGCTCCACAGACAGGCAGTGACTCTGCACTGGATTTGGCTCTCCAGCTCCTATTTGTCATGATCAAAGCAACTGAGGTTTAGCGCCAGCTTCACTGAGCTCAGGAGATGCTGTAAAATGGCTGAGTCAAGGCCAGGTCTGGATCCTTTCCCTCAGTAACTGCAAAAACCCCAAAGGTAGCCCAGCAACTACAAGAGAGCTGTCCCCAACTTCTCCAGAGCTGGGAATGCACCCCAAGCAGTTCACAACCAGACCCTGGCCACTTAATTTGAGGTAAATCAGCCTCTGTTGGACATTTGTTCATGACTTGTGTTGGGTACATGCAAAATGACCCAAGGAGGAGGCAGATATGTGGGACAGGAGCTGTAGAGAAAAGGGGGATTCATGCCAGAGAGATACTCTCGGAGTGGCTTACCCTGAGGTCATAGAAACATGGAATATACTCAGTTGGAAGGGACCACAATGATCATTGAGTCCAGTTCCTGTCCCTGCACAGGACAACCCAACAATCCCACCCTGTGCCTGAGAGCATTGTCCAAAGATTTCTTGAGCTCTGGAAGCCATAACCATTCCCTGGGGAGCCTGGTCAGTGCCCAACCACCCTCTGGAGGGAGAACCTTTTCCTGGCATCCAACCTAAACCTCCACAGACACAGCTCCAGCTCTTCCTGTGGGTCCTGTCCCTGGTCACAAGAGAGCAGAGATTGGATCCTGGCTGTCCCCCGGCAGCCTTCATTCCCAACATGAGAGTGGGTGTGAGCTGTGACAGATAAGGGACAGTGTCCTGGCTCTGCTCTGCCACTCCTGCCTCTGGCATGGCTGGCACAGCGAGACGTGCACCCAACAGGAATGGGGTTGGGATGGAAGAGAAACAGGTGACAGAGGGGGACTGGTGAGGCCCAGAGGATTGCACAAAATTGGTCACTGGGAGATGCAGACAGTGACAGAGCCGTTGCCAGAGGGAGGATAGGAGTGGACAGGATATGGCCAGGAGATGATGGAATGTGGGATGGCATGGGACAGGACCATTGGGACTGAACAAAGAGAATGGGGTTGGCTGGGATGGGATCAGGAGGGATAAAACAGAGGGGGAAGGGTGGGACAGAATAAAACAGAAGGGATGGGATGGGATGGGATGGGATGGGATGGGATGGGATGGGATGGGATGGGATGGACAAAGTGAAGGAGACAAGAAATCCTCCTGGGAGCCATCTCCCTGTGGCCACTGGGAAGGCCCAGCAGTGCCTCCTGGCTTGGAGCAGAGTGCAGCCCAGCCTGTGCTGGCCCAGTGTCCCTGGCCATGCCCTCGGTGCCCCGCTGGGTGCAGCGCCGCAGGCGGGAGCCACGTGCAAGGCCCAGCACAGGCGTCTCCGCTTTCCCGTGGTGAAGCAAATTGCTCCCTGGAGCGTGAGATCTGATTAGATTCGTGACACACTGCAGCGTGGCAACAACACCAGGGCCAGGACCACGGTGCATGCCCCACGCCCGACCCGGGCACAGCAGGAGGGGCAGGAACAGCTCGGGCAGGGGGCAGTCAGGCATGCTCCGGGATGTGTCCAGCCTGAGACACGGGACAGGGTCAGGGCTGGCTGCCAGTGAGCTTGGGTGATAAGCTGGGTTCTGCTGCACATCCCCCGGGGCAGCCACCAGCACTGGGGACTGCAGGAGGGATGGAGGGAGGGTCCGAGGTTCCCTCACCCCCATGGATGTTACCCCATCCCTACCTGAGGGCTGCAGAAGGGGTGAAGGGAGATTTGGAGGTTTCCTCACCCCAGTGGATGATTGCCCCTTTCCTAACTCCTGATGGATGTTAAATGTTGCTCTCCCAGATCTAGCTGGCAAGGCAGCTGCAGCGCCAACCCACCAGGGCAGCAGCTCACCGAGCCTTGGAGAGCCCCAGGCAGATGGGGGTCAGGGGAGCTGCCCAGCTGGGAGAGGATCTATCTTCAAAGGCCTCTCAAGGCAACAAACAGTACCTGTTTTGCAGTTTACCCTTCACATTTCCTGCCTTGAATGGCTCCTGAGCAATGCCTGCCTCTTCATTTGAGATCTTTCAACAGCTGTCTGATAGAGAAGACCTTTATCTCGCCTCTCCCGGGCTCCCATCCAACACCAGTCTCTGGAGGTGAGGAAGAAGGGGAAAAAAAACAGAATTCACTCCTGACCGAAAGTCTCACCTAATCCACCGCGTGTGGAAAATTACTGCCACCGCACGGTGCCCAGCCTGGCCCCCTTCCCACCCACGCCAGCCAGTGACTGCTCCGAAGGCTTTTGTGCCTGGGTTTCTTTCTCTCCTCTTCCTGCTGGGAGAATGGGAACTTCAGCGTTTGGACAAACCCTTGAGAAAACAACTTCACACGTGCTCAGGGCACTGAGTCGGTTTTTTATTTAATTTTGTCTCATCCTGAGACGGATTTGCCTGGAGTCACTGTGCAGGCTGTGAAAGCCCCCCCAGCCCCCCACCACACTGCCCAGACCAGGGGCCATGCGTGCCAGTAGCTTTGCTGGGAGCCTGTTAAGCTGTGCCAGCACTGCAGGCTGTGGCACCAAGCTTTGCCCCTCCCAGTATGAATCCAGCCTGGCAGTGCCACCAAGTCCCACTCAGCCCTGGCCACCTCACAGCCACACTTCCACCCCCGAGGAGGTGATGTGAAAAAGCTCTCCAGGATGGTGTTGAGCTTCAGGAGAGGTCACCTCACTCCTCTGCTCAATACAGCCACAATAAGGTGAGGAGTCACCTCTGCCACCCCAAGATATCTGCACGGGGACCTCTAGAAATGAAGGTTGCCCACCCTGGGTTGCTCCTGCACAGCCAAAGAGACAAAGACACTGCCAAGCTTCCCCTGAGATCTGCAACATGTCCTTCAGCATCCCATTGTACCCTTGGATCCACTGAAAGGGTTTTCAGGCACTAGAACAGGCTGACCTGGGAAATGGTGGAGTCACCAGGCCTGAAAGTGAGCAAAAAATGCATAGATGCAGCACCTGGGGACATGGTTTGGTGGTGGCCTTGACACTGCTGGGTGAATGGCTGGATTTGGTGATCCTAGAGGGCTTTTCCAACCTTAATGAATCCATGAGTTCAATGCTTGGGCCTTTGCTGGCCCCAAAGAAGAAGGAACCAGGCTGTGTTTGTGCTCTTCAGAGGGGCTGTGCCATCAGCATCTTCTCTTGCCCCCAGCACGTGCATGGTCCTATGACATACTCACCAGTCCTGGAACTGGGATTGAAGACACACAGGTGCAGAGTTTCTTCCCATCTGGGTGCTCTGGACAGAGCTTTGCCTGAAGGAGGAGGTGCACAAAGCTTCACACCCTGCTGACTGGAAAGAAAGGATTGTTCTCCCTAGATCACAGCTGGGGAAGTTGAGTCACAGGGCAGTAAATCTCAGAGCTCAGGGAAAGGTGGTTTGGCTAAATTTGTCTTGCCTGTGAATAGCAGGCAGAAGGAAACAGAAATACAAATTGTTTCCTATGGCAAATAAACCCCCAAGAGCCACACATTTTACCTCCTGTATTCTCTTTTCATACCATCCAATGGCCAGTTCAGACCAAGGTATTGCAACCCCTGTGCCATGTGCGACCCCAAACTCCTCCTCATCACTCTGGGATTGGTTGGATAAATCACAGGGAATTTGCTTTCTTCATTTCTCAAATTATTTTGGAGCTATAAAGCACTTCCAGCACAGCTGCCAAGCTCAACCTGTGTGATCTTGCCCAGGGCCACTGAGATCTGAGCCCTGGGGACACTGGGTGATCGATCGGAGGCCTGGACACACTCTGTGGTCACACCCCTCTGGCAGAGCTGATGGCACTCACCTCACCTGGGAGCTGGGGGAGGGAAATCAAGAGACAAGGGTACAAACCATTCCCCAGTCAGCAAAGGCCATACCTGCCCGTGCACATGCTGACTGTACAAATAAAGCTGCAGCACCACCGCAGTGCTCCTGGTGCCAGGAATTTATGGTCCAGCTGCACCTGAAGTCCCTGCCCAGACCCAGGAGAGGAGAGGCAGCTGCAGCCTGGCTGCCTGGGTAGAGAGGAGGGAAAAAGACCCTGCTGCTTTGGGCAAATAAAGCAGTGGGAGGCTGGGTTCATGCTCGGGTGGGTCAGCGTGGTGCTCCCCAGCAGCGTGCTTTGGGAAAACCAACCCCTTCCACAGCATCCTGCCACCAGCACTGGCAGCCCCGGAGGGGACATGGCACAGGACCAGCCCACACATCGCCAGGAGTCAGCTGCCATCACTGGCAGGATGCTCAGAGGTCCGTGGACTAGCTGGAATAATCTTTTGCTGAGATGGGATGCTGGATAGTGTTTTCTGAAGTGTCTTCAGGATTTAAGGACCCGGTTCTGCGAAGGAATGGAAATCGCAGGAATGAGGTACCTAAATAAGAGCAAGGCACTTGAAAGCCACTCTGGATCAGGCTTTTAATTTACCATTTAACCATACAGTAAGAAAGTCTCTTGAAAGATAAGGGCTGTGTTGTAGAGATGCACAAGGCATCCATCTAACCTGATCCCCCTTTTCCATCAGTGCCAGGTGCCTGGGGAAGTGATTACAGATGTGGTTGGCATGTATAACATTTGCTTGCTCCCCTGATCTCCAGACATTCATGGAGCAGAGTTTTCTGAGCTAGAGAGGTGCTGCCTTTCTCCTTAAGAGCTCTCCATGGGCTTTTTCCTGGTGTCTTTGAACTCTCACACCTCCTGTAGGAAGTGGGAGCACCCACTCCCCCTGCAGCGTGGAGCTCTCCTTAAGGATGCTCCACGAACATCCATGCTCCTCGGGTTTCCTTTGAACCTGGCCCCTACTAACTGTGTTTCACCTAGATCCCAGCTGATATATGAGAAAAGGAGTGAACAACCACCCGTTTTCTCCCTGCTGCTCAGAAGTCTCTGCTTCCAGGAGTCAGATCTTCCACCACCAGCAAGGATGGTCCCGATGACATGGAAGAAAATTACTTTAGCCTTGTTGTGTATGGCTTTGGACATTGTTTTCTTTTCCATCCCTGACCAAAACAAAGAAATGCAGGAAGAAAATTCTGTTCTGCCCCATTTGCTGGCTCATGGTAGTTCACAAGTGACCTTGGAGCTCCCCACTGTGCTGAGAGCAGCTCTGAACCTCAGCACTGCTTTCAGAGGTGAGGAAACTGAGCCACAGGGCAATTGCTTAGACTTCTTCTGGTCACTTGGTAACATGACAGTTTAAAAAGGCTCCCAAAAACCAGTCTGGCCGGCACCACTGGAGCATTTAAATTCTGCTTTTCCTCAGGTGGATTTATCCTCACCAGCACTGCTTATTTTTATTACAATCTTTTAATACCCAAAACAGCGAGAGCAGGTAAACCGAGGCACCAGAAGGGCTCCTGCAGCCTAAACAAAACCCCACAGAAAGGTGGTAACACAGGTGTAGATAGATACCCCCACACTTGAACCCCTTGTCCCCTGACCTGACAGGACACCTGGGGACACGGGATGGCAGTGGCTGGGCAGTGGGGGCAGGGGTCGAGGGTGGCTCACAGAGGGGCTGTTCCATACCCAGGAGCCCAGCAGCCAAGGCAGGGATGCAGAAGCAGGGAATCAGAGGCAGGGATGCAGAGGCAGGGGCATCACCAGCACGGGCTCCCCAGCCCCAGCCAGGCAGCTGATTAAAATGCAGTCCGGCCACCCCGGGCCTGTCCCCACCGTCTCCCGGCTTTAAATAATAGCTTAATTATCTCATTTACATTTGGCTCCTTTCAGGGAGGCACTGCAGTTGATTAACATTTTCCCTCCCGGTGTCTTGCTCTGCGTCCCTGCTTCATCCCACCCTTCCCACGCTGCTGGTCCCACTGCCCCAGGCCCGGCTCCCTGCTCCCCCCTCGGTCACCCAGCACCGCTGCCTCCAGCCCCGCTCCTCCCGCAGAGCCAGGGCTCTCCAGGGCTCTTCAGGGCTCGGGAAACGCCAAGCCCAGCTTGCAGATGGCTACAACAGATGCAGATGCTGGAGGAGGATGGGAATCAGTGCCCTGGCTGGGCAGCTGTGGGATGAAGGCTCTCCTCATCTTCTCTCGGTGCCCTGCCATTGCTTTGCTGCCGGCGCTGCCTCTGTCCTCTCCCCACGTTCCCGCTTCCACCCCTCACTGGGTAGCTTTTAACTTTCTTTTTTATCTTCTCTTTTAAAATCTCCTTTGAACGCTCCAGCCAAACACTGAATCCCTTTGAAGAAGAAGAAAATGTCTCTGTGGGTTGCCCTTTCTCACCGGCTGGAGCTGTGAGAGATCCCAGTGCCTGGCCTGAGAGCCCTGTGGCTCCCCCAGCCCCAGGCACATCCCCAAGGGTGTTCCTGGAGGAGACCAGGACTAGAGGCATCACCAGCCCTCACCTCCCAGACCCTCCAAGCCCTGTCAGGTTGCCCAGAAAAGCTCGTCATCACATAGGGTCTCTGGGCAAATTATTGTCCCCTGCCTCGCTGAAGGGGAGACTTTGCAACAAAATTTATGTGTAATTATCTTCCCAGGCCCCAAGGCCACGAGGCAGAGGAGGAGCCAGGAGGATGTGTGTGGACTCCCTGCTCTCCCCACCGGTTACACCATACCCCGATCTGGGACAGGACCTCACAGACAGGGGCAGGGAGGTGACACCACCAGAGCCCCATCTCGCTGCTGCCGGGGGAGATGGATGTCCTCAAGGCTCTTCATTAAACCTGCTTATTGCTGCATGAGCCCGTGGCCCGGCAGCCCCTTTCCCCCTCCTCTCATCCCCCTTCCTTGGCTCCCTGCAGCCCTCCCCAGGCTTGGCACAGCCAGCCGAGCCGCAGCACGGCACTGCAGACCCCGCTGCTGAATCCCAACCTCCTGCGTGACTGCCAGGCATTTCCAGATCGTCCTATTGATCCTGTGGAGCCTCCAAACCCCCAGCCCTGCTGCTAATTTAGCTGGGACAGCCGCGCCGTCCCTCCTCCCTTTGATCCGCTCCCTTCAAACAGCCCCCCACTGCCAGGAGAGTTTGTGCTCGGTGCAGAGGTGCTCTTTTTGGAACATATATTTTTAATGGGTATTTCAGACGTGACGCAGGCACGAGGGAGCAATTCTCCCGTGCCCTGGTATTTACATATTTTCCAGCACAGGCAGGGGAAGGTTTCACGGAGGGAGCCCGGCAAACAGGAAGGAAAGGAGCTTTGTGCTTTGTATCGCCAGGGCCCAATTACAGCCTGGAAAGCGAGGAGCCCATCCGGGTATTGCCCTCTCTCCAGCCAGTCCAGGCTGCAATTACACTCCTCGCCAGGCTCAGCAGGGTCTGGGAAAAAAATAGATCTCAAGAGCTTCACAAATGATCACTAGCTCGCTCTTCGGGGCGCGGGGATTTTAGGGCACCATCTGCTCGCTGTGTTCTGCCAACACAGATCCTAAAAACTCCTGGGTTTCACCTGGTTCCTGGAAGAGAAGGAGAGCAAGGGAGAGCCCCAAGGCTGCCCGCTGTGCTGGGAGTGAGGGATGGGAGCTGGCACTGGGGTGGTGATGCTGCAGTGATGTGGCTGGTACTGCCAGGAGGGTTTAGGGTGGGATGTCAGAGGAGATCCCACAGAGCAAAGGAGGTGGGAGGAGTGGAGGGAAGCTGGGATGAGGTTTCCCACTCCCACTGGGACTGACCTTCCCACAGAGGGATGTGACTCCCAGCCGGGGGCACGCCCAGGCATCGCTCTGCTGCTGGTGCAAGCCGGGAGCTGGCAGGAGACCTGTGAGGGTGCCTGTGTTACCAGAGGGACAGCACCCAGCCTGGCACCCCTGGGCAGCTCACACCACAATTCAGGTCGCTTCTGAAGCCCACACAAGCCATTCAGGCCATCAAATGCCACCCCCAATCTGCTGGCAGGCTTGGCTGCTCTCAAGGTGGTGCCCACCACAGGGACAAGAGTGTGTGACAGCAGAGGGTGGTGGCATTGCTGCCTGAGGACCTGTGCTGAGAACCAGGGAATCTGTCACTGTGACTTGGAGGACTCCCTTTGAGCTCCAGGCCACGTGCCATTGACCACGGTAAAATCTGCTGGCAACAGCATTTTCCACTGTTCCAGGGCAGTTTCTGGGCAATGACTGGGAAAACTAAGCTGCAGAGAGAGAAGGAAGAGGCAAAAAGAGCTATATGGAAAAATAGATGGAAATATAGGAGAATCATGGTGTGATTCATGGGCTGTCCTGTGCAGGGCCAGGAGATGGACCCAATAGTCCTTATGGGCCCCTCCCAACTCAGGATATTCCATGATTCTCTGATCTTGTGCATTGTGCTAAGACCAGCAAGCTCTGGTTTTGAGCCAGACCAGCAAACACTGAAGTGGTGTAAGTGAGTGAGCCAGGTTTGACCTTCAGGCTGTGCCAGGACTACAGTAACGTGCAAGGGGAGGGTCTGTCCCACTAAACTGAACTCCCAGAGAACCACCACGCTGCTCTCAACACACAGGGATTGTGTTTTCTTTGAAGCTCTTTCAATCTCAAAGTCCTGCCTGGCAATTATACACATTTTCAGGTCTGAATTTGCTGGCCTGTCTCTAGACATATGCTGGATGATATGATATGGAGCAGTTGGGCATAGATTTCCACGCAGCAGCGCCGTCTGCTTCCGAGCGCTCCCGCTGGGCTCTCTCTGCTCCTTCAGCTCTCTGAAACCTACAGATTAATATTTGGATGTACAGGAGGCTGGTTCTGCATCTCAGCACGGGCCGGGAAGGAGTAAACCGCAATCCAGCATAGCAGGGAGGGCACCTGGGACAGGGTTAGGGACAGGGTGAGCAGTTCTGTCACCACAGCCAGGTGCAGGGCACCCAGCTCTCCCGTGCTTTTTCCCAGAATGTTGACCATAAACATCCCAACATCAGTGAGGAGGACCATGCTTGTTCCTGCAGTCAGGGAATGGGATGCAGCAAGCTCGGTGGGGTGCATTAAACCCAGCCTCATGCCTTGCTTTCCAGGGCTGTCCACACAATGAACCACCCAGGACACCAGCACATATTTCCTGCTGTCCTCCCCAGCCTTGCCTAGGATTTCTGGACATGAGAATCATTCAGAGAAATAGTGGGGCAGACCAGAAGCTGATTCTGGTTCCCATCATCATTAGGTTCCAGGGTTAAAATCAATCTATTACCACGGCAAAGATTGTCCAAGGACAGTAACTGCAGACAAGGCTGCACCCCCAGACACGGTGGGGTGATGCCTGCAGCTCCCAGCACGGTCTGGGTGTGAGGGCTGGCTCTGCCAGTCTCCTGCCTTTCCCTTGGCACAGGACCTGGCTCTCTGCAGGATCCCCTCCATCAGGACACATTGCAGCAAGGCTCAAGGACAGATTTCCCTCTTTGGAGTGCACACTGAGGGTCTGACCAGGGTGAGCACCCTCGGGCACACCCCAAAAGGCTGGGTGGGCAGAATCCTGCCAGTTTGACCTACAGTTCATCCTGGAAGTGGCTCCTGAGGTTCCCACTCAGCAGCCAGGCACTGAGTGTGGCTCTGGGTCATAAGCAGGGCCACAGCATGTCCTGGCTAGAGCCCTGGAGTTCCCACTGGCCAGCAGACCACCCTGTCCCATGCCATGACCAGCCCTGAGAGCTTCCTGGGCTCAGGGGGCAGTGACACCTGGCTGAGCGAGGAGGAAGAGCCATTCCAGAGCTACAGGCACAGAGATCCCATCCCACATGGAGCCTAGTCCCTGCAGCAGGGAGGTTCTGAGGGCCAGGTTGGCTGCCGGATTGGAGATGTCCCTTCCTGCACCTTGTTTCCTCTTTGGAGAGCTCTGATTGCCACAGGGATAAGAGGAAGGACACACAGTGCCATGGTGTGGCCTGGGGATGCTCCCATCAGCTGCCAGTGAGGCAGAGGTGGCCAAGCCTGACCCCCACCATGTTTCAGCACAAGTTTGGCAGCCAGTGAGGTGTCAGTCCCCAGTGACTCCATCCCAGCTCCCAGCCAGAGCCAGCTTTACCTCCCTGTGTAGGAGGGAGACCCCGGCTGAGCGTGGTGTCCAGCCTGAGGTCTCCTGCACTTTGCCAGCTGCCTTCCCTGCAATGTGTAGGGTGGGGGCTGAGGTTACCTGGCTCCTTGATGCATTCTGCTCCTCTGGTTTGGCCATGATGGAGCCACAAGGGCTGGTGATGGTTTGTGCATCCCTTCTGATGAGGGCTTGCAGCCCAGGAGACCCTGCAGTGCTCAGGCTGGAGGAAACCAGGGGGTGAGACCACAGCCTTGCCTGTGATCCTCACAGGACTGCCAGCACTGTTGTTTAAGGGCTGAAGGAGGTCCTGAACCACAGTGGGAAATGTCACAAGTCTCCACATCAGGACTTCTCCAAGTCCCATCTTCCAGGGAGCTCCAGCTGAGTGAATCCTGGACCAGGTCTCTGTACCACTGAAACTCCTTCCCAGCCCCAAACACCACGAGTGGCACCATTTCTGCTGCCTCACCCCACCAGCCTGTGCTCGAGGCCACAGGAGGATGGAGTCACCCCTGAGCCCACCGTGCTGCCACGCCCTGGCCCCCACCTCCCCTGCACACCACTGCCCCTAAAAAGCCAAAGCCACATGCCTTGCTCCCAGCTGCTGGAGAACAGCCAGGAACCACTTCCAGACTGCGTCACCATATTCATGGCCTCTCTTGGGCTATATTTAGTTCTGTGACTGCAGGTTTTTCTGGACGTCGAGTTGCTAAAGAACTGGCACTCCCCACTCAAAGCAGAGCGCATCCCCAAGGGGAGCTGAGCTGGGAGGGGGGAGCTGCACAAGATGAAGGATTCGAGCATCCCCCAGGTGAGGTTTGCCTTGCTGACAGGAACAACCAACACTCCACAATTTCAGCCCTCCCCGTCTCCTCTGCAGGGAAGTGTTGTGGAGCTGGGGAGCTTGTGCAGAGACAATTTCATTTTGCCATAGCCAGCAGATCTGGAGAGGATATGAACCTCAGAGCCAAAAGCTGCCTTGCAAAGAGGTCACAGAAAACACGGAGGGAGGAACTGTGGCTGTGCTGCACATCAGCCACTGTGGTCCACAGGATTTTTACGAGTCTGAGCTCAGGGGCACTGACTCAACTCCCTCTGGTCCCGGGGTGCTCCAGACTGGCCTGCAGCACAGCAGGGGATGGCAGGAGTGCATCTCTGGGCATCCTGCTGGCTCACTTTGGCTCAGGTACAGCTGGGCAGCTGCCAGACCTCGTGATTCTCCTCCTGCTTCACTCTGATACCTGGGATGATCCTGGGAAGGGACCCATGCCCAGGAGATGCCATGGATGGGGTGTGGGCTCTGTCAAACCCCATGTCCTGGTGCAGAACAGGAGGAGCTCTGAGCAACCTGGTCTAGTGGAAGGTGTCCCTGCCCACGGCAGGGGGTTGGAATGAGCAGAGCTTTAAGGTCCCTTCCAACCCCAACCATTCCAGGATTTTATTGTATGATTCTGTGAAGGCAGTGCATGGTGATCCATGGCCTTAGACATGGTTCAGCCACCTTCCTCCAGCCTCCAGGAACCCAAAAACTGCTTTGGAGTTAATTGTGCAAGCAGGTGGAGCAGTCCTGGAATGTTGACCTCAACATAAAGTGGCAGAATTTCCCAGGTCAGAGGCGACCTCAGGATGTCTCCAGTTCAACTTTCTGCTCCGAGCAAGGTCAGCTGCAAGATCTCATTTTCCAGTGGGGCTTGAAAACCCCAGAGGATGGAGACAATACAGCTTTCCTGGGCAAGCTGCTGATGACTGGCTGCCTTCATGGAAAAAGTGTGTCTTTAGCACCAGTCTGAGCTTCTCTTAACTCACCTCATACCTGTTGTCTCTCTTCCTCTCACCACAGACTGCTCTGAAGAGTCTGGCTGTCTTCTCGAACACCTCCTCACAGGTACTGCATGGCTGCTTTAGATCCCTCTAAATCCTTCCCGGCTCAAGGATAAATCTCCCACTGCTGTTCTCATCATCCTGGAAAGGGGAAAGAACTACCTTCAGAAAGAAAAGGAAAAAAAAAAACCAAAGAAAGAAAAGAAAAAATAAAAATAAAAAATACAAAAAATAAAGATAACTACCTCAAACTCTTGTGACCCACTTCACTCCAATCCCACTAAAAGTGACAGCAAATGAGGAGATCCCATCCCATCATACTCTGGGCTGCTCTAAGAATCAGGAACAATAAATCAACTGACTTCAGTCCAAGATGTTCCCATCTCTTTGCTGACACCAGATAACACAGGGCTGTGAATATTCCCAGCCTGGAACACCTCTGAAGAAAAAGAAGCTGCTGCCTGCAAGGCAGGGAAGCAGAGATACTTAAAAGGTAAAACAAGGGAAAAGGAGGCTCCAGAGGTCTCAGGTAAATCCATTAATCCCACAGTGCCTTCATTTTCCATGCTGCTCCTGAGGAACCCGTGCCTGAATGCACGAAGTATCTGCACAGAGAAGCAATTGCTGCCTGATCAGCCTCTTCCCCTGGCTGAAACTTCTGCCCTGTGCTGATCTCACAGACCCTCAGCACAAGCCAAACCCAAAAATCAGTGCTCCCATGGTGAGCTATATCTTTTTCCAGGTTGATGGCAAGATGAAGAGGGCTGGAGGCACAGGAGGTAGCTCCATCCATCAGGAGCACATCTGGGTATCACCACCATCAACCATCATCAACCATCTTCCCTCTGCCTCCAACAGTGTCCCTGCAATGTCTCCTCAACCAGCAGTGACCAAGGCCAGCCCTGGTCACAGAGAGAGCAGTTCCAGACGTGGCAGCTGTGGACAGGAGGCTGGAGGCTGGAAGGGAGCAGGGACATAGAAGGTGTGATGGAAACAGGTGGTTAAGAGCAGTGTGGAGGGCAGGTGGAGTGGGGAGGAACATAGCCAGAGGTGACCAGGCAAAAGTGACCATGAGCTTTGTGTCTGCTGGAGAAGACCAGCTCCCGTGACAGAAGGCCACTGGGAGCTGGCATAAAGGTGAGAGCAATCCAGGAAGCCCTTGGAAGCCACCAGGAGACTTAAAGAGGGTCAGGAGATTGTAGGTCTCATCTCGAGCTACTCATTAGCCACAAGGACTCTGGCCTTTCAACCAGGCTAATTACTGATTGCTCAAAGGATAACACTTCCCGCAGCTGCTAAACTTGCTGACACTGGGCCCTGGATGTCTTCTATTCTGGGAAGGGGGAGTGGAGTCTCCTAGTGTGAACTTGTGGAGCTGGGCAAAGCCACACTGGAGCAGAGATAAAGTCAAGGACAGCTGCAGCTGCTTGGCAATCGTTCAAAATGAGCCACGAGTCACTGACTTGGCTATTCTGGGACGAGCTGAAGAGCCAGAGCTGGGGAGAACGAATTCATGGCCTGCTCACACAGAAATGGACTGCTGCAAGCCTGGACCTGACCAGTGCCCAGGCACATTTGTCAGGGTCCTGATGGGAGGCTGCAAAGCTCTGTCCCTGTTCACCAGCGAGGAGCTGTGGCTGCAGATCTGCCTTGGGACTGATCTACCAGAGCTCACAGGTCTCCAGCAGGGGAGGACCACACACCTCCCTGAAAGTCACAGAGAGAAATCGCTGCTTTGAGGACTTTTCAACCCTTCAGGTTGCCTGAAATTGGGTCAAAGCCTTTGCCCAGGGCTGCCATGCCTGAGTACAACTGCTGCTGAAGCTGCTAGAGAACCTAGCAGAGACTTCCCAAGTCAGAATTTACTGGGGAATGGGGTGTATGAAGACTCTGATATTTCCTGAATCTGCAACCAGTGACCAGAGTAATCCTCTCAAATCTTTGCCTAAGGCAAAGAACCTGAACTGGAACCTGAATTGTTTATGTGCTGTATTTCCCAGCTTTTGGGTGGGAGCACTGGGTGGGAGGCTCTGACATGGCCCAGCAAGGTCTGTTCCCTGCCTCCAGTACTCCCAGCATTGCTGCGACTGACCTGACCCCTCCACACAGCCCAGTGCAGGTCACCTCCAGAGCTGCAAGACTCAGATAGACAATTAAGCTCGTTGGGAGCTCACCCAAAGGACACCAGGCCTTTTGAGGTCACTCACTGCATATGCTGGAAAGCAGATATGATCTCATTAGGCAAATATTTATGATCAATATTGTCCACACTCTGGCAATGACCAGCGTCACTTGGAGCTAGGAGCTCTCCAGGGATGGATGTGGGTTAACAGAAGAGCCTGGGCTGAGCGTGAACCTCTGCTCACCTGGCTTGAAAACACCTACATTTCCCCTAAACATTTTTTTTCACGATTCACCAGGAGATTAATTAGCTGCCTGGAAACCCCAGACATTAATTATTGATTATGCAAAAGATTTTGTTCATCACAGTTGCTGAGCTTGTCAGTGCTGCGGGACAGGATGGCTGAGGACATCAGGATGGAGGGGAAGTCTGGATGGGCCCTGGAGAGGGAGTGGATTTGCCACCAGTTTCTCATGGTGGGGCCTCTCCGCAAGGTAGAACAGCTCCAAAACAGGAGCCAAGCGTGGCAGCGAGAGCCCAGCTCAAACACAGCTGCCCTGAGGGGCAGGCAACTGAGGCACGGGCCAGCGTGACCCGTTCGGGAAACAGGCACGGCACCCCCTGCACCCTGGGGCGCCTGAGCTGAGCTTGGGGCTGCTCCCGGGGCGGAGGGGAGATATCCAGCATCGCCTCCCCCTCGCAGGGACACGGCGGCTCCAGCGGCACAGCCCGGTGCCAGCAGCCCCTCCTCGCCCCGGTTCCCGGGCAGAAGGAGCCGCAGCCGCGGCGCGACGAGGCGAGCGCGGGTGGCAGTGATAAACCTCCTGCAACGCCCGGCAATTAATCTTGCGGAGCGGTGAGTCAGAGTCACCCGGAGCTTCCTCCCCTCACCCAGAACCAGCCACCGCCGTCTCCAGAAGCTCTCGGCTCCAGGGACCTGCAGATGCCACCTGGTTGAGGAGAGGGATATTATTTTTTTTCTTTTTTTTTCTTTTTTTTTCGTGCTGTGCCATCACTGAGAGGTGCTGGATTCCCGTCCGGACCTCTCCGCTGCACTCAAGGGACACAAGACCCACCGACACCCTCATGTGCCCGCCCATCTCTGCAGAGGAGTGGGGTGCTTTACACCCAGCTTCTCTGGCCATCAGGAAGGCGACAGGGAGATGCCATCCTCATGATAAAGCCCATATAAAAAAAGTGTCAAAAGCCAGAGGGGAGGAGGAGGAGGCAGGAAGGACTTAAATAAAGCCCCTGGGAAGGAACGGGTATATTTAACTCCCACCAAGAAAATGCCCCCGCACATTTTTCCCCGGTCGCCACCCCCCAAAATCTGCGGTGCTCCCCAAACTTTCCCAAGCTTTCTCGGGGAAAAGCCTCTTCCCGCCTTGCCCTAGGCATGAATGCAGTTTGCAGTTTTAACAGCAGATGTCTCTCCTATTATGATTTATAAAAATGCTTAAAATAAATAATGCAAACATATTTACAGGAATGAATTCCTGCTCCTGAGCGCGTTTGTCACTCGGAGGCTCCCGAGCAGGAGCGCCTCGCCGCCTGAGTGCCTCCCGCACAGCCTCCCCGCTGCCCCCCCGCCGCCCCCTCCCGCCGGCGCTGCGGCGGCTGCCAGGAGCCCAGGGCAGGGTGGCCAAATCCCAATCCCACCCCCCCCCAGCCCCTCCCCAAACCGCGGGTCTGGGCCCACACCAGCGTTTCAGTACAAATGTTGTATAATCAACGTGTTAAATATTTAAAATGGTCGTGCAGGAGAGCTGCCCGGCGGTGCCTGATTTCACACATCCTGACAATTTCACGGACCTCTGGGCTTACGTTTCTTGGCAAATAATGAAAGGCGGTGGGAGCCCCCTTCCTCGAAGGGCACGTTGGGGAGGTTTGCCCTGGCCGCAACTCCTTCAAACGCGATGCGACTTGCGCAGCGCCTCTCCCACCTCCGCGCCCAGCCATGTCCAATGCTTTTAAGCGTGACCTTCGCGCGGGGCGGATGCAGCCGTCACGCCGCCGAGGTGACTCAAAGGCAGAGCGGGGGGCCGGGGAGGGGGGGACGGCCGGGGGCAGCTGCCGGCAGAGCCGGCTCTTCCAATGGAGCAACTTTTTTCCATGGCCGTTCCCGCAGCCGCGCTCTTTCCGGCGCGGCGCACACAAAGAGCCGCCGTACCTGCGGTGATGCGAGTGGCCCAATTACCGCTCCGCACCCAGCCTGGCCGTTTCCATAGCTTCACAGCACAGCGCTTCCCTCTCCCGAGGCCATCGGAGCAGGACCCGGCATCTTATCAGCGATCATCCTGCCACGCAGCGCTCCTCCGGGCCCTACCTGCCGACGGCCAGTCTCGCTGGCAACGCAGGATAATATCTTTTCCCACCAGAGCCATGCGATGATTTCTTCCCGCTGTAATTTTGTCTTGCTTCCAAAGCCTCTTGCATAACCGGTGCTGAGGAAGCAGAGCACAAAGCAGGGCAGCTACACAGCTCCCCCGGGCAGGGGATGGGGTGAGAGGCTGTCCCAAGCTGGAGGACACCCCGACAGGCTCTGGTGCTTCAGTCCTGCTGGAGGAAAGGTGAGAGGAGGCATCGAAAAGGACTAATGTGTCTCCCTTGCCAAACCCCACTGGCAAGCTGTGAGGCTGAGCCAGGAGGACAGGGAGGTGGAGGGCAGAATTTTCTCCCCAGTGAGCCAGATGCTGCCTGGGTGAGGGCTCTGTGGGAGCCCAGAACCACAGCCTCTCAAAACAGGCACAGAATTTGGGCTGGAAAGCCTGCTCCAGGAGGAGTGGGGGTGTTTGTGGCCTCCTGAAGGGTTGACTTGCTCCAGTTCCTTGCCTTCTTGCAGGTTGCTTCAGCAAGGAGCAGAAGCACAGGGCATGTAGAGGCATGAGGTGTCTCTGCTGCAGCCTTTGTCGTGGTGAAGAGACACATTCCAGGTAGCACAAGCAGGAAAATCGTGAACTGAATACCCTGACGTCCTCCAAGTGAGGGTCTTGCATCCTTCCCCACCTCAGCCAGAGCCACAGCCAGTGCTGCACATCCCATCCATGCCATCCTCCACTTCCCAGCTCCAGAGCTGGATCTGTGGGCACAGCCAGGAGAGAGAACTACCAGCCCCCGTCCCGGTCAGAGGGCTGTGGCCATGCCAGCCATCTCCCCCTGCACAGCCCAGCAGGACGGTAGCAGCACGCACAGTAAAGGCTGCTCAGCACTCTGCATCCTCTGGTTGTTGATGTAGGAAGGGCAGATCCCCACATGGATCCATCCACAACTTCCCAAGCTGGAATCGTTAACACTGCTAGCTCACCACCAAAATCTCTGATTTCAGAGGGGCTCTAATTATTTCTCTCTGGTGACCAGCAGTAGGACCTGGGGGAATGGCTAGAACTGTGTCAGGGGAGACCTAGGTTGGATATTTGGAAAAGGTTCTTGTCCCAAAGGGTGGTCAGGCACTGAACAGGTTTCTCAAGGAAGTGGTCACGGCCACAAGGCCGACAGAGCTCAAGATGAGCTTGGTTAGTGCTCTCAGACGAACGATGGGATTGTTGGGATATCCTGTGCAGGGCCAGGAGTTGGACACAGTGACTCTTATGGACTCCCTCCAGGTCAGGGTATTCCATGATTCTATGATTCTATGATTTGGGAATTTGGGCTCCATGTGAAAGGACAAGGAGCATCTGTTACCTTGGGAAGAGCAGTGTTTATTTTTGATTCCTCTGGTATTAGAGGAACTTTGTGACTTTCCTTGCCATCAAGTAAAGTCATTCATATCAGTAGTGGATAAAACCAAGAGCCTCCTGCTGTTCAAACCAACACTTTTTTGTTTCAGAAAGAACATCTAGAACAGTTCATTTTGGGTTGACCCAAAGTTATTTCTTTCCCTTGGGTTTTTGATTTAACAGCCCAAACAATACAACCCCACTCATGCTCCCAGCCCAAGGATACTTTTTGCCACACATCAAGTGCCTGCTTGAAATTTTCCATGCTTTGTGGCTGAGTCAGACTACGTTTTTCTCTCCAAAATTTAAGCAAAAACTCATTTCTGAGAAGAGAGCTTTGCCCACCAAGCAGGACCATGAAGCTTTCCCACAGCCTTGCCTGGAATCAGGAATGAGATGGCTGTGCTGGGCCTTGCTCCATTTCCCAAGGAGCTGCACATGCATTTGGGGGAATTACCAGCCTCTGGGAATGGTTGTTTGCAGAGTAGTTTGCAGCCTGGAAATGCCACAGAATTTGCTCAGCCTCTGCAAAACCAAGATATTCTAGGGAGCAGAGGGCAGCCACGAGGATGGACAGGGTGAAGCATCACTGTGCCCAGCAGCTGATGCCCAGGGAAAGGACACAGCCAGGATCCATAGGGATGAGATGCTCCCAGCCCTGGTGAAGTGACTCAAGGACTTTGCAAGATGGAGGTGGAATGCTTGCATTTTCTCTTCTTTCTGGCTTTTTTTTTTTTTTTTTTTTTCATTTTTCCCCTAATCTCTCTCTGCCATGTTTGAAAGCTGCACCTGCAGGACAGTTCAAACTCTGGTGTGAACTCACCTGCCTCACACCTCACCCATGCAGGTACAGCTTCCTGGATCCCACCTGGGGGCAAAGAGAGGTGATGATGCCATGGTTGCTGCAGACAGAATGGCTTCCTCCAGGACCTCACACCAGGCAGGGGACACCCAGTGAAAGCAAGCAATGTCACTGGGGCCAAAGAAATCCACAGGACCCTGAAGAAGGAACAGGACAAAGCTGACAAACTCAAGAGTGCTCATGCCCCACCATGTTCCCAAACTGAGCCATATTCCCAAACTGTCCCACATGCCTTGGGTGACGCCTGCCCAGGAACACCTGGGCACGGGGCACTGTGCCAGCCCTGTGCCTGCCTTTCAGGGGGCTGCAGAGGGAAAGCCCCAGGGCAGGTCCCCAGCTTCCTGCAGCTGCTGCTGGGCTGACAACCATCTGTGCTGGGCAGCAAAGGCACGTCCACCCCTGCCTGTGCCCTCAGCATTGCCTCACCCAGGTGGGAGAGGCCGTGACCTGATTGTGGGGAGGAACAAAAAGGCTCCCAGGCAGCAAAAGCAGCAGCCCAGGTTGTGCTGGGTGTCAGCTCAGCTCTGCTTGGCACAGACATGACTCAGGACAACCAGCACACTCCTCTGAGACAGCTGCAGCAGCAGAGACATGGCAAGTGAGGTCCATCTCCCTCCTTTCCCTGCTGTCCTGGAGCTCTGACACTGCCAAGAAAAGCAAAGATGCCCAAAAACTGTGACTAGAATATGAATGTGATGTTCAGGCTGTGGCAGTGGCTGTCACCCAGCTTGAACTCCCCAGCCTGAGAGATCCATCCTGAGCTGCAGGCAGCAGGGACGAGGCCAGCCTAGCTGAGAAACCTTTCCTCCAGCCCCAGCCCTCCTGTCCCAGCCTGCCCGCATCCCTTTGCTTGCCCATGGAGCTCTCCTGCCTGCCTGTGCCACAGCCCGCTGTCCTCAGCGTCCCCAGGGCACAGCAGAGGTTGTGGCAGTGTCTGAGCAGATGCTGAAGGAGAGGGAGTAACCCACATGTGGTCATGGCTGGGAAAGGTCCAGGCACCTGGGTTTGGTCATGATGGAGAGCAGAGCAAGCGATGTGAACGTGAGAAATCCACCAGCTCTGAGCACAGGGCGCTGAACCCCCAGGCAGTGAGCGGGTTGAGGGGGTGCCAGGGCTGGACACTCCTGCCTGAGGGCTGTGGTCAGTGGGCTCCACCAGCTCTTTGGCTCTGAAAAGGGCCAGAAACCTCAGGAAAGGCTTCTGCACACTATATCCAGTGGAGCAGGACCGCCTGGCCCTCCCTTTCCATGGGCATAACTCCTCCACACTCAGCCAGCTCCAGCCCCACAGAGCCCAGCTGAAGAGCTGCCTCTGGTTTTCCACCCTCAACACACCAGAGCAGAGGTTTGGGATGAGGCAGAAGGGCCACGTTGGACTGACAACATCCATGGAGCAAGACTGAGTTCCCCAGGGTGCAGCACCCACGTGTGAGCCATGCCTTGCTTGTAGGGACTGTACCTATTGCAGTCATGGCTTTGGGGGCATCTTGCCCCACTTTGGAGATGGCTGGGACTTGTCCATGGCTTGAAGGATGCTCCAAGGTTCTGTGGGCAGCAGAGGCTTTGCCTGCTCCTGGGCTAGGAGAAGGGCCTGAGCAGGGCTTTGCTCTCCAGCCTGGCCAAGCCAGCAGCTGTGAGGGAAGGAGGGAAGAGTAGAAAGAAAGGCTGCTGCAGATCTGCTCAACCAGGGCTGTGGCAGCACCAGGGTGTGTGTTAAGAACTGGCTTCCCCAAGTTTAGGAGGCTGAGAGATGCATGGAATAAATTACTTGTGACACTGACTCCTACACTTCCAGACTCACACAGGATTTAGCCACCAGACTCCCGGTGAAGTCAGCGCCAGTTATTAAGGTCAGGAGAAGTCGGGTGGCTAAATCCTATCTGGGGCTGAGGCACAGGTCTGTGCCAGTCTGGGGTGCCCCCTGGCACCACTCCCCAACACCCAGAGCAGCCTGGGAGTGCTCCCATCACAGCCTGGGTGTCAAATAAAGGAATTACCCATTATTGCATCCAGCTCCTGCATGGGGGTGAGGAGGAGAGGAGAGGAGAGGAGAGGAGAGGAGAGGAGAGGAGAGGAGAGGAGAGGAGAGGAGAGGAGAGGAGAGGAGAGGAGAGGAGAGGAGAGGAGAGGAGAGGAGAGGAGAGGAGAGGAGAGGAGAGGAGAGGAGAGGAGAGGAGAGGAGAGGAGAGGAGAGGAGAGGAGAGGAGAGGAGAGGAGAGGAGAGGAGAGGAGAGGAGAGGAGAGGAGAGGAGAGGAGAGGAGAGGAGAGGAGAGGAGAGGAGAGGAGAGGAGAGGAGAGGAGAGGAGAGGAGAGGAGAGATTTTGCTCTGATCCAGGAACAGCCTGGCTTGTTTTGCTGCTGGTTTCTGAGTGGTTTCACTTATCTCTTTCCTCCTCCACTACCTGGGGTTTCAAATGCTCTAGGGAGATGTCTCCATTAACCACAGTTTTCTTTGGCAGTTATATTTCATTATAGTCTCTCTTCCCACTAATCTTTCCCAGCTTTTGTTGTGTTGTTATTTTTATTACGATGATTTTCACAAACCCTTTGTTTCCAGCTATACTTAACCTGGCCGTGTCCCTTTAAATACCACAGCCTGGGCAGAATGGGGGATCAGTCCTTTGACAGGAGCTAAAGTCCTGTTTGATCTGGATTAGATGCTGATTTTGCTTACCAGACTAAAGACCGAGGGGGACCACGCAGTGCCTGTGTTTGCACAAACCTGCCTGGTCGCATTCCTCTTCCTGCCCGTGTCCAGCCGAGGGGTGAGCGCGGGGCTGAGCACACAGCTTGAAACCCAAGTGGATAAGCGGTCACTTTGTCTGGAGATGGAAGAAAATGGAGCTGTGGGGGCAGAGGTGGCAGCTCTGCACCGTGCTGGGGAGGTGCCCCGGGGTGCAGAGTGTCCCCAGGGTGGGAGCAGGCCAGCACTGTCACTGGGATGCCTGTGGGCATCCTGCAGCCCTTGGCACGGCTCACTCTGGAGGCTCAGCTCTGACTCGCCACCCGTCTTGCCATTTGGGGTTTAAATGTGGGTCCCTGATGGCCTATCTCGTGGGGGGACTGGTAGGATGTGGGAGCACTCAGACCCCCACCATTCCCCCCACCCAACAGATTGTGTTTTCTCCAAGGATTCCCATCTCTGTGTCCTTTTCCCACCCCCATTTCCTGCCTCTCCTGTCCTTTTCTCTCTTGCCTAAAGGAAGAGTGTTCTCTCTTTCCCTGTGCACTCCCCATCCCCTCATGTCTTGCCCTGACCTAGCCCCTTCCCCCAGATCGGCCCCAAGCTCCCAGGAGTGGCTCTGCCTCCTCAGCTGCCCTGCAACCTCAACCTGCCACACTCCTGCTCTTTCTGGAAGGTACCACAGCCAAACCCTGCTCCAGAAGAGGTGACAGGGCCACCAGCCAGCTCAGGCACTCCATGGGCTGGAGTTGGGGGGCAGGGAGTCCCCATCACACACACATACTTGCAGCAAAGCCAATTTATACCTCCCCCTGAGGCTGTCTCGATGGAGAAATGTCAGGACTGGCGGCAAGGCAGCGAACCGTGCTGCTGGTGGGAGCCCTCCCAGGCCAGCAGAGAGGCAGGAGCTGGGGCTCAGTGCAAGCCCAGGGCCTGCACCCCGTCCCTCACTGCAGGCAGTGGGGAGCACACAAGTGGGATCTGCCCCAGGCTGGTTTTGCCCCACCTGCCTCAGGTTAAAAGCACTGAAAAAAGCCCGGAGCGAGGAGAAGGGCGTCTCTTGCTCAGGGAGTCAGAGCCTTGCTGGGGGAGCATCTCCCAGCTGGCTGGTGCTCAGGTCACCTGGCAATAGGGCACCTGTGCCCACGATGGCAAGGTGGAAGGATGGCAGTGGTGGTGGTGCCACCAGCACATGAGCACCCAGAGGGTGATGGGGCACAGCTGGGGGGTGCTGAGCTGTGCCAAGCACTCCTGCTCACTGCCAGGGTCCAGCTCTGCCAGAGAGAGGTGCAGGACCTGCAAGATCTTCACAGGCATCAGTGTCCTGCCTGGTGCAATCCCAGAGCTGGGAAATGAACTCTGCTGGAGGTGAGCAGGTCACAGCCTTACTGCTGCTGGAGGTATCACTGCCCACAGCAGGTGGAGCTCCAGAAAGCACAGGGCTGGCACGTGAGGTAAAATACAGGAATTAATGACTGTAAAGGTCAAGCAGGATGCACTGATGGACGCCCTTGGCTCCTGGGGTGGGCTTGGCTGGCTTTGCTGGAGTCCCAGCCTGCCAGGATGGAAGGCAGATGGGCGCTGGCATCACCCCCTGCCCACTCCCAAGCCACCCAAGACAAGAGAGTGGCACCTCAGTGGCAAGGGCGGGTGAGGAAATGGAGAAACTCAGGGTCACGCAGGGCTCTGCCAGGGAAAGATGTTGCTGTGATCTGGCAAGTGCAGGGATGAGAGGGGAAGATTGTCCTGCTGTTTCCCTGTCCACAGGAATCCTCGTGGCAGGAGGTGGCCTCATGGAACACCCTGGCCACTGCTCCTCCTCAGCCAGAAGTAGGAGAACAGGCAAAGCCAGAAAGCAGGTGGGACCAGATGGACCATTTTAGTGATTTGGGAGGTCTCATCCATGCTTGCCCTGTTCCTGCACCCATCCTGGGTTTAGTAGAACCTGCCCTAATCACTTGTTGCCTCATGGGTTTGCCAACAAGACACAGACCAGCAGCTCCTCCATCCCTGACAGGCCTGCCCCAGGGCTCAGGGAGAGGGCCTGCAGGAGAAGCCAGCTGCAGGAGAAGCCAGCTGCAGGAGAAGCCAGCTGCAGGAGAAGCCAGCTGCAGGAGAAGCCAGCTGCAGGAGAAGCCAGCTGCAGGAGAAGCCAGCCCAAGGGCTCAGAGGCAAGGCAGGAGAGGGCAAGGCGTCCTTCCTTCCCCATGGGCGTCTCATCCTCCAGCCCTGGGTCAGAGGTACAGGGGGAGCTGCAGGACTGGCTGATGGGACAAGGACAGTGCAGCCTGGTCCTGTGTCCCCACTGCCCATGGTACCTCCACCAGCACTACATCCACTCCCAGCATTTTGGTGGGGAGAGACACAATTCCCCAGCCCGATGCTTCACCAGGGCTGTCAGCACCAATGGCTGGCCAAAAGCGCGGCAGGCTGCAGGCTGCAAACCCCCAGCTCAGGCTGGTGGCACCTGTCACCTCTGCTGAGCCCCTGCTCAGCCGCTGTCGTCCACCCATCATCACCCAAGGGCTGAAGGCTCGCGCCGCGCCAGCCGCTGCCTCCCCTGCCCGGTAACACCGCGTCTTGCACTGAGTAGCCTCCTTCTGCTGTCACAGGCCGACCTATTTCTCACAAATCCTGACTGCTCTGGCCTTAAAACATCTTGACGCGGTGTTGAAACCAGCCTTGGCACCGCAGCCAGTCCCCACTTAAGTGGGAATTGCCGTGGCTTGGCGTGGGCTTGGCAGTGAGCAGGGGCAGGGGAGCACTGACGTGCTCATCAGGAATAGTCAGGCATTGATCATGATCAAAAAGAGGAATACCACGGCTCAACCAGGCTAGAAGGTCTTTGCTGCCCGCAGCCCAGGGCTGCTGGGTGTTGTGGTTCTCTGCTGTGCTGTAGGAACTGGTGATGGAAGAGGTGTCCTCCTTCACACAAGCACAGCCAGCACACTTCACGCCCTCACCTACTCTGTGGGGTGTGGCAGAGGGGGGACCTGAGACCCCAAACCGAGACACGGTGGCAGCACCATGGAGCTGCAGGCAGGATGCCAGGCCTGGTGGTGCTCCGGTCCCCAGGGCAGGAGCACCTCAGGCAGTTTCTGTGCAGAAACCACCCTGTGATGGCTGCAGTGACATCTCCAGCCTCCTGCAGAGCCGCAGCAGGGCGGCCAGCCAGGGCCCTTGGCCAGCTGGAGCCGCAGCTTTGCCTTGCTGGGGACACAGCTCATCCCAGGGTAGGCTGGCGGGATGCAGGAATGGGTGTCAGCTTCCACCTACGGAGTCCTTTCCAAGGATGCTGCTGGGTAAACATCCTCCTGCCCCAGCTCAGGCATGGGGAGATCTCAGTGTGTGGTGATCGGTCAAGAATCCTGGAATTCCCAGAGGTGAAGTGATGTGAATATCAAGCCTTTATCATGGATAAAGGATCTCCCATGGCTCCTCTTCCCTGAGAAAAGCCCTGTTCAGTCTTGCTCTACTGCAGAGACAACACAGCATCCCACAGACCTTGTGGAACCCTCCTCCCCTGTCCCACACCCCAGCAGGCAATGTTTGTGGGGAAGAAGCCAACACAGAGCTCACTCCCTGTGGAGAATGTGCAAAAAGATGAGGCATCCTTAGCCCGAATTCGAAAACTCCACAACCTTTTGGAAGAACTTCAGCCAAGGCTGGATATGGGCCTGGAAAGCTGCCATGATGTGTGTGACAGGGAAGGTCACCTGGCCAGCTGCGGGGAACAGAGCCTGGGAGGCTTATTTCAATTAATGGTCCCAGCTGAGCTGTCCCAGCAGCCCCAGGCTCCAGCCTGAGCCAAGCCAGATGTGTGACAGTGAGCATCCCCCAAGCTGCCCATGCCTAGGGACCCCCAGGACACCTGCATTGGTCCCATCCAGCTGCTGTGGAGCTGCCAAAACCCCAACCAAGCTGGTGTCAGCTCAGCCCAGGACATGCTGGGAAGCACCCCGTGATGCCCCAGACACGCTGGAGATGCTGGCTGGCTCTAACACCTGGCACCAAGGCTGTCTTGCCCCACAGCCCCCTGACCTGTGATGTGTCCCCACCAAGGAAAGCTGAGCAGATCCCACCATCCCAACCTCCCACTAGAGTGGTGGGCGTGAACTGGCTCCCCTCCGAGCAAACAGGATTCGGTGCTCATGGAGGTTCCCACCCCACACCGAGGTCCTGCCGCCTCCCCTGCCGAGCCGCGTCCCCTCGGTGTCCCCGCAGTGGCAGCGGGCCGCTGGCCGGGAGGTCACGCCTGGCCGGCGGCGCTCGCAGCGAAGCCGCCATCCGGCTCAGCTGAAGCACATTTTGTCCGGCGCTTCCTGCATCCTGCCCCATCCCCATGCCGGGGGGGCAGGTCAGCCCGGGGTCAGCCTGCTAATTGCAGCCTGGGGGACGGCTGGACCAGGCGGCCACCAGCCCACCGCGCCGGGCTGAGACCAGCGCGGGGGACACGCAGTGGTGACACTCTGCAGCCGAGCCCGGCACCCCACAAAGTGCTGGGGTGCCCCTGTGACAGGACAGGACATGTCTCTGGCACCACTGTGAGGGTTCCATCTCCTGCTGCAGCTTACCCCAGAATCCATCCTCTCCAAGCCAGGCCACTCCACATGGAAAACACCGCTGGCATCGCTGCTGGATCAGTCCCGCACCGGGGTCTGGCCTCATCTGGCATCACTTGCTGGCACCTTCCCACGCCACCAAGGCCAAGCAGGGATGGGGACACGGCTGTGCCCTCTGTGACAGCACGCCCTAGGGCCACAGGCAGGTTTGGTTGCCCTTCTGCTAACTCCGTTTAATGAGGATGTTAATTAAGAGCGACTCGAGGCCAGCCCTTGTGGTAGCGCCCAAGGTTGTCCCTCAGCGCCATGCCGAGCTCGTTATCATCATCCCGTGTGCCCTGTGTCACCTGGCTGCCAGCGGGCACCCTGGGGACAGCAGCCCTGGGTGCCACTTCCCCAGCAGCAGCTGCGGGGAGGCCCAGCACAGGGGCTGTGCCTGAGGAGGGTGAGCATGGAGGAGGGGATGGGTTCACCCTCGGGGGATGCCTGAGGTCCTGCTCGTTAGGCAAGGCTCCAGGCCAGCACAGGGCCACCCTGCTACACACTCACCTGCGAGGCAGGGATGGAGCCCAGCATGGGGCTGAGCTAGAAGTGGGGTGGAGGGCACCCAGCACCCCATATCCCACCTCCCCACCAGCCCATCCCACTCGCAGGCAGGGTTTGAATCCCACATCTGATTCTCTTCTCCCTAACCTGTTTACCTACGTGGGGAAGCCCTTGCTCCCTTTGTCCCCTGCTAATGGCCGTGTCCTCCCTGGCAGCTCCATATCACTGCTCTTTCTCTCCTGCCCTGCCAGTGCCCATCTCCCCTGCTAATGCCCATGGCCCCTGCCAGTGCCCTGCCAGCACAGCACAGCAGGGTTTGCTGTGCCATGATAGCATTTCCACAAGCATTGCTCCTTGCCAACAGCAGCCCCAAGCACAGCCCTGTTGCGGGTGACACAGCCAGACCAGGGTGACATTCCCAGCAGTCCCCAGCCCCAGCTGTGGGTGGGATGAAGCAGCACCTTCCTTGCAGGGGATCAGGGCTGGGGAGGGGGCTGTGTGCTGCTCCCCAAGACACTCTCCCAGCATGGGGTAGGGGCTGGCTCCCTCCAGGTGCCAGGACTGTGCCTTCACACAGCCCCAACCCTTAGCCACAGCCTTAAAGAAGCCAGCCAGACTCCTTTTTCCCAGAACACCCCCACCACATTCCTGCTAACTGCTTTCGGCTGTGCGAGCTCCAAGCAGCCCCTTGCCAGTGCCACCCTGGTCGGAGCAGAGCCATGCACCACAGCCCTGCTGGGGCACGACCAGGGTCTGTCTGTCTGTCCCTGCAGGCCTTGAGCTGTGTTACTCACCACACTGGCCCAGCTCCAGCACTGTCACCGTGTGCTGCAGTCGTTCCCACACGCAGCCCTGGGTTCAGGCACTGCTGTGACCGGGGTGCCTGGGCCTGGGCTCCAAACCACCCGGAGCCACAGGAGCAGCTGGGGGGAATGCTGCTGGAGAGGGCATTTGGGGCAGCTTTCCCCAAGGACTTTCTGCTCCATCCCAGCAGGTCGCTGCCGGGCAGGGACCGAGCCCACGCACCGCCGTCACCCCCCTCCTCCGGGTGCACATCTGGCCAGCAGATGCTGGCCCAAACGCTGGCTGGAGCTGGGGACAAAGGCTCTCGCTACCTCCTCCCGGCAGGGCAGAGCCAGCACTGCCGGCTCCAGCCAGATCTTCCTCTTGCCAGGCTGGGATGGCCCTGGAGAACCTCCAGGGAGTGGTAGGAGGTTCCCAGCACACCTGCCTGGCATGATTCCCAATACAGCACCCAAGCACTGGCAGCAACACCATGGCTTGTCCATGGCTGAGCCCATCCAACATCCCCTGCACCCCAGGCAGCTCCTGCTGATTCAGTACCAACATGAGGCCAGGCTGGAAAGCCATCCCAGAGCCCACTCACCTTTGGGAGCTCATTTTAGACTTGTCCCAGTAACACGAGCCTCACGGTGGTTCTTCATGGCACATTATATTATTTCACCAAAACCAATGGTGTTGGCACTGCTGGGTAAAACTCCAGGCAGGTCAAGGAAATATCCCCTGGAGGTGCCAAGGCTGGCTTAGCCCAGGCACTGCCAGGATTAACTGTAGGGATTTAGCAGCCAGGGCAACTCCAGCTCAGCTCATCACACCGTTCCACCACGCTCCAGCATCGTCACTGGCGAGGTCCCCACAGCCAGCAGGACCATGGCACGTGGGCCACCACAGCTGCTGGGGGGCCTGGAGGGCTGGACAGAGGAATGGGAGAGAAATAACCAAGCTGGAAATCATGACACAAAACATGCATTCATTTTATTCACAAAAACAGCCTGGATCGCTAAAACATTACAAACAGCATTTCAATTTAATGATGGAGAGAGAGCTGGAGAGACGGGGGGTGAACAGAAGAGAAATATCACTTTGCGTAACTGCTTCAGCACAGGTCCTGCAATATTTATTTTGATTTTAACTTCTGTAAGTTTACAAAAATTACTTCTAGGAGTAAACCGTTGCAATTAGGAGGATTTTCTGTATGCAGCGTTCCTTGATCTATATTAATAAACTAACAACGACTCTTTTTTTTTGCCTTTTTTTTACTCTTTTTTTTCCTTTTTTTGAATTCCACCAGTTGTGTAGCAATTGTTTTCTTCCACCTTTTATACCGACCCTCTTGTGGGTTAAACTTCCAGAGGTGAATGGCGAGGAGAAGGGATACTACATCGCTTTAAACATATTCTCATTTATAAACATGAAGTTGAGGCATTCTAGAAACTATCCACTCTATTGTATGATGGGAAAGAATCAAATAAAAAGTATAAATGAGGGTGCAATTAAACAACTGTGCTAAATTACAGTAGTGCTTATTAGTAACTAGATTTTAAAAGGTTACTGTAAATTTACATTCCCTACACAAGTACTGCATCTTTCACACATAAACAACATCAACACCAAAACACAGAAAGAAACTGATTGTCCATACTCTGTCTATTAAGTCTTGGTACTTTACAGATCCATTGTTTTTTTTCTTTTAATTATTTTTTTGTTTTTTTATTTGAAAAGCAGTTAAATGTCTGACTAGGACTCGAAGATGTTAAAACGAACGCAAAAAAAAAAAAAAAGAAAAAAGAAAAAAATTATAAAAACAGGAATGAGATTTGCGAGAAAATATTTTTGGTTCTAAAGAGACACAGGTGCATCCATTCATTTCAGCCAAAAATCCCTTGCCTGAGACAACACAAGCAAGCAGTGACATTGCACTTGGATGACAGAGCTTTGGGATTCCCGTTCCTACTGGAACCATCTGAACGCGGCTCCTGTAGGAAGCATCACCTTCTGGAAAGGAAGAGAGACAGGGAGGGGGACAGAAGAAGAAGGGACAAGGCGTTAGGTCGGGTCCAGCACAGGTGTGCAGCACCAGGGCTGAGCACCCACCCCTCACCCCCACCCTGGCACCCCGGTTCCCAGCCTTGGGACGGATCCAGCCCAGGCTCAGCACCCTTTGATGTCGCTCTACATCCCAAGATTTCCAACCCACGATGCCAGCAGGAGGGAGACCGGGGTCCCCCTGCTGCCAGAGCCCTCCCTGGCCGTGCACCAGCACAGCAGCTCGGCCTCTGTTCCCACCTCCCTGTGTCCCCATGTCCCTGTGGGGCAGCTGGCACAGTGGCACAGCCCCCGGCTTCCCCTCTGGCCAGCGGTGAGCACAGTGGCCGGGCCGTGGGCAGTTGGCATGTCCTGGCACAACCTGGCACAGTCCCCTCGCTGCCAGCCCCCACAGTCCCTGCCATGGACGGACAGACAGACACCCAGAGGACAGAAGCCCAGGCACTAGATGGATGTAGGAGTGCATTTGGATGGAAACTGGGGTAGGGAGCAGGAGCTGAATGGGCCTGGGGACACCAGAGCAAGAGCTGCTCAGAACATGGGACATGCTCAACAACCTTGACCCAAAGGCAGCCCCAGGCACCACCAGGTACCTCAGCACCTCACAGGGAAGAGGGATGAGTCCCACCAGGCTCAACCCCACGGCTAACAAAGGGCCCAACAACAGACAAGATCTCTTAGAAGCCACCTCCAGGAAAGATGGTGTGGGGCCATGCCCCAGTAGCACTGCGGTCCTCTGGAAGGAGAACCAGGGACATTTTCCATCTGGATGAGGTGGAAAGCCTGCACAATGTTCATGAGAACATGGGTGGAGTATGCAAGGACCACAACGCCTCTCAGTGCCAACAGCCCCCAAGCAAGGCTGGGCTGTGCCAGCCAGACACACAATCACCACACAATCACCTGAGAGGACCCTTCAGGCCCCACATCTCCAAACAAGCAAGGGACACCAATGGGAAAGATGCCACAGGCTGCAGTGACAGGCAAGGGCAAACAGACTGGCTGCCATGAGGCAAGCAGGGGCACAATACTGAGCCCGTGGGCAGGGCTGGGACACTGCATGTAGCATCCTAAGAGTCAAACCAGGCACATTTTGGTCCCTAATTCCATGCAGGAGTCAGCCAGATCTCACTGGGTCCTTCTCTTGAATCAAGACACCAACCAAGCCTCAATGAAACAGCTGAGCAGCATCATCCCATCCCTGCAGGAGGGTGTCCCCTTCCACAGGCACAACCCAAACATGGTGCTTGGGCAAAGGCAGGGCCACGAAGGGCCAGAATGGGCAGGAGCTGGTGGTGCCTACCAGGCTGCTGACAGATCCCACCTGCTCCTGCTCCCAGCCCATGTTAGGGAGCAAATTGAGCTGGGGCAGTCACAAGCCACAGGCATTACCCCTACCCCAAGGTGTCTATGACACATAATCAGACATCTGGGAAGGCACAAGTGCCTGTGCCCAGCGATGCACAGGGCTGTGGCACTCCACACTGACCACAATGGATCCCACTCTAGGCACTGAATGCAGAACAGGCAGGGCAGAGCAGGATGGACTCTCCAGCAAGGGCCACCTACCAGACCCATCATCCCAGAGCAGAAGAAAGAGGGGAGAGGGGGCTCCTCATGGGTCTGGAAGGAGATGTCTCATATATACCTCTGCTCCTTTATTATTAAAGGAAGATGGACAACCAGCTCTAATGTGGATGCCCAGGAGAGATCCCCCTAATCCCCACAATCATAGACCTACAGAATGGTTTAGAGGAAACCTTAAAGATCCTCTCATTCCATCCCCTGCCATGGGCAGGGACACCTTCCACCAGACTAGGTTGCTCCAGCCCCATCCAACCTGGCCTTAGACACTTCCAGGGATGGGGCAGCCACAATTTCTCTGGGCAATCTGTGCCAGGGTTTCAACACCCTTATCATAAATATTTCTACCTTATGTCCAAACTAAATCTGTCCTCTTTCAGTTTAAAACGCTCACCCCTTGTCCTCCATGGCCAGAGTCTCTCCGTGAGGCTGACATGAGGGTGACAGTGACCCTCACTGGCTCTATCTGCAGCACCAAAGCTCTTCAGCACAGCTTCTCTGGATGGAGAACAGCTCTGATGAGTCAAATCCCTACTGTTCATGGCCTTCATGTGACCTACAGCTCTGCAGACAAGCCCAGGGTGACCTGTGCAGGGCTGGCCAGCAGCCCCCACAGCATCAGCCAGGGTTGCTGGGGCTGGCAGAGCCCAGAGGAGCCTGGTCAGTGCAGGGACGTGCTGCTGCCTGCTCCCAACAGCCGACCTCACCGGTCTCAGAGCCCCAGGCAGCCCCACCACGGCGGGACACCAGCAGTGACCGGTTCTTCGAGCTCTGTAGATGTGCAGATAAACCTTAACGGCAGCTGAGGGATTTAGCCCATTTTTTTACGCCACCATAAAGGTTTAATTCTATTTTTTTACTGCTTGATTTTAGATCAATGTTTAATCGTAACTGCGGCCCCTGTCTGGGCTCTCCTAGGACGTTCCTCTGGATGCATGGGGGTGGCAGGACAGAGTCACTGTCCTTCCTCTGGGGGGGCAAAGGCACTGCCCCCCACAGACAGGGACAATGCTTCACCAAGCCTTGTGAATGATTCAGCCCCATATGAAGGGCCACTGAATGGCCCCTTCTGTCCCCGTGTCCAGTACAGCGGTGGGATGGCACCCCACCAGGACCAGCAGTCCATGGAACTCTGCATCCTCGCCCCCTCCAGGCGGGTCTCCAGCGCAGCATAGGTGCTGGTGGTTGCCCCACAGTTGGCCCAATGTATAAGCAAGTCTGGTTGACAGGTTACATTCAACAACCCAGCTTTGACTCAGGTGACCTGGGACATCGGCCAGGGTCATGGTGTCCCTGTCCCAGCCACAATCTTGTACAATCCTTCCAACACATGGTGCAAGTGGATGTTCTGAGAGGGGATGGTCTGTCATGAAAAGGGGATGGTGATGCCCTGGAGTGACCCACACGTGTCCAGGCGTCCATCCCACCTGCACAGTGGCATCTCTCTTGAGCCTCAACACACCTGGTCATGCCCAGGGGGATGGGGCTCATCTCTAGTGGGGCCCAGCTCTATCAGATGCAGAATCCTATTTCAGTGGCCTCCATTTCCCAGCCAGTCATGAGATGGAGAAACCCATCACAGGGGTGACTGTTCCATGGGTTCCTGGTGCTATTTATCAGCCCCAGACCCAGCAGTGGGAGAAGGGAGCGACTCCTCCGGCTGCTGAGAGCTCTGAGTCTATTGACCCGCTTTAGGACTCTTTGGAAGAAATGAACTTTTTTTTTCCCTTTCTCCCTTTTTCCAGATCACTGACTCAGCAAATTAGAACAAGAATATAATTTAGCAATACAGCGGTTTTTGAAAGACACAGTCCCCCTCTCCTCATCCCCACCGCCCAAATAGATTTTTTTTCCCCTTCAGTATTCATTCAGAGCTGATGCTAATTGAAAAACGTAGAATGTGGCTAGGGGAGCAGCAGGCCTTGGTTGCATTGGGACCAGCAGAGGATAGGCAAAGCCCTTGTGCCAGGATGCACCACCCAGCTGATGCCCAGGTGACTTTTTAGCCTATCTGTCTCTCCATGGGGATGTGCTCACCAGGAGGAAGCACACCAGCATGGCTGACAGTGGGGTCAGCTCACGGAAAAATCAAACCTGGCTTCAACACAACACCTGGATGTGCAGGAAGAGGGAGGCTCTGCCAGAGCAGCGTGTGCATGGGGTACTCCTGCCCTGCTGGCACCCAGCCCCCAGCCACACCACACCACCAGCAGCTGCCCACGGCCCCTAATGAGTTTCAGGCCCCCAAAACCCACATCACCAGACTTTCCCTGTAGTCCCCACATGAATGTCACTCCTCCCCAGTGGATTAGGCAAGGTGGCACCCCAACCCAATGGCTCTCCTCCAAAGCCAAGGACATCCACAAGCAGGCCATGGTGGGCAGTGACAGCCCGATGCCCTGGCTCACACCAGGGCACCTGGGCATCCCCAGCAGGAGCAGGGATGTTCCTGGCTCTGCTGGGTGCTAAACCAGAAGCACTGCCAGTGGGGACTGCAGCACTGCTGCCACAGAAAATCCAGCTGCTGCCTTATGGACTCAACCTGACCACCCCAGAGGGATGCTGGTCCAGGGAGACCTGGCACAGCCACTCCACTGGGGATGCTGCCCAGTGCACACTGCAGGAGTTTGCTCCCAAAACCAGGGAACGCTGTGCTCCTGCTCAGAGCAGAGTGAGCTGAGGGGTTGGGCTTTGGCTGCACTGTGGCCACAGGTTTCATCATCACCAATTACCCCAAGGTCTGCCCCAAAAATTCATCCCCCTCTTCTGGGGTTGGATGTTGCTCCCCAGCTCAGGAAGCTGCCACCTGCTGAGGACAGGGGATGCTGTCACCAAAACCCCAGCAGAGCCCCGCTGCTACCTGTGCTTGCAAAGGGGAGAGCAAAGTCCAGCATGCCCAGGGAGAGACCCCAGCCCTCCTCCCCACATCAATCAACCCCAGTACATAGCACGGGGTGGACTAGGGGCACTGGGCAGAGTACACATCTCAGGGTGAGAGCTGTTAATGGAAAAGGGAAAAATAAAAAAAGTAAGAAGTACCAGGTGTTTTATTATCTAGGGCAAGATCCAAACCCAGGAGCGCAGCCCGAGGAGGGGTTAGGGTGCCTGAGAGGGGCCGGTTACCTCCAGTGCTGCAGAAGGCTTCTTTTTGAGTTCTTCACATTTTCGGAATTTGCAAATCTGGTGGCCAGTTTTGCGATTCCTACAACTGCTGCACTGCTCGCAGTTTATCCGTCTTCGGCAGGGCGGGCACATGCCGCATCTTTTCCGTTTCTTTTTCCCCGAATTGATGGCAGATGCCAACTCATTCTGCATGGGATACTCTGCCAAGCCAGCCATATGGAGCGCGCTCTCTGCCAGAAACACGCCGGCAGGGGTCATAATGAAAAGGCCTGGGTTGATGGGAAAAGCCCCCAGGTAAGGAAAATCAGAGGGGCCGTTCATTGTCTCTGCAGCTGAGACTGCCTCCATGTCAGAGATACCAGTCCCGTGCTCGCTTGTTAGAGGAAGATGCTCCTGTACCACTCTTTTGAGCATTTCTGTCGACTGAGCAAACTGTTGGAGGGCGGTCTGTCCTTCTGAGGAGAGCTCCGACATCCGGTCTAATTTGCTCAGCATACTAGAGATGTTTTTGTGCTTTGAGGTAGAATGACTTTTATCCACAGTCGCATCGTTGCCATTAGCTAAGGGGTTGCCTTTCTCTGAATGTTCGCTTACCGAGCTGCTGCTACCAAAGGTGGAATAGTGGGAGAGTGGACGGGACTTCTTAAGACTTTTGTTCAAAGGTTCACTTATTATTCCACTTTTGTTCCTCCTCTCGGAGTTGACAGGGGGTTGAGAGTCATCTTGGTTATTTTTTTCTGTCTCTGGCTTGTTCCCAGTGTCTTGATGGGATCCCGAATTTGACATGGTGCCCAGAGCACAACAACCAAACCAACCCCAAAATTAAAAAAAAAAAAAAATAAAAAAAAGCCAAAAAAAAAAAAAAAACACCAAAAAACCCCAAAACCCACCCTAATGCCAAAGCGAAAGACCCCCAAAGCCCTTCTGGTAGCACTGGCCCGCCAGCCACCGGGGATGCTTAGACGGGACCACGCATCAACGGGGCGTCTCCTCCCGCGCTGGCTGCGGAGGACTCAGGGTGCTCTCAGTGCACAGACATACTCTGCGGCTCTGGGACACACCACGCGGCTCTGGAAGGAGAAAAGAAAAGAGAGTTAGAGCTGGCAAGAGCCAACAGGCTTTTCAAAGCGGCTCTTCCTCCCCCTGCCATGAAAATCTCAGCGCTGCAAACAAAGGAACTCCAGGGAACGGACCTCGGTGGAGATCCGTTCCGCTGCTCTCTAAAAGGGTCGCCATCCAGACAGAAGTGGGGGGTCACAGGGGAAGTCCTGGCCTGGTAGCAATGGCACTCTGATGCTTAAAGACTCTCTGTGCCTGGCTCTCCTCCCCCAGGGACAGCAGCCCCAGGGAAGTCACGGGGCTCATCTCCCGCTCCGCTCCAGCAGCATGCGGCCCCACACCGGACGGGACCGCAGGCGCCAGCGGGATGCTCCCTGGCCAGGAGCTGGAGCTCATGCAAGGGTGCCTGGTTCCCACCCTGCAGCCACCCTTGTCCCCCAGCCCAAGTGCCATGGAGGCAACACCCCAGCTCCCACAATCCCAGGGATGCTGCTCACCCAGCTCAGGCTAAGCTGCACCCCTTCTCCTCCTCCTCTTTCTCCTCCTGGACCATTGTCCCTGAGCCAGCACTGGGCAGGGGAAGGAAGCCACATGGAGAGCAGCAGTGTCCACCTTCAAGTGCCTCAGGGATCCACAGCATCCTCCTCCAAACCCCACCAACAGCTGCAGTGTTCACCCCAAATCCCATAGGGAGCTGCACCATCCAATTCTGAGTCACTTCCAGCATCTACTTCCAAATCCCATGGGCAGCAATGGTGTTCACCTCCAAATTCCCGTAAGAGCTGCAATGTCCACTTCCAAATCCCGTGGACAGCTGTGGTATCCACCTCCTACCTCCCAACCCCACCAAGGACTGCAGTGTCCATCCCCAAACCAAACAGGGAGCTGCAGCATACACTTCCAAGCCTCATCAGGAGCTGTAGTGACCACCTTCAACCCCATAGGGAGCCACAGCATCCACCTCCAAGCCCCACTGCTGACCTCCTGCCATGCCCCAGCATGCCCAGCACATATGCCCAGCTGCTCCAGTAGCACCATGGGCTCAGCAGTGACAGCAAGAGCCTTCCTGGAGCGGATGCTATGCTGCTGTCCCTAGGGCGACTCCAGGGCAGCTGGGTCCAGTGTGGCTGCAAACACTTGTTGTTGTGAAATTCCTCCTCCTCCTCCCTCCAGAGCACGCACGCACACAGGCACCGCCAAGTAATCAGGCTTTAGAGGAGAAAAGCTGCAGGGCTTAATGGAGCAGGAACCCAGGTCCCCACCCCGGCGGCAGCTGGGGGAGGGTGGCACTGGGAGGAGGCTTCTCGCCCACCCGATCCCTCCATCCTGGCTATCCCAGCACCTTCCTCTCCGGAGCCCAGACGGGGATGTGGCCAAGTGTGGAGAGCTCTGCTGAGACCCTCACTCCAGTTTAGGGGTGATGCAGCAGAGCAAGGGGCATCCCTGCACCCCCACACCCCACTCATCCATCACCCTTCAGATCCCCTTCTCCAGTGCAGCCCCAGGAACCCCACAATAGCCCAGGAGGACCTTTTCCCATGGACAGAGCTTGGGCATCGCCGTTAAAACGCTGATGGGGGCAAGGTCCTAGTGCCAACTACCGTGGTACCGGCTGCGGAAGCAGCCCCGGTGTCTCACTCCGGTGCCAGAGCCGGCTCGCCCACGAAGAAACCCCCCCGCCCTGGCGCTGAAAACCGCTTGCTTCAGCTGCTGCGGGATTTAAGATGCAGCGCGGATCGATGCAGGGCTTGGGCTCCAGCCGGGAGCTCGCCAGGCCACGTGGGGAGGGAGGGCTGCGGCGGCAGGACGGGCTGCCCTTCCCCAGCATCCCGCTCCACGCCACGCAGGGGGATGCTGGGCAGCCGTGAGGTGGGGTGCACCCAAAGGGATGACGGGGTGCTGGGAAGATGGGCGAGCTGCTGCCATGCAGCTGAACCACTCGTCCCCTCTTCCAGGGAGGTGGGGGACCTGTCCCTGGAGACCTTAGGACGGGTCACACCTTAGTGCCGACAGCAACGGGCGCTGGGGCCGGAGCGGGGAGCGCGGCAGGAAAAGCACCGGACGGGAGGATGTGAGATAAAGCGCCCGGTGGTGTTATCTCACGCCTGCCCGCGGCCGCCTTTCCTGCGGCCCTGCGCCTCTTCCGCCCGCCCCGCGCCGCGCAGGGAGCCAAGCGCCCGGCCACATCGGCCCGGGATTTGCCACCCTTCCCGGGGCATCGGAACCACCGTGCCGCGGGGCTGCCGGCGAGCTACGAGTGGTTCCCCAGCCACGACTGCTGGAGATGCTCCGCCAAAGAGCTGGGTCCTTCCCGCATGGGTCTTCCCACGGCCCCACAGCGGGGTCCCGGTGCCAGAGTGGAGGGGACACCAGCTGAAGCCGCGGCGTGGTGACCATTTCCACCAGTTCCCATCTTCTTCTGCAACCAGACACACCGTCCAGCCTCCCTGGCTGGTCCCACCATGCCACAAGGAGCGGGTACCAGCAGCTCTGAGCCCCCGCTCGCCGCCCTCTCCCACCGGGGCGATGGCTGCACAGCCTGGCACAGCCCCCCCGGGCACCCACGGCTGCGGGAGAGCCACCCCAGCCCACCCGGTGCGGCTCCCCGCACCCACAGAGACACCGGGCATGGCGCCGTGGCCGCGCTCAGCCCCAGCGGCGCAAGGCAGTGCCCGCTGTTGGCACGGGGTGCGGCGCCGAGCCGTGCCGAGCTGTGCCAGCGGCGCCACCGCACAATCCCGCCATTGTCCCGGCCGCCGCTTTGCCTCCGCCAGCTCCCACCATCTGCAACCACCCGGCGTGCCCTCCAGCCCCTGGGGCCACCGCGCCAGCAGGAGCCGGACACCACGGCCGTGCCAGCTGGGATGGCTCTGTCCCCACACTGTCCTCGCCAGGCACCCCAGACCGGGGTGCTGGGGGGTATGTGGCTAGTTCACATAAAAGGGGGGGTCCCCCACGGGACCACCCGGCACAGCAGATATCGCTGCTCCTCGCCAGCCGCTGCCCGGCGCCGTCATTAATTGCAGCGGGGGGAGGAATTAATGATCTTAATCCCTTCTTTATGATTGACCCGAGTAAAGACGGTGAGGGCCCCCCCGTCCCGTTTCTGCCCCTTTTCCGGCCCCCATCCCTTGGGGAAGGCGCCGGGCAGCGTCATCTGGGTGCCTGTCAGAAGGTGCTTAGTCCCGGCCGCGGCATTAAGGGGCACGTGATGGGCTCCCTCGCCCGGGTCTTTGCACGGGGCAGCTTAACAGCCTGGAGGGACGCCAGGGTTCAAGGGGACACCACCAAGGTCGGGAGGCCCCAACCCACAACCAGGGGTTCCCAAGCCTTTGCAGGACACTGTTCTCCCCTGCAACCAACCCCCTGCCATGTCCAGGGTCCAAAGGCCAGGGGGTCCCAGGGTGAGGGACAGCATGCATGGAACATGTTGCCCTGAGAAGCTGTGGCTGCCCCATCCCTGGAAATGTTACAGGCCAGACTAGAGGGTTACCCAGTTACTCCAGGGTTTGGAGTAACCTGGTCTAGTGGAACATGTCCCTGCCCACAGCAGGGGCTGGAATGAGATGATCTTTAAGGACACTTCAAACCCAAACCGTCCTGTGAATCTATGATTTCCATGGGTCATCCCAAAGACCTGCCTCCCACCAGTCTGGAATGCTCAGATGGGCCAAGGGAGCTGTGGTCTCCCATAACCCTGGCAGGGAAAAAATGGGATACTCCTCTACAAGGGTCTTCCCCCAGTTCTCAGCACTACACCACCCCTGACCTCCTTCAATCTGCCCCAGGGCTCCCTGCACCCCAGCACACAGGGGACTGCTCTGCAATAGTCCTGACAATGCCAAAATAAATAAAGGTTGCAAAAGGATCATCTCTGGTGGTCCGGAAAAACCCCTGCCAGTCAGGGAGACTGGCTGAGAGTCCCCCCAGTTGCAGGCACCGTTCACTGTCAGAGGGGAGCAGGAGAGGAGCTTTGCTTTTTCTAAAAAATGACAAGCCGCAAATTCCAGCTGGCTCCCCTGTGTTTTCATTGCATGGCTGGAAAGCCATCAGCTCCCGCCGACCTAAAAAGTCTCGTCTTCAAGAAAGAACTTCTGCTTTCCTTTAATTTTAAATAAATCACCCTCCTCCCAAAAAAGCCGCCGGTTGGTCAGCCGTGCACAGACACGGCGTAAAGGGAGAAGAAAGCAGCAAAGCTGAAGCTGAGCTGCTCCCGGGCTCTGGAAACAAAAGGAGAAAATCAAAATTCGCCTTTTTTCTAATCCCTGGGCGCTGGGTGGGCACTGGGGGCGGTGGCTTTGTCCGCCTGCAGCAGACGGAGGACGAGGACGGAAGGGACCCCGGCGTCTTTTCAGCCTGGAGAAAGGCTGCAATTGTCCCCTCTGCTGCGTTTTTGTCCCCACTTCCTCCCCCTCACCGCGTGGCCGCCCGCCCAGCATGGCCCCCACCTCCTCCCCACCACTATCATTCCCTGCTGATGGATGGACAGAGAGACGGATGGATGGACTCAGCCGTGCCATGGACTGACCCATCACCAGCATGTGCCCCTCTTGAAGGCATCCCAGGAAAGATGTCAGTCAAGGCAGGCTGTAACCAGAGGCACCTTTTCCTTGCAGCTCCAAAGAGCGGCTGGAGGTGGTCCCTGTGTTCCTCAGCTGCCCTGGCTGACAGTGGACAGGACCTTGAGATGGCCAGGAGCACGGGACCATAGGTGGTGAAAGCGATGCACGGGGAGACAAGACACCAGAGGCATCCTGGTGTCTGAAACACATCCTGGGATGAGACACCCAGTGGGTAGAACAGCACCACGGCCCTGTAGCACTGCCACAAGCCAGAAGGTCCAGCAGCAGCCCAGGTCAAAGGCTCAGGAGAACAAGCCCCACCAGAACAAGGTTCACAGCAGCTCCGACCCCAGCACCACAAGAGCTGATTCAGCTACCAGGTGCCCATTTCCACAGCACAGTCAAACCTGCTGTTCCCTCCACCAGGTGACACAGGTCAGCTGAAACAGGCGGTGATGTCTTATCACAGCCTCACCAGCCAGATGTCCAGCAGCAGGTGAAGCAAGAGAGAATTCAATCTATGATCTCCCAAGGCTGATTACCCCTACGGGACACCCATCCATGGTGCCTGATAACCAGGTGCCTGAGGCAAAGACAAGCCTGTTATTTGCAAGCCATCATCTCTGTCAACCCAACAGCCCCCAAGCTCTGCTCTCTGCATTCATCCTTCCAAAAACTGGCCCAGCCAGAAGATCCACTCCTGGACGAACCATGGAAGTTACCATCACCCACCACCTTTTCTCGAGACATCAAGAGAGGACACTCAGGCCTGGGGGAGGTTGGGGCAGTGCTGTGAATGCTCAGGCTCACCCTGGGTGGGTTAAAGACACAGAGGTATGACAGGTCAAGGTATGACAGATTGCCACATGGGCAACTCACACAGACATAGCTCATCTCTTGTGCTCCAGAACATCCTTCAAAGAGGCAGTCATGGCAGCCACTCTGCTTGTCTCTGCTGCCGAGGTGGCACTGAGGGATGTTAAGAAGCCAACTCCTGAATTAAAAGGCTATGGAAGATTAAATCCAGCATCTGGAGTGTGCCCTGGAAGCAGATGGTGAATCATCATGGTGCACAGAGTGGCTTTCACCCGTCTCCTTCTCACAGGCAGCCACTCGGCCCTGGTGATGTGACCCAGGAGCAACTCTGGACATAATACACAGGGTGGGCCAGGATGTGTCCTGCCAGGCACATCCTCAGGGACAGCGTGGTGAGGCCATGCCACATCCTGCTGAGCAGGCAGGAGGTGATGCCACCTCCCCAGGTGGGCTCCTTCCACCAGGGATCCAGCAAGGGCATATTTTTTCCCACTGGTGCTGGGTTTTTCCATGTAGCCCCATGGCGGCTGCTGCAGGCTTCCCCATCTGCTGGCAAAGCCACACCCAGATGCCTGACTCAGGCAACACTCCAGAGCCTATCACCAATGTGCCCTGGACTGCCAAGGAGCTTATCATCGTGGAGAGGACAAGGAAGTGCCCAGGGATACCACTGCCTCCGTGCACATCCTTGAACCTCACCCTGTGGCCCTGGCACAGCTGGAGCCACCAGCGCAGGGACCGACCTGCGCCCGGGGCTGCCCCAGCTGGGAAATGTGGCTGTGTCCTGCCTCCGCAGGGTGGTGGTTACGGATTAAGGAGTCTTAAATGTCAGACGACCAGGCGCTCCCTAGAAATCCACTTATCTCCGCTGCCACTCGGAGCGGCCAGAGCCGGGCGGTTATGGAGATAACGCGATTTGAAGCGTCCACCCGAGCATTGCAGGGCTGCGGGTGCCCTGCGGACAACGCCAGGCACCTCCTCCCCTCCTCCACTCGCCCAGCTGCTGCCCAGAGAGCCGGGTGATGGCCACACTGCTCAGCCCGGGGGCTGCACCCACCTGCATGGTCCCCCCCTCCCCAATTCCGGGGAATGAGGGAGGCTTGGCAGCCTCGGTGCTCATCCATCCCCCCCTGTGCCAAAGCTGCACCAATTCGCTGCCCAAATCCTAAAACGACTGTAACTAAAACCTACCAGATTGAGCCTGGGGAAGAGCCCCCCCCCGCCTCTCCCCCCTCTCCAAATGGGATTGAACAGATCTGCTCTCGCACGAGCCCAGCTCGCAGCCAAGCAGCATCTGACATTCACGCGCCGTGGCACGGCTCTGCCGCTCGCCCACTCCCCCCAGCTTGGCATCGCCCCGGAGATGCGCCATCAATCCCAGCCCAGCAGAACACCCCCTGTCCTCTGCTAATCCCTTCCAGACCTTCCTGGAGGGACTCTCTGGCCCAACTAGTTCCCCATGTTCTGTCCACCGAGTGAGGTCCCCAAGGTGTTTCAGGGCTGTGAGGTTCAGGGGACCAGGCAGAATGACCCCAGGGCACGGGGGACAGGTGGGCAGGGGCAGGCGCTGCCCAGTGGCAGATGCCAACAACAACGGGCATCCCAGCAGGACCTCCAAAGAGCCGGGGGGCTGAAGATGGCTTTGCCCCAAGGAGACCCACACATGCCTGCCTAGGTCAAGCTAAGATGTGTGAATCGCTCTGTTAACAGATGGGGCAATTACAGCATCAATTACTTGGGGTCTGACCGACAACCTGGTCACGGAGAGACCCTTGGCATGGGCAGAGTGAAGGGAAGTTAATTAAAAACCAGGGGAAAAGCTGTAGCCACAGTCACATGGGAATGCTGGATGGCAAAGAGCCCCAAAGCCAACAGTGTCTCCTTCAGTGGTGTTCCACTCCATATGTGCCACCTCCAAGTGCAACCTCCAGCAGTGCCCAAATCCATCAGTGCCACCTTCAAGAACAGCTCCAGCCCGGAGAGGTCCCCTTGTGCTCCCAGCTCTCTCAAAACCTCATCCCTCCACATCCCACCAGGCAGCTCCATGGTGGCAGAGCACAAACCGAGAGGCTGCTCCAGATCCCAGGAGAGCTGACACTGGAATGGGCCGGTTCACCCACGCCAGCACCTGTGTCACTGTCACCACTTGAGAGCACCGGGGCCAGCTCGGTGCATTTGAGTTTGGCCTCTAATGGGTGGTGGGAACCTTATGGTGCTCAGTGATGAGATCCCAAATACCCACGATCCCTGCTCCTGAGGACAACCGCTTTGGAAGAACCACTTTTCCCAGCAGGAAGGCGACGGCCCCATCGGAAAGCCGCCGGCCTTGTCGGAAAGCGGGTCCGCAGACGGCAGCTATTGACAGATGTCTAAGAGGACGGCGAATAATCCCGTCTTCCTCTGGGAGGATTCGGGTCGCCCTCGCCCTCACCGGGGGTTTATCCATTGTCTGGATCTGCCGGCGGTTGTTATTTTTGGTCAGCACCACGTTTTGCTTGGCCTCGCTGGCAGGAGGGAAACAGGAGGAAGAAGAGAAAGGGGAGGAAGGCTGCTTGGCCAGGGCTTGGAGGGGGGAAGACCAGCTCAGCTTTGGGAGGGGGCAGTGAGGCACCCCACAGCCCTCAGGGAGTCGAGTTGGTCTCTTCCCAGCCCCACAGCCTTGCTGAGCACAGCCAAAACTCACCACAGTGACAGGGCTAGCACTATCCCATCCCCAGTGGTGCCCAGGGGAGTTGCTTCCAGTTAGCCCAGTGGGCCAGAGAGGCTTAAGAGGTTTTGGGGTACAGGTTTTGGGAGGCAGGCAGCAGTCAGGGTTCTCTCTGTCACCAAAACCAAGTGCAGGGGAGTTCTCTGAGGAATGAGCAAACCCTGTCTGCAGACCCACACATGTCTCAGGTCCATGCAGACAAGCCAAAAAAAGCCGGGTAGCTTCAGGAAGACAGATCCCCAACCTGCCCTGACCCCCTGGGCTGTGGACTCCCATCCCTCACACCTCACCCTCAGCACTGCAGCATCCCAACAGCATCCTGCTGGCAGGTCCCGTCCTTCCTGGTAGCTTGGAGCTCACCAACATTGCAGGGTGCAGCTCAGCCAGCCTCTGAGATCTGCACCTACAGAGGCACTAATGAGACACTGGAACAGGCCACCCAGAGCAGCTGTGGCTGCCCCATCCCTGGAAATGTCCGAGGCCAGGTTGGATGGGGTTTGGAGAAACTCAGGACAGTGGAAGGTGTCCCTGCCCATGGCAGGGGTTTGGAATGAGATGAGCTTTAAGGTCCCTTCCAACCCAAACCATTCCATGATTCTGGGATTCTATCCTGCTGAGACAGGTACAAGGGGAGGCAGAGCTGGGGTAAGAGCATCCAAAAGGATGTTTCTAGGGAGAAGACACAGAAATGCCTCAAGACTTTGCTTCTCCCCATCTCCCCAGCAGCAATGCAGGGAGTATGCCCTCAAGGCAGGGCTTGCCATCCTTCTCCAAGTCTTTCCACCACCTCCCAGTTTGCCTGCAGAGCAGGAAAACAGGATAAAGATCCCTCCCAGCTCCGTGGGATCTTGCTCCTACAAGAGATGGAAGGCATGAGCACAGAACTGCCTCTCCTGAGCTTTCCCCACGCTCAGCACCGCTTGTCATTCAAGCAAACCCCGTGGCCTTTAAGCTGCCAAGGTACCAGAGCTGCTCTGGAATCGGAGTTCGCTCGGCTCCTGCCCTGGAGCAAGGAATCTGAAACGCTGCCACTGGAAACGAAACAGAGCATCCGTCATTTTACTTGCCAGAAATATATCCAGCCCCCAAAAAAAGAAATACTGCCTGCAAAAGAGCCAGCAACAAAGCCCTCGATTCCACCGGTGAAGCAGAGCCCGGTGTTGAGCATTTCCACTGGAATTCTGATTCTCTTCCCAGTTCAAAATCACCCAAAATAAAACGAGCAGCAGGGCCAGGTTATGGCCAAAAGGGCCAGAAGAAGGGCGCCAGGTCATAATCAGAAGCTCTCACCTAGGATGCTACAAAGAAAATCCATGGATTTGAAAAGAAAAGAGGCAGGTGGCAGAGGCAGGGCTGGAGGGGATGAAAGATCCAGAGGAGCACAGCGAAGCCCAGGCAGCCCCGCCACGGGGATGTCCAGGGGAACCCACCCTGCCCACGGCATCCTGCCCGCAATCCTCCCAGGCAGGCAGGTCGTCACCCCCAGCCATTCCCAGTCGCATCCCCAGGAAAAGCAGCAGCGCATTCCCAGCCAGCCCAGCCCCCAGCCCAGGCACGCCAACCCAAATATCTGCGAGAGGCGCTCCCCTCCCTGGGAACGGCGACTCGCCGCAGAGTTCACATGCCCCAGCAATGCCTGATTAAACTCCCAAACTCCAAGGGAATACCCCTGAGGCTGTCTGAAGATAAGCTAGGAGCTAAGCTGCTCTCAGGAAATGCAGGAACTGGGAAAGAGCAATCCCTTTTTTTTTTTTTTTTTTTTTCCTTTTAGATCCAGAATAACACAGAGCAAACCCTGTTGCTCTCTAGCTCAGACACAAGCTGAGCTCACTGCTGTGCACCCCGAGAGCTTCCTGCTCCCCGAGACATCGCAGGTGACTGACCCCTGCTGCAAGCCAGACCCTGCTGGAGGCAATGGGGATGGAACCAGAGAGCCCAGGACAGCTCCAGGCAGCGCAGGCGAGCAGGCTGGAAGGTGCTGAGCAAGAGGAGAGAGCTGGAGCCCTGGCAGAGGGGAGGGTGCTGCCCAGGACATTGGGTGCCAGAGGATGGGGACACTTGCTGCCAACACCTCCAGGACTGGGATGCTTGGCAGGTGTTCCACCATTTTGGTTCACCTCAGGCACTGGTTTCACTGGTCCTCAGGCCTCCTGCACCACTCACTGTCTTTTTCCATTCCTTGAGCTCTTCCATGTGGGATGGTCATAGCACCAGACCCGGATCTCCCAGGCTATCCGCACACTCAAGGGCAGGACAGTCAAGGAAACCATGTTAATGCAGCAGCCAAACAAACAGGGAAATTGGAGCATCCTGGGATCAAGAGGAAGATGATGCTCCTCCCTTCTGCACCTGCTGGATCCCAGGGAGCAAGCAGCATCTCATCCTCCAGGAGAGCAGAGCCACAGGCAGGGATTGAAACACGTCTTGGGGACCAGGGAGCCCCAAGGGTGTCCTGGCTGATGATGGGGACACTGCAACACTGGCATCAGTGGTGACCAAATGTCCCCAGACACAAGGTCTGCCTTCAACCAGGACCATGGCTGGGGAGACGTACACCCAACACAGCGTGCCGTCAGGTGAGCAAACACGCCTGAGGCCAGAGGACACACATGGACTGACCCAAGCCAAGCTCTCCTTCAGAGATTCCTCTTGGATATCTTTTTGGTTCTTAACCAAGAATCAGTCCAAATGAAAGGCATCTTCCTTCCCTGTGCATGGCAATAGAGGATAGAAAAGCAGCACTGCTGGGCAGCCTGCTGGCAAGAGTTATTAGGAAACTGTTTCTGGAAAACTATTCCCAGAAAACCGCCAGGCCCATGATGGGGTGCAGGGCAGGCAGGTGTTGTACCAAGGCCCAGCTTCTGTATTTGATCAGATACCAGTCTGGCTGCAGAAAACACTGGGACTGCTATGGAACAATCAGATTCTCCCTGGAGGTCCTGCTCAGCCTTGAGACCCCACCGTGGCCTTTCCATGCATGGAGGGGGTATGGAAGATCAGTGGATAGAGACTTCTCACCATGGCCTGTTGTAACAGAACAAGGCACGAGGGTTTTAAACTGACAGAGGGCAGGGGTAGATAAGATATGAGGGAGAAATTCCCTGTGAAGCTGGCACAGGTGCCCAGAGCAGCTGTGGCTGCCCCATCCCTGGAAGCGTCCAAGGCCAGGCTGGACAGGGCTTGGAGCAGCCTGGGACAGTGGAAGGTGTCCCTGCCCATGGCAGGGGGTGGAATGAGATGGTCTCTTCTGACCCAAAGCATTTTCTGATTCTATGGCAATTTTGAAAAAGCACAAGTGAGGTGGGAGAAGCTGTCAGGTCCTAAAGAACCAGACCCAGGACATTTGGAAAGCAGAGCTGGAGTCCTGGGAAGGGGGAAGGGATCACCATCACCAGCCACAGCATCAGTCAGGATGGGAGGACCCTCAGCTGAAAGAGCTGCAGGACTCACAGTAAGAAAAAGAGGTTCACTCTATGACCTTGAGGACAGCAGCCATGGAAAAACCCATCTACAAGCTGTCACAACACAGAGGAAAATAGGGAAGGGCCACAAGACCAAGCCTTGGGAAACTGAAGCATGAAGGAAACACTACTTGGTGGGAGTGGGAAAGGGCTTATCACACTGGAGACATGCTTTGAGGGGACTGACTGCAGGGTGTCAGCCTGTCTGGGCTCACTGCACCTTCCTGGCCCCAAGCTCTGAGGGGCTACACTCAAACTAGAGCTAGATGTCAATGCTTCTGCCTTCCCTCATTTCCCAAGTGGCAGGCTGGAATGGCAAGGAGCAAGTTGGATGTAGCTGGTGTCTGCCACGTGGTGGTCCAGCCCTTCTCCAGCAAGCCCAGGGTGGTTCAGGACTCCCAGCCTGCTCCCAGCACCTGCCTGCCACACTGGTGAGCCCCCTGCAAGAGAACCATCTTCCCTCACCAGGGAAGGGTTTGATCCCATCAGGGTTTTTATCCCTCCTGAAACCCAATGCCCATATCCCTATCTCCAGATGAATCTTCCCACAGCACTGCCAAGCTCCTGGCATGAGAGGGAAGCTCCAGAGCACAGAGCTCCCAACCAAATGGGTTCCCACTGCCCGCTCTCAGCTTCCATGATGAACATCCTCTTCAACTTGCTGCTTTTCCAGCCTCCTCCATCCCATCCTCCTCCCTCTTCCTCATGCCAGAGGATCCTGCACCTTGCCCTCAGCAGCATGATCCATAGAGGATGAGCCCAAGGAAGGCTGAGGGATGAGCAGGGGCTGTGGGATGAGCTGGGCAAAGGAGTACCCACAGAATCCATCCCCCAACAAACTGGAGCACCAGCAGATATGGACTTTGTGGTGGTGGATTCTACAAAAACGAACTTATCCTTGTGTCTGGAATGAGCCCTGGAATTTTAGGGATTGTCCACAACATCTCTCTCAGTGTTCTGACAAAGCTGTTTTCATCCCATGACCTCCACAAAGACCTGTCTGAGGGGGGAGGAGGGGGTTCCTATTATCATAGCTCCTGACACTTTTGACATAAGGCACATCTAGGTTAAGGAAGAGAAAATCCCAAGTAATTCCTGACCAGGTTCCCCTCGACCAGTGTGGCTTCCCCATCCCCATCCCAGATGGACCTACCTGCCCTCTCTGTACTTTTCTCCTGCACACTGTGATGCTGAACAACAGCACCCGGAGGGGGAACATCCTTCTCTGAGGATTTTTCAGACAAAAAATTTACTTTTTCACCCTGATGATGCATTTTAACAATGCAAGAAAGCCAAATCCTGGTGCCAGGGCTGCAGCCCTCACTATCCCGGGGGAAGCAGCCAGCACCCACGCCGGGGATTCAGGATGGGTGTCTCCAGAGGATGGCCACGGGCGTCCTCTCGTCCCTGCAGCAGCACCCCCGCTTCAGCTCAAGGGGTTTAAGCACAAGTCCCTGCTGCAGCCCCCCGAGGTGTAAGGCTCCCTGAGCTCTTAATGGGCTTACGGAGCCGCTGGGACCAGAGCGGCTCCGCCAGCGCAGCGCCCAGGGGGACTCAGAGGCATCCCCGGCTGGCACCCTCGGTTGGCACCCCCGATGTGCCAGGGGCCACCCGCCAGCCCCGTCCCGGATGGCGCCGAGCGCTCAGCCTGCCCTCTCCCTATCCCAAATCCCACACGCCTCCTCCTGCTCTCCTAAAGGTTGTGTGTCCTCCCGAGCCCTACAGCAAACCCACTGCCCCCAGGCCATGCTGCCAGCCTGGCACCCACACCTCCCTGCCTGCACCTGCAACCTGTGCCCCACACTTGCACCCCACTCTGGTTCTCGCTCTACTCCTCACCCCATCATGACTGTGCACCCCACATCTCACCCCACATCATCACCCAGGGCCACGCTGAGACCGCACTGAGCAGCAGGACCAGGGCACTGCCACTGGGGCAGGACCAGCGGCAGATCCCCCCCACTCCGGGGGGTTCAGACCCCCTCAAATCCAGGCTGAGTGTGCGAGGAGCATGTGCTATGCAGCCTGGTAAGGCTGGAGGGGCCAGCACACCATCCCACACCATCCCCAGGAAATCCTGTTTTTCCAGGCTTGGATCAAGCACAGTGGACTGGGAACAGTGGCCGGCATGAGCGGGGCCATCCAGGGAAAATCCTACTGTAAAGCAGTAAAACCCCATTCACTAAAACCCCATTCTCTACCAGCACAAGTTTTGGGGAGGCAGCCCCTGGCTGGATGCACTCTGGCAGGGAAGGCTCTGCCCTCCTCTTCGTCCTGTTTTGGGGATTTGGACTTTGTGCCTTTGGGTTTTTCCAGAGGGGAAATATTTTTAAAAAGCAAAAAAAAAAAACCCAAAACCTAAGAACATTACTGAATCCTGTGAATTGCCTATCAGCTGTTGTACACGCACATGGCACAGAAAAATCCTTAACAAATTCCTGCTGAAAAATAATAAAAAAAACAGGGAAAACCCACCAAAGGCTGAGCTTGCCGGACACAGCGCGCCAGGAGGGGCTGACAGAGCTGTTACGGTCTATTGGGCCAATAATCCACAAACTAAGACAGATTTATTGTACATGGCAGATCCTAACAGCTCCAAAGAAACCATCACTGTCTCCTGGCGCTTAAAATTCACTTTCTTGGGGGGAAAAAAAAGGGCCAAAATATGGCTTTATGAGATAAGATGCGTGGTTGGACCATTCTGTGACAGGCAGAAGCCTGTGCAAACACATACACGGCTCTTTTTTTCCTTGGTATATAAATATATAAAATATCTCCTCTTCCAAGGCAAGCGCGACTGCATTACCCGTCGGAGCGCTGTCCTTACCACCAGATTACCCGGCTTGGTTTCACCTCCCTTAGCAAGATGGATTTGCAGGGATGTTGTTTCCGCCTTGATATTACTGATCAAAAACAGGGGGAGATAAAAAATCAAGTTAATTAAAGATAAAATGAGCCCCTGCATCTATCTGGCTTGCTGGGATGGGTGAGTTTGGATGCCCTCTCCTTGGAAGGTGTAAGGATCTGAGAAGGGAGATGCTGGAGAGGAGAGCAGGCTCTTCCCACTGGCGTGACAGTGATGGCAAGCCTGGGATGGGGGGATAGCTTGATGTTGATGATGATAATAAAAATAATAATATTAAAAAGGTCAGAGCTGGTGCTTTCGCTGTTTCTGGCAGACAGGACCCCAGCCAGTGTGGAGCAGCAGGCCAAGAGCGGGATCAGTCCGATCCCATCGGTAATTGCGTCGTCTGTTCGAATCTCCGCGAGGCTGGAAATCACGCTGGGCCCGGCTCTGAGCTCCCGGCGGCTGATCATATCGGACGGGGATCAAAGAGGCTCAGCTTACGGCTTTAGAGCGCGGCTCGTCCCAGCCGGCGCTGCCGCCCGGGGGGGGCCGGGCTCCGCTGGGCCCGGCGGGGCCGCGCACCCGGGATGCTTCTGGGAAGCTCGGAGGGTGCGTGGGAGCGAGCATCCCTCAGCGGGGCGATGCCTGGGGGGACGGCCAGCCCGGAGCCCCCCACGGCACGGCGCCTGGATGGTAGGTCAGCTGCCCTGACAGCCCCACAAACCCCCGTGTGCACCCCAAAACCCCCAGCGTTATGGGGGTGAGCGTGGGGAGCTGGAGCAGGCAACCAGGAGAGAAGCTCTTGGAGGCTCGGAGTGATGCCCGGGGCAGGGATGGGTGCAGGGAGGGGCGTTTGCAGGGATGCCCCAGCTGCAGACCTCGGTTGCACCCCAAAACCGTGCCAGGGGTGCGAGCAGTGGGATGCTGGAGCAGACAAGGGCAGCAGCTTCCAGCTGCACCCGGAGCCGCGGAGCGATGCCCGCGGGCAGGAACGGGTGCAGGGAGGGGCTCTGCATGGATGCCCCGGCTCCAGCCCTCCGGCCGGCGGTGCAGCAGCGGGAAGGGATGTGCCGGGACTGGCCGGGTGGCTCCAGGGAGGGAGTTGCACGAGTAATTAGAGCAGGAGGCTGTGAGTCAGCAAACGATGCGTAACCCTCGGCGAGGCTGACAATGAGGCAAAAGATGGCAGTTTCGACCGAGAGCGCCGGCTGAAAGGGCACATTTAGATATGCAAAAAGCAGCAACTCCTGACAATCCCAGGGCTGCGACCCGCTCGGCAACCCGTGCTGCTCCGGAGCCGCCGTCTGCCGCCGAACTCTCGACGCCTTCCTCCAAAATCATTGTGAATAGAGACATGGGTGGGCGCAGACCCAACCCCAGGGAGCGAGGTCGTGAGGATCGCTCCCAAAAAAACAGCGTCAGGGGCAAACACCGGGCAGCCTCTGCTCCAGCACCCCGTGCTGCCTGGAAAGTGGGATACTACCAGCCCCGGCAGCTGACCTTGCTCCGGGTGCCCAGGGAGAAGCAGCCACGGTGCTCCAGGATGGATATTAAGGTTTGGCTTGGAAGCAAACCCCAGCGTCCCCCCGTTTTGGGGGGCTGCATCAGGGCTGCAGGCAGGTACAGCCGCCCTCGGCGAGAAGAGTTTAATTAACCCCGGAAAGCGATCGTTAAACGGCCGGCCCGGGTAATCGATGCGGAAGGGGCAGCTTTGCTGCCGAGGGACCATCTGCTCCGGGGAGCGATGGCGGCTCTGTCCCCCCCGTCACCCCGCGCCTGCCAGGAAGCGGCCGCCGCCGCCACGGGGCAGCTGCTTTGGGGGCTCGATCCCGAGCTGAACCCCGGCCAAGGCATCCCGGGGGGATGGGAGCTGCCCCTCGCCTCAACCCTCGCTTCCCGTAAAGCCCCAAGCCCCAGAGCCACGTGATTTCCGACACGGCACGGCCCCCCCGGCTCCAAGCCCACCGGAGGGTCCCTCCACAGCGAGGCATCCCCCCGCCCCTGGCAGGATGTGGCTGAAGCAAAGCTGGCCAGGGACGCGGCCAAGCACCCTTCTCGCCTCACAGCTATTTTCACTCTTGAGATGAGTTTGTGGCAGTCTCAGCCTTGAGGGCTCAGAGGGTTTGTGTCTTTTGGAGCACCCAGCCCCCTGCACACCGATGGCCGCATACCCGAGCGAATACTCAGAGGGATGCTCTCAGCATCCCGGCATCACCAAGGATATGTCATCTTGGCCTGGGGCACTCTGTCCCTTCCCACTCCGCAGCACCCCCAGGCCTTTCTCCAACCCTGAATTTCCAAGTTTCTCCTTATTTCAACCCAATAAATGATGGTGGGTGCTCAGGGGCAGTAAGGCTGGGTGTGGTCCATCTGCTCCCGGAGGACCCAGGAGCTACTCCCCACTACAGGCACTGACTCCAGGGCATGGCACTTGGAGAGACCAGTGTCCCCAGTGGCATCCCTCTGCTATGAGGAGACCTTCTGCCATCATCACACCCTGACCAGCTCCCAGGATCAACACACTCTGAGAAGCCTGTGGGGCCATGGCACTGGCATGACCCTGTTGGGGTGCTGCAGAGCCTGGTCATGGAGCCACAGGCACCCTCCTCCCAGTCTGGATCTGTCCCCCACCCATCAGGAGGAGAGGAGCATCCAAGGAGGGGGAGAGCTGCAACCCCAGAAAGAAAGGAGCCCAAGGGTGCTTCCAGAGGAGGTGCTGGCACAAGGAACAAGCCCTGGGACACAGCATGGCCAGGAGGCCAGGAAAAAGCCCTGTCCCATCCTCTTGCCTTGCCTGGGGCAGAGGGGATGGTGCAACTCCTGAGGGCCCAGGCATGGGCAGGGTGTCAGGTGGGTCCCCAGGCCAGGGGGCCAGCAGGGCTCAAGGTGACCTGCAAAGCTCAGCGTGGGCTCATGCCCTCCTTGCCCCACAGATGGAGACATCTTGGGCTCCTCCTCACCTCCCCAGACCTGCAGACCCCAGGGAAGGGGACCATGGTTCTCCCCACTCCCATGGCAGCAGCTCAGCTGGCAGGGGACAGTGCCCCTGCACCAAACCACGCCCGTCCTCACAAACTGGTGCCAGTTTGAGGGCCACCCTGCTCCAGGCAGGTAGATTCAATTTCTGGTTGCCAGCACCTCTGGGAAAGCAGGCTGAGGCTCCAGCATAGAGCTGGCTGTGTGAGGGTTTGCCAGGACACCCAGCACACCTGAGTTCCCAGGGGAACACTCAGGGATGCTCCTGGTATCCCAGCATTACCCAGGGTACCAGCACCCAGACACTGGACGTGGGGATGAGATGACCCTTCCCATCCCACCTGTCTGGGCAGGGATGCCCATTCAGCCCAGTGGGAGAGCAGCTGGAATACTCTGAGCAGGAGGCAGCAAGGAGACCCCTGAAAAGGAAGGGGGATGCTCTGCTTCCACTGCAGGAGGGAAACTGAGGCAGGGGAGGGCGGGGATGGGCCCACACACTTGGAACAGCAAGGGGACTTAGAGCCAGCTTTTCCTGATATTCCCCATCCAGAGGGGGGATGTCTGTCCCTGTCTGGGGACAGACAAGATCCCTGTCCCCACTCTGTGCTGAGGACATGGAGCAAATGCAGAGCAGGAACAACCCTCTGCCCTGGCACTGCCACACCCCAGTATGGGACATGAGACAGGATCACACCCACAGTGGGGTGCTCCCCCCAGCCCTCTCAGGAAGGATTCAGCCCCTCAAACTGGGCGTCAGCCCCAGAACAGTGCTTAAACCACCCCCCAAAACCACTGCTCAACCTCTGAGCCAGTACTCAGCCCCCTGAAATGGTGGTCAGCCACCCAAACTGGTGCTTGGTGACCAAAGTGGCTCTCAGCTTCCCAAAACAGTGCTCAACTCTAAGCCAGGGCTCATCCCCCAAGCCAGCACTGAACCCCCCAGTGAGTGCTGAACACCCCAGATGGGTGTTTGACCCCTGAGATGGTGCTCAGCCCCCCAGAATAGTGCCTGACCCCAAGATAGTGCTCAGCCCCATGAACCAGCCACTGAGCTGCTGCCCAGATCCCAAAGTGAAGTTCAGGCCCCAAAGCAGTGCTGGAGCCTCAAGCTGTCCAGTCTCCTAAAATGCTGTCTGACTGTGATGCTGGTGCTCAGCCTCCCAAAACAGTGCATAACCCTCAAGCTGGTGCTCAGCTCCCCAAAACACCAAACCCCCCAAATCAGTGCTTGACCCCTAAGCTAGAACAATGCCTGACCGCCAAACCAGTTGCCAGCTCCCCAAAATGGTGCTCAGCCCCTCGACCTAGTGCTCAACACCCCAAAATGCTGCTTGACTCCCAAGCCAGTGCTCAGCCCTCAAAAAGCCTTATCCCAAAGGAGGGGTCAACCACTCCAAGGTCCTCCCCAGGCACAGCCATTCCAGTTTACTCCCAGTACACCTACTGGTCACATGGTCCCTCAGAATGGCCAAACAGCCCTGAGGGGGTTTTCCCAATATCCTTTGCCCCTTCATCAGCAAAAGGACACAGGAACACCATAGCAGGGAAGCCATTCCTCCCCAACACCCTGGCTCTGGGAAGGGACATGTCCCTCACTCTGTGTCCTGGAGGGGAGCCCCCTGACCACTTTCCCATCATTTCCCAGGGGAGCATCACCAGTGGGATAGACAAGATTCCCAGAGCTCCGCTGGGAGCCTCCCTGGCCCCAGAGCCATGGAGGGTGGGGGTCCTGGACAAAGGTAAGGAATATCAGGCACCAGGTCCCTGGTTATCCCAGGAGGTGGCTGCATGGTGGGATGGTTTGTGGGATGCAGACCAGGGACCATGGGTGGGATGAGAGCACATCCAATCTCGAATGGAGGTGGCTGCTGGCTGTGGGGAGCACTGCCAGGGGGCTTTCCAGCCCTGTCCATCGGGATGAGCTGCTGAAGCCACCCTCACAGCCAGTGCCAGCTATTCCCAGGATCAGGCTGGCAGTGGTTATGGGTATGGCTGAACCCCAAAGCACCAACCACAGGCAGCCCGGGGACCCCCAGGGACTGGCCACAGGCCCCCAGCACCCCCATTGCCCCAGGTTCCCCTTTTCCCCCAGCTCTGGCACCTCCAGAGCCCCAGACACAGCCCCCATCCCTGCCCCATCTCACATCCCTCCCCACTGTCCCCCACCCCTAATCGAACTGGCTGCCGCACAGACTCATCCCAGTTTAATCTTCACGGTGCATCAGGCAACGGGGAGAAAACACAACGATTTTCTTTTTTTTTTTTTTTTTTTTTTTTTGGGTCTTAATCTTTACCTGGGGTCAGATTTACCAATCCTCCCACTAATCCCCCAACGCCTTCGCAAAGCAAAGGGCCCCCTCCTCCACCAGCCCCGCGGAGTGAGTCCAGGGAGCACCCATAGCCCCAGGGTGCTTTGGGATTAGCGCTCCAGGTGACTCCATTTTTTTCCCAACGAGGTGGCAATACATGTTTTTAAAGGCTTTTTTTTTATTTAAGGAATCTGAATGTGAGGATGGGGGAAGGAGATCACTCGGTAGTGGGGAGATAGGGGCAAAGCCTGGGAGTCTTGGCTCCACTGACAGGCTCAGATCTGGAGGAAATACTCGGGGAAAGGATGAGAAACCACTTCTTAGAGAGGATTCCATGCCATTCCCCGCCTCAGTTTACCCGTGTGTAGAGATGAAAGGTCACCCCTTCTCCCGGGGATTCCGACGGCACCATCTGCCCCTGAACAACCTCCAGGCCACCCCCGGTGGGGCAGGACTGGGAATCACCCCGGACCTGCAGATGGCAGAGTTAGGGGGCTGCAGATGTGGGGACAAGAGTTCCTATGGATGTGGGGGTTGTGGGATCCCTGTGGATGGGGGGACACGGGCTCTGCAGAAGGGGGGCAGGGAGAGCAGGGGGCTTTGTGCCTGGCAGGCTTTGCAGAGAGGGGCAACAGGGATCTGCATAAGGAGGCACAGGGGGCCCTGCAGATGAGGGGACACAGAGCTTTGAAGATGAAGGGACAGGGGACAGGGCTCTCAGCAGAACAGGGGGACAGGGATGCCTGGAGGCAGGAGGGAATATGGGCTTTTGAAGATGGGGGCACAAGAGTCCCTAAAGACATGGGGACAGGGGTCCCTATTGATGAAGAGACGGGAGGCTCTGTAAAAGGGGGACAGGGGCTTTGCAGGTGAGGAGGGGACAAGGGTGACAGGGTTCCTTGCAGAAGGAGGGGACAGGGGCCCTGGCAGATTGAGAGGGACAGAGGAGAGGGGTCCCTGCAGTAAGAGAGATCAGAGATCCTTGCAGATGGGGGGACAAGGGTGTTGCAGACAGAGGGGACAGGGATGCCTGCAGACAGGGGAGACAGAGATCCCTACAAATCTGCCCTTTCCACACCAACCTCCCGCTGTGCCCCCCTCCCACCGAGGCTGCCCCCCAGCTCTGCTGCGGCGGGGGCTGCGCAGACACCCGTGGCTGGGTGGGAGGCGGGGGCTGCCAGCAGCCGTGCCCGGCCCCGAGCCCCCCGCGGGCGTCGCGCCCCGGCGGCGCTGGCCGAGCTAACCGGTTATGGCAGCGCGGCCCTCGCCGCGACACCGCGCACGCTCCGCCGCGGCCGGCACCTCGCCGCGCCAGCCTGGAATTTGCAAGCTGTCCTGATGCATTAAAGCGCAAACGCCTGGCGTCCAGCTCCCAGCCCGGTGCCCGGCTGTGCCAGGCCATGGCATCCCCTCCCCGGGGACGCCGACACGGGGCCAGCTGTCCCCAAGGGCGCCCGGAGCCACCATCATCATCATCTTCATCCTCCACGCTTATTTTCCCCCAGCCCCAGTTTTAAATAGAATGGAGAGATGGTGCCAGGCTCATGCTGTCACCGTGGTGAGGCAGGGGACGCTAGGGACATCAAGAGTGGAGGGTCCCCAGCAGTGCTGGCAGAAGCCTGGCAGCATGGGTGACAGTGGAGCCCCTTCCAGCAGGCAGCACGTTGTGCCAACCCAGGGCATGGAGGGAATGGGGAGAAACAGACAGACACGGATGGACAGATGGATGGGATGCTCTGTTGCCATCCCAGGGACAGAGGGATGGGACCCGAGGTGAATGCCATGGCACCCCTGCAAGGACCACGCTGGAGAGCCAGACTCAGAAGTGCTGCAGCCCCCTTGGACAGCAGCCATGCCATGGGGATACCAGGGTCCCCCCTCCCCTTCAGCCATACTCACACTGCACCCCTCCAGGTTCACTCCCTACACTGGGTACTTCCCATGGACGCAGGAGGGAAAGGTGAGCAGGGACAGCCCAGCCTGGCACTCACAGTTCAGTGTCCAGCCAGCACCTACCATCCCAATCCCCCACCCTGATGCCTTTCAGATTCCCTCAGACTCCCCAAGACCACTGTCACGTGTGCCATGGGATCCTCTCCAGGTCTTGGAAGGGACTGAGTCCACTGTGGGAGGATTGGGCACCTGCCAAGGGTGGGGGCAGAGGGGACACCCCAATCCCCGGCACTCGCTCGCCCCGCACCCACACACGCAGTGATGCTCCCAAATCGTTCAGGAGCCCCACACCCACCCGATGGCCAGCAGGACACACTCATTCCCCAGAGGGGCAGGATGGGCTCAGCCGGCTGTGCCGATCCCAGCCGGAACGGGCAAACAGCAGCGGGATGCCCGTGGGAGGAGGGAGCGGCAGCAGCCGGCTGGAATAGGAGTGTGAAGAAACGGCTCTTGCGTGCTCTGTCCGGAGCCAGCTAACGAGGCCATATTTGAAATGCTTCGCATACCTCCGGTCATCAGATTAGTGAGATGCAGAAGGTAAAGCAGAGGGCAAGAGGAGCGCTCCCGGCTCCCAGGCAGCGATCCCGGGCCGGCCGCCGCTCCAACCGGCCGCGGGAACTGGGGAAAAAGTCCCCGGCTGGCAGCGGGGCACAGGCAGCCAGTGGCCACGGGCACCCCGGCAGTATGGGTGCTGGGATCTGCCTCCCCGCTGGGATCCCGCCAGGGCACGGTGCAGAAGGGAAAGGTGGGGAAGGATAACCTAACGTGCTGCCATGTCCTGGCCACCAGCCACTGCCACCTCCCCAGGGCCCAGGTGAGGCCTGGACCTGCTGAAAAACCTTTCAACATTTGACAGGGGCTTACAGGAAAGTCAGAGAGAGACTTTTCACCAAGGTCTGTCATGATAGGACAAGGGGTGAGGGATTTAAACTAAAAGAGGAAATTTTGGGATTGGATATTAGGAAGAATTCTTCCCTGTGAGGGTGCTGAGGCCCTGGCACAGGGTGCCCAGAGCAGCTGTGGCTGCCCCATCCCTGGAAGTGCTCAAGGCCAGGTAGGACAGGGCTTGGAGCAACGTGCTCTAGTGGAAGGTGCCCCTGCCCATGGCAGGGGCTGTAACTAGATGACCTTTAAGGTCCCTTCCTGCCCAAACTCTTCTAGGAGTCTATAGAAGAAGCAAGATCCCACAGAGCCTCCAAGCATGATCTGTGGACACAGCTCACCTGCCCTTCCCAAGGCATCAGATCTGCCTGGGCATGAATGGTCCTCCCTGGCCCTGCTCCAGGTCCAGAAGTGGCAGGAGAGCAGGAAGCTGTCTGTGAGCAGCAAGTGGGTGCAGAGGAATAAGAGCTCTTACAGGATAAGAGCACCTGGATCTGCGAACACTTGGGACCCTTTAGGGTTGGGATGTTCAACTGAGAACGTCTCAGCTGTCAGGATGTTCAAATGAGACACTGGGCTTGGATCTGGACCCCAAAATCCCATCTCTGAGGGAGAGAAAGAGGCCCAAAGACCACAAGGGCAAGTCCTAGCAAGAGAAGTGAGAACCAATGACACCAAGACCCTTGGGGACACCAAGAGAGAACACAGAGGCTGAGTAGATGGAGCTGCCTTGTTTGGTTGGGCATGGACAACTCCACATGGAAGACTGTGGGAGATGGATAGTGCCCAGATATCCCACAGAAAGCTGGGGCACAGACATGGACTCAAGGCAGATTTACCAAGGCAAAACCAAAATATCCATCAAACAAGGGCTGCTTCCAACCACAGTCAACCACCCACAAACCAGGAGGTGACCAGGGACAGTGGCACCACAGCAGGCCAGAGGGGAACATGCCCAATCTCATCACAGCTCAGCACAAGCCCAGTCCCCATTCCAGCAGGCACCATACCCAGGGAGCTCAGCACGTGCTCAGCAAATGTATGCCAGGGTCAGCCGAGGGTACCATGGGTGGCAGCAGCCACCAGAACCCACTGGAGTCACTCACAAGGCCAGGACAGCACTGCTCCCAGCCCTGCCACCACCGAGGGGACAGTCAGACCCTGGGGATGAAGCCCATCTCAGAAGTGACCCAGAAATGACAGAGTACATCTCACCCCGTGGGCAGGTCCCACCCATCACCCACAGTGTCCCCTCTGAAATATCACAGGGCTGTCACAGGGCAGGACCAGTAACCCGAGCCCTTTTCCAGCTCCCACCTCTCAGAGTTGGGAGGGTGGAGATGGAAAAGCACATCCTGCTTGGAAAATCAGAAAACAGCTTTTCTTTTTTCATTCTTTTCCACCGCTTCCAGGGTCACGGCCAACACACATCCTCCCATGCCCGGGCCACCACAGTGACAGCATCACTGCAGGGAGGTGATGCATCCTCATCCTCCCAGCACAAAGGATGTCCCCGCTCAGGCGATGGAGGATGCTCTGGTACGAGTGACACTGTCCAGGACAAGGACATCGAGCTAGACCCACACATCCCAAGGCGAGCTCACAGCCTGGGAGCCATTAGCCCTGTCCCTCTTCCATGCCAGAACCATGGATGGTGGAAACCAGGGACACCAAGGCAGCCACTGGAAAACCTTCTGACCTCAAAAATCCTTTTATCCACATAATCACAGGCTGCCACCCATGTGCAGCACAGGCTGTCATCTCGGACCATCAACACACTCCACCTGCCTGCAAGCCATGGGAAAAGGCAAGCAGGGATGAAATCACTCTAAAGATATCAGGGACCAGCACTCCAGAACCCCAAAAGGAGAGACTATAGGGTGGGCACATCACAAGAACTGAGATGTTGACAGACCCCAAAGCTTTTTAACTGTGGATGTCAGGTGCCTGAGGGCCTGAGGCCAGGGTAAACATGCCCTTTGGACTTTCCCAAAGGCAAAGGAACCCACAGGTTGCCCTCAGCCACTCACTGGGGTCACACCGTTGTGCTGCCTGCTGTCCCTGGAGCTCTCCTGGGGCTCCAGCCCCATGGTCCCAAGGGATACAGGACATGGGTAGGGATGCAGGCTGCTCCTCACCCACACGTCCTGATGCTCCCCAGTGGGCTCCCCAGGATGGCAAGTCCCAGCCTCCCCACCAGGACATGTCCCCCTGCTGAAGGCAAAGGCAGCTGCAGAGCTGATCCCCACAGCAGAGCCACTGCTGAGCAGCAGCAAACTCACATTTCCTGCACTCCAGCCTGGGATTTCCCACTGGCCACCTTTGGAGGTTGTTCCTCCTCCAGACACCCTTTTGCTCACATGCTTCTTCCCTCCTGCCTCTCCCACACCACTGCTCCCTGCACCAAATCTCAGAATGGTTTGGGGTGGAAGTGACGTTAAAGCTCCTCTCCTTTCAACCCCCTGCCATGGCAGGGGCACCTTCCACTAGCCCAGTTTCTCCAAGCCCCTTCTAGCCTGGCCTTGGACACTTCCAGGGATGGGGCAGCCACAGCTTCTCTGGTCACGCTGTGCCAGGGCCTCACCACCCTCAGTGTAAAACATTTCTTCCCTATGTACAAGTTAACCCTGACCTGTTACAGTTTAAAACTCTCACCCCTTGTCCTGTCACTCCAGGTCCTTGTCCAAAGTCCCTCCAGCTCTCTTGAAACTCCTTGGAGCATTGGAAGGAGCTTTAAGGTCACCCTGCAGGCTTCTCTATGCCAGGCTGAACATCCCCAGCCTGTCTCCAGAGCAGAGGGGCTCCAGCCCTTGGACCTTCTCCGTGGCATCCTCTGGACCTGCTCCAACAGGCCCCACATCTGTCTGTGCTGAGTATGCCACAGCTGGATGTGGTGCCCTAAGGGGGTGTCCCCAGAGCAGAGCAGAGGGGGAGCACCCCCTCCTCACCCCACTGCCCGTGGTGCAGCCCAGGATACATTTGCCTTTCTGGGCTGCCAGTGCACAGTGCTGGCTGATGTCCCATCTGTCACCCACCAGCACCCCCAGTCATTTTCTGCAGGGCTGCTCCCAGCCTATCCATTCCCTCACTGGTGCCAGGACTGGGACTGTCCCCACACAGCTGCAAGATCTTGCACTTGGCATGACTGAACCTCCCACCTTCCTCTTTCCCCATCACCTGTCTGGCAGGAAAACAGCCAATGCCACACACCATCCACTGCCAGCATCTCCATCCTTTCCCAAGCCACCACAGCCCATCCATTCTCATGTCCCCAACTGGGTGGAGGGCCAGCCTCTACCTGGGGCAGTGGCTCCCATCCTCCTGCCCAACCTGGATGAATCTCAAGAGCACCAATCACTTTGGGGACACCCATGCTCCATGCCTGGGCTCTGTGCAGAGAGGTGGTGGCAAGGGGCAGCAGTGACAACTGGGAGTCCCACAAGATCCCCCACGCTCCCAGGAGTCAAAGCCGAGTCAGGGGAAAAGGAAGGGGAAAGGAAAAAAAAAAAAAAGAAACAAGGCTTTTGAGTGCAATATTTTAGTTGAGCACCAGAGCATGAGTAAAGGAGGGAGCTTTTCGTGGTCTGGTGAGTTTAAGCTATGAGCTGAAAGTTTAACTATTAATACACTTAATCAAGAGGTTGTTCCTACAGCCAGGATTTGGGAAAACAAAACAGGGAGGCAGGAGAACGGTGGCATCGCTGTGGCCACCCCAGGGAATATCCCTGCTGGGGGAGGTGGAGGGTCCAGGACCAGCTGGGGCTGGATCCAACCTCAGCCAAGCCTCGCATGGACACACCAGGACGTGCCAGGTGCTGGCTGCCAGGGCCAAGCAGCCCGGATCCGGCTGTCACCCCAGTGCCCCACACAGATTTCTCAGAGGGGACAGTTCTGGGGAGAGGTTGTCACCCCCAAACCCTGCAGCATCCCCAGGATGCAGGCAAGCAGCACCTGCACTGCTGCTACCTGCCTGGAAAGGTCCTGGTACCACCAGGGGATGCCAGTGGCTGAGGGACACCCGGGGTCGGGGATCCCCAAAACACCTCCCCACCTCCACAGCATCTCCTCTGGCACAAACCTCTGCCACGGAGGTTTGAGGAGGGACAGGCTGAATTGTGGGGTGCAGCACCCAGAGCTCATCTCCCCTGCCCACCCAGCCCGTGTCACGGGCAGGAGGCACAGGCGGGAGCGCGGGAGGTGCGGGCAGTGCCTGGCAGCGCGGCGCCGGCTGCCCGCATCCCCACCACAAAATCCATGTCAAGGACGCCTCGGCCGGCTCCAGCCTCTTCCCACCGAGGCGCGGGGGGAGACACGGGGACATTCGTGACGCCCGGCACAACCCCCCCACCCCCTGCCTGCACCTCCCGCCAGGCAAACGTCCCCCCCCCGACCCTGCCCCCGGGGCCACCGAGCCCCGAACGGCGCCGGGACCAACTTCTGAGCGGCACCGGCGGGTCCTTTGTTACTTTGCTTTTGTTGTCACAGGCCGGCGCGTCCCCGTCCCCATCGTCCCGTCACCGTGTCCCCCCCCCACATCCCTCCCACAGCCCCCCCCAGGCGGCGTCCCCGAGGTCAGGGCGCGACATCTGCCAGCGCGACGGGGCGACGCCGGTATCGGCACCGGGGATGGGGGCGCAGCGCCGGGGGCATCTCCGGGGTACCCCGCGCGGGGACACTTGGGGTGACACCGCCACCGATGGGGATGCGCTGCGGCGGCCCCGCGGGGGCCGCTGGAGGAGCCGTTTCCCCAGAGCTGTTCCCGCTGGGAACGCGAAGGACGGACGGACAGACGGAGGGACGGAGCGAGGTTTCCATGCCTACCAGCGCTCCCGCTGAGCGGGACCTCGGGGAGAGTCACCCCCCGCCCTTTCCCAACCGACCCCCCTCGCCTCGGCCCCGCCGGGGGATGCAGCGCAGCCCGCGGGCAGCAGCGGGGGCCGGGGAACGCTGGGGACGGGGCGGGCGGCGAGGCCGGAGGGGTCCCCGTACCCCCGCAGCACCAGGTGCGGCCCCGTCGCCGGGCTGGGGGCCGGGGGGCGCGGACAAAGCGGCACAAAGGGGCCGCTGACACAGCAGGGCCCGTTTCCAGAGAAACAAAACTTCCGCCGGCCCCGGCTCCGCGCCCCAGGTAGCCGGGATGGGCATCCCCCCACGCCCCCCCAAAGCCGGCCTCACCCGCCCTCCCACAGCACGGCATCCCTCATCCTTCCCCCGGCCCCCCCGGCACGGAGCGGCGGGGGGTGAAGGTTGCCCGGCCGGGTCAGCGCACACGCGGGGCCGTTACCGCAGGATGTGTGCGCAGCTTTGTTTGTGCGTGGGATGCCCCCCCCCCCATGCCCATCCCACCCCCTAACCCCCCATGGCACCCCCCCATCCTCCTCTCCCCAATCAATCATCCCAGCAAAGAATAACCCGACCCGAAGCAGCCCCGGCCCCGCAGAAAGGACGCTGCCGGCTGCGGGATGCGGTGGAAAAAAAAAAAAAATGGAATAATAAAATTGAAATAAAAGAGAAAAAAAAAAAAACAACAACAACAACAGAACACCCCACACCTCCGTGGGGCGCATGGGGCCGCGGTTCGGCGGAGTTTGAGGCCGTAATTCCCAAATTTGGGTACAATCCACAGCCCCCACAGTGGTTTGGGGCTGGTGGCACCCACGCCGGTGCGAACGAGGGATGTTCCACGGTGCGATCGCGGTGGCTCGATGGGTGTCGGGGCGCGTGGGGTACCCTCCCCGCCGCGGGTGGGGGGGGCAGGGGGTTTGGGAATCCCGTCTGACGGCGCAGCGGGGCGGGGGGGGGTCGTTGGGAACCGGGGGGATAATAAAGTTGGGTGAGTTGTCGCACATGGCTGGGCGATGGCGAGCGGCGCCGCTCCCACGGCCACCCCGCGCCCGGGCACCGGTGGCGGAGCCAAACTGCCGCGGGAGCCCGGCGCACCCCGGGGAGGCGGCAGCGACCCACGCGCGGACACCGGGGCCGGGTGGGGGTTCCCCGCGCGCCCCCCACGCGAGCCCCGCCGCGGGTGGCACCGCCGGCCCCGCTGCCCACCGCCTCCCCCCGGCGCCGCCGCCCCCGCCGCCCCCCGGCCCCGCCGCCACCATTGTCACCCGGGAAACCACCGGGCGCTGCCGCGGCGGTCCGGGGCGGCGGGGGGAGACGTGGGGGGCTCACTCCATCCCTCCCCACGGCTCCCAGCGCATCCCCGCCGGGCTGCGGGTACCGGCAGCGGGGTTCGGTCGCACCGAGAAAAACTTTGCTCGTTACCCCGACGTTCCCCCCCCCTCCCATCCCCGGGAAGCGGCGGGGCCGCTCGGGCGCCGCGCAGGCAGCACCGGCCGGGCCCGACGCGGGCAGGCGGGCAGGCGGCCAGCTCCGGCCCCGCCGCCGCCGCGGGCAGCCCGGGCACGGCGCCGGGCAGCGGGGCGAGCCGCGGATCCCCCCGCCAAACTTTTTCTTCTCCACCACCTCCCCTTTCTCCAACAGCCCCCCGACACCCCCCACCCCAACTCCACCGCCGGAGCGCCCCGGGGACCGGCACCGACCGGCGGTCCGGGAGCCGCCGCGCTGCGGGCAGCGCTGCCGGGAGCGGCGGGGGCTGCCCGGGCGCCGGGAAGGGGGCAGGAGGGGAAGGGAGCGGGGTAGGGAGGGGAGGTCAGCACCTGCCCGGGGCCGGGGCCGGGGCCGGGGCCGGGTAGCCGAGGCGGGCTCGGTGCCTCGCCGCCGCCGCACACCCACCTCCACATCGCCGCTCGCTCTGGGAGTGCGCAGCCCCCGCTCCGCGCTGCACGGCGCTGCCGCCGCCGCCGCCGCTGCCCGCGGCTGCCGGCAAAACCCGGACCGGACCGGGCCGAGCGCCCCGCGCCGCCGGACACCGCGACACGCCGCGACACGACACGCCGCGCGCGCCCCCCGCCGCCCCGCGCGCGCGCCGCCCTCACAGCCAACGTCCCCCGCCCCGGCTCGCCCGACCCCCATCGCCGTGCGGCTACACCCATCCCCGGCGTCCCAGCCGCCCCCACGGGGGACACCCCGCGGAGCCGCGCGTGGGGACTGCGTGTGACCCTCGCGTCCCACCCACCCCCACGGGCTTTATCCCGCTGTGACCCCCATGTCTCATCTACCCCCCCCCCCCCCGTCACGGGTGTAGCCGTGGTGTTCCTGCCCGCCCCCGTGTCCCAGCTTCCCCCATGAGTGTCACCACGGTGTGTCCCCTCGTGTCCCAGATGCCCTCATGGGTGTCACTGTGCCGTGCCGTCCGTGGGTTGCACACCCCACACGGGTGTTGCTGCGGTGTGTCGCCCTCCGTGTCCCAGCTGCCTCCCCCCCGCCCCCCCCCCCCCGAGTGTCACCGTGGTGTCCCAACCCATCATGTCACACACGGATGAGATCGGAGTGTGTCCCCCCGTGTCCCATCCACCTCCACGGATACCATCCTGTTCGCACCCCCTCCATGTGCCACCTGTCCCCCACGGGTTTCACCCCACTGTGCACCCCGAGTCCTAGCCGCACCCCTGGGTGCCAGCATGATGTCCCCTCACCCATGTCCCCTCCACCTTAGCCGTGCCGCCCCTAATCCCCACCGATCCCCAGTGGGATGTCACCACCCTCTCTCTGGGGTGTCACCCTCCTCCCGCCCCGCTGTTCCCCGAGGGGTGACACCCTCACGTGCACCCGCATCCCCAGAATGTTCCTCATCCGTCTGTGGGGCGCACATCCATCCGTCCATTCCACCCCTGCATGTGCTCCACCCATTGTCCCCAGTGTGGGGTGTCCCCTCCAGGTCCCCCATCCCCCTGCATCCCCTCTGGGGTGCCAGTTCCTCTGTTCTCCCTTCCGTGGGGTGTCCACAGAGCGTTCCCATCTCTCTGTCCCCCCGTGGGGTGCAGTGGCAGAAGGTCCCAGAAGAAAGAGTCACCCCCAGGCAGCCGAGGTGCAGCGGAGGGGACTGAGGGGTGCAGAGCTCCCCATCCCACCCGCGGCCCCGGCGCACAGGAAGGATCGCTCTGGGGAGGAGCCCCAGCCCCAGCGTCCCGGAGCCCCAGGCTTGCTGCCGCCACCGGGAGGGACCTCACGGTCTCACAGCGGGACATCGCTGAAATCCCCCTGAATAAACAGCAAATAATCGATGGTCCGATAAGTCAGCTGGAGGGAGGGGACAAATCCCGAGGTTTGGCTCCGCGGCGGAGATGGCGGGGGGGGGGGGGGGATAACACTCTTGGCCCAGAAGTTTCCTGCTCAACTTTTTGCCAGAATTTTTTGCTGCTGAGGGGGAGAGTTGTTGTTGGGTTTGGGGATTTTTTTCTCCCCTTGGAGTTGTGGGCACTGAAATATTGGAAGATAAAAAAAAAAAAAAAAACTTATATCCCCACTCCTCAGCCGAGAGCAGCTTTCCAGGGACAAACAGCCCAAAAAAACCCCACCACCCCCAATTCCTGCAGCCTTTTCAGTTGCCAGCAAAATACCCAAACCCTCTCAAAAGCAGAAACCCTGACAAAAATGAAACTGGGTTTGTGTTGCCGTTGATTTTTTTTTTTTTCACAGGAATGCGAAATCTCTTCCCACCCCGCTCCCGCCTCGAAATGAAACAAAAAAAATCTGCGATGGGGCGGGGGGTGGGGGGCGAGCGGCGCGGATGCGCTGTTTGTATTTGATCCACGTCTCGTTAATTATGCGCCTCTCGCAGATTTAGCCACTGGGATTTGCAACCGCGGGTGCTGTGACGATGCTCCAGCTTCCCAAAAAATCTCCCTCCCGGGTGGCAGCGATGGGGGAGCACGGTCCCATCCTCCTGAGCACCCTTTCAGCTCCTCTGCTGGCCCTCTCTATGTGTTCCCAGCCTGCCTCCCTCCACAATTCAGCCGCTCAGCCCCCCCAGGAAAGGAGCAGAGGAGCCTCGTGCCTGGCACATGGGATGCAGGTGGCACTGGTGGCACAGGAGAAGGGACAGCATCCCACCAGCACCACTCCAGGTGACACTGCCCAGCATACAGCACCGCCTCACCCACGTGGCCTTCACCAAGAGCATTTTCTTTACCCCTTTTTGGCTATTTCTAAGGACATGACACAATCCCCTGATGGCAGCATGAAGCACAGGGTGTTGATGTCCCCTTTGGCAAGGCAGGGCCTGTGGCAGTGGCACCTGGAGTTTGCCACCCACTGAAGGTCCCCAAACACAGCAGCATTTCACTTCTCAGAGTGTTTGGAAAACTTACATGTGGGCAAATCACCTTTACTGAGGTGTGGAATCCTCAAAGAGGAGGGAAACTGAGGCACAAAGCCAAGCTGGGACTTGGTGACAGCAACAGCAGCAAAGCTGTGGCTTCGGCCCAGTGCCCCCCAGCAAACCTCCAGGCTCCCCAGCATTCCCACCACCCAGTCCTCAGCTCTCCAGCCACAGGAAGCCCCCCAAATCCAGAGGAGGGTCCCCCAGTGCTCCCAGACAGGCAGATCCCCACAGCACAGGGACAAGGGACACAGTCCCTGAGCCTCCAGTCTGCTACTGCAGCCTTTTCCAATGGCATGCTGGGCTGCGGGGAACAGGAGGATGAGGATGGAGGGCAGAGGGGCAGAGATGGAGGGCAAGGGGGGCAGTGGTGGAGAGTGAGTGGGCCAGAGATGGAGGATGATGAGGATGAGGATGACAAGCAAATGGAAGGGAGGGTGACGGGACAGGATGGAGAATGATGAGGCCAGGGTGGGGAGGCAAGTGGGACAAGGTTGAAGGGCGAGCAGAATAGGGGCAGGGATGAGGGGCAAATGGGACAGGGGTGAAGGGACAGAGAGACAGGAGAACAATGGTGCCAGGGATGGAGGGCACAAGGCACAGGGAAAGATGGGACAGGGGATGGGGACAGATGGCAAGGGGACAGGGCAGAAACCTGTCAGCAAACAGCAGCACTGCCCCTGCTCGCTGCCTGCCAGAACCAGGGCCAAGATCTCCCCCGCCAATGCTGGGCTTTGGGCTCTGGCAGTGGGGTCTGCACTGCCCCCTCCCCAGCTGGGGAACAAACCCAGGAGCTCTGCCCGGCTCCAGAAGAGCCAGGAATAACTGGGGGTGGCACATGGAGGTGTTACAGAGCAGCCTGACCCTGCAGCGGTGAGGGGGGGTCATGCAGGTCCATGTCCCCCTCCCCAGAGTTGCAGTGGGACATCATGAGACAGTGGCTGGGGGTCTACCAGGATTGTGTGACTGGGACATGCATCCCAACAGTCTCCAGAGCACAAACACACCTCCAAAATTCCCAACCCCAAATTCCTCCAGCCCAGCTGCTGCCATCCAAGTGGGTTACAGAGCTGGCACTGCCTTGTCACCTCCTCCATGCAGGGTGCTGGGTGGCTCCTGGTGGAAGGCACCCAAATCCAGCCAGATGCTGTGTCAGGAGCCCCAGACCTTGGTGACATCCCTGATTTTGGGGAAGGGGCTGGATGGGGGACCCCAGCTCCTCCAGGCACGATGCTGGGAGACACCCCCCCCATTCTGGCAAGCTGGGGTCAGACGGGTACAAACCCCTTGGCCCTGCTGGTGCTGGAAAGCAGAGCTGGAGCAGCTGGTGGTTTTTGGGTGAGACCTAGAGAGCAGGTCGGAGTGACCCACCACCATGCTCAGCTGCCTGCTGCAGGGACACAGAGCTCTGTCCGTGTCCAGCCAAGCCCAGGGGACACCGCAGCCCCTCCTTCCCGGCTGGAGGGCCGCGGGAGTCCCCACCTTGCCGGTTACACACGCCCCGAGTCCCCGGACGGACGGGGGTCCCGCGGGCAGCGCGTACCCTCCGCCGGCCCCCGCTGCCCCTTCACTGAGGTCTGCGGTGTTAATTTTTAACCCCAGCTGTCTCCCACATGGCGGACGCTGGGCGCGCTCCCCGGGGACATGCCGCAGCCACGCGGGGACCGGCCACCCCTTCCTGGAACGGGCTGGGCCGGGGGGTGACACGAGCCCCCGCTGCCCACGGGGGTCACTGGGTGGTTCCTGTCCCTCGTGGGAGCCCAGCGTGGCATCCTGGGGCGCTCCAGGAGTGGGGCGCGGGTGCGGGCCAGGCGTGAGGCACCCGCCTTTGTGGCCGGGGGGGTCCGGGGTGTCCCCCCGGCTCCTGTGCAAACGGCAGCGGCTGCTGCCCGGGAATGTCCTGGCAGGAGGGACCCGGGCCTCAAAGCAAACAGACGCCGCGCCGGCGGTTGGGAGAAGGGCAGGAAGCCGGCTTCGCTCTGCCCTCTCCCACCCAGGCACTGCGGAGCAAGGGGGGAGCGTGTGTGCAGAGCCCCGGGCACTGGCAAGCATCCCCCAGCCTGCAGGAAGGCAGCACAGCCAGACTCCCACCCAAAGTGACCCTTCTGGGGGCTGAGGAGCGGCTCACATCGTGCCAAGGGACACCACGGCCACCCGGGTGTCACAGCCTTTGCCAGGGGGAGGGAGAGCGGGCACAGGGGGTCTGTGCCGCAGGGGCGGGGGGGCTGGAGCCAGAGTCCCGCCTACGTGCCAGGCAGCAGGAGAACCACGAGGACACTCGAGCTGCAGCGTTTCCACCTCCGGGGACCCTGGCAGGCGTTGGGATTTTTTTTTTTTTTTTTTTTGAGCCGGGGATTCGCCTGGAATTCAGACGCCCACGTGGTCCAAAATAGCCTGGCTCCAACATCCGGAGCGCCCTGCAAAAGCCATCTGCCTGCGCAGGCAGGGCGGGCAGCCGCGGGGCTGGGGCACGCCGGCACACTCCCATCCCATCCCTTCCCTTCCCTTCCCGTGGCTGCTGGGGACACAGAAGCCTTGCCCAAGCCGCACCGAGGACAGAGGGACTGGCAAGTGCTGTGGTGCATGGCCAGGCAGGGGACATTGGTCCTGCTCACATTAACACCGGGGTTTTCCCAGTGCCTGCAGATTTTTGGCTGTGGGAAGACACCAGTGACATGAAAACAGCCATTCTCAGACCAGAGAACATTGCCCTTCAGATGGGAGCTGAAATGTAGAGCTTGCCAGGCTCCAGGGGGGAATTATAATTATTCCTGCTACACCCATGTTCTCCCACATTAAACTCCTGGCCAGCCCTGTGGTGTCATCTCAAAGCCATGCCCATCCCCTGGTGGGACAGGATCCTTCAGCACCTGGGATGGAAGGATACCTGCCCAATGGTCCCTCCTCTTGAGCCCTCACCACCAGGACAGCAGAGTCAGATGGGGCTTTCCAAACATCTCCTGCCTGTCCACACAAACAAGGAGACAGGTCAGAGCAACCCTGATTTTAAAAACAGATGTGGCAGTTACATGATTTCCACTGGAAATATCAAAGTTACTTATGGGAAGAGCTAATTTGGGCACACTTGAGTCAGGAGCCCTGGAGAAACGAGGGTGTAAACCATGCTGGCCTCCTCCTGGCCACTGTGGCAGCCAGGTCATTGCCTCCTGCCCAGCACTCCACCCCCATGCTCCTGCACCATGTGTTGCACACGCAGCCTCAGCTGGCAGCAGGGATTTGGGATCCTGGGGACGATGCTGAGAGCTACCTGAGCTTGTCCATTTTATGGAGGGCTGTGGAGAAGCCTGCAGCGCATAGTGTAAAATCTGGCTTACGGCCGTACGTGGGCCAGCAGCCAGCAGTGCTGTGGGCACAGGAGGAGGAAGTGATGTCCTGTGACCTCCCATGGTCATGAGGCCTTTGAGAACAAGCACGTGGTTGGTCCCTCCCCTGTGAGATCCCACCTGGATGCATTTCCCTCCATTCCACATCCCCTCTTCCCATCAACGCCTTTGCAGCTGAGCCTTGACCAAGACATTGTGTGGGTGAACCATGGTCACCTTGCCTTGCAGAAAGGACTTTGGCATTGGAACAGGCTGCCCAGGGAGGTGGTGGAGTTGCCATCCCTGAAAGTGTTAAAAGACAAGTGGGTGTGGCACTTGGGGACATGGTAAACACAGTGGTGTTGGGTTAAAGGTAGGATTTGGTGTCCTTAGAGGGCTTTTCCAGCCTGCAGGATTCGGTCATTCTGTGACTCTCAAAGGCTGCCTTCTCTGTTCTCCTGGTCTCCTTTGCCCAGCTCCACCACCCTGAGAAGAAATCACCCTCTGACTTTCACAGGCTGGAGCAGCGCCCAGAACCCAGCCCTTCCCCTCTGCCCATAACAGATGGCAGCAGCAACACGTGATGGATGCTGTGGAAGGGGCTGACAGACCTCACTCTGTGGGGGTAAGAAGCTGTCCCCCCTCAGTCACCTGAGCACCATCCACCGTGTCCGCCCTGCGCCGATCTGGAGCCTCGAATGGATTGTGACGTGTTGAAAGGCTCAGTTCTGTCCAGGCCACTCTTCCTCCTGACAGGAGGAGCTTTGGAGCTGAGCAACAACAGGATGTGTCTCACATCACATCTGTAACCACCTAAAACCTCCAAGGTCTCTCTCTTCACTTTATCTTCAAGGGACCCTTCAACAGCAGAGTTCAGCTGCAAGGGCAGCGCCCAGTTCTTGGGTGAGCTGAGATGTGCGAGGGTCCCATCGAGGTCCTCCGGGAGACACCCTGTGCAGCCAGCTGAAGAGCAGGAGCACAGGGCTGAGCTCACCCACTGCTCCTGCCATCAGAGAAGCCACTTTTTCCCCAGGAAGCCCTCTGGAACCTGGCTGGGGATGGGCCAGCAGCCCTTCCCCCTGCCCTATCCCACTGGCTTGCTCTCATTGGCAGAAAGCTTCCCTGCACTCACCATGCTCCGGGGACACTTCCACAGCCCCCCAGGGACATCTGGCATCGACAGAACTGCTGTGTGGAGAAGAGTTAGGCCTGAAGCTCTGACGTGTAGCTCCATTTCTTCCGGGGCAAACACAACCGAAGAAATCACGGCAAAGAGCCAGCCTGGAGTTGGATGGGAACAGACCATCATCTCCTTACCTAGGAAGACCAACTGGACTTGTCAAGAGGAAAGAAATTCATCTACATCTCACACATATGGTCTCATCCTAATGGATATGTATGAGCATAAGGGAAGAAGAATAACCTTCTGGTTAGGCTAAGGGCTTGGCAGTTGAGATTTCGCGATGCTATTCTCAGCGCTGTCCACACCTTGCTCCGAAGCCTTAGAAAACTCTTTATCCCTCCTCAGGCCTCACGTTCCCATCTGGAAACGGGGCCCATACCTATTTTGTGCTCGTTGCAAAGGAGAGAGGAGGGACACTTGGGATGCATCTCCCTCCTCAAGCGGCTCTTGTTTTGAGTTAAGGAGAGCAGGCAGGAGGGACGGGAAGAATGAAGAGCCACGAGGCATCTCTGGGAAAGCTCCAGCGCTGCTGAAGGCTGCCGGAAAACTCAAACTTCAGTGGAAAGAGGGAAAATGGTCTTTTCCCAGTGTTCCGGGGCAGCACAGCTCATCACCTCGGATAACCCAGAGCAAACTGGAGCGATCAGAGCGTGTTTTCATCCTTGTCACCCAGCCCAGATGCTTCCTGGGCTCGACGTCTTCCAGGAGGGATACACGGATGGGCACTGCCCGAGCTGAAGGGACTGCCCAGATGCCCCTGCCAGGCTGCCAGCCAGGCAGGAGCCAATGGCCTGTGGTGGGCAGATGTTACCTGTCAGCAAACCTGCTCGAGGAGGATGGTGCTCAACGCTGGGATTAGCAGTGGCCAGTGGCCTTGTCTGAGGGACTCCAGACAGTGAGGTGATCCATGGAAGAAGGTGTCCTAGGAGCCTTGAGGTACTCCAGGAGATGAGGTGCCCTGGTTGACTCCAAGGGATGAGGTGCTCCAGGTGCCCAGGGATGATCCACAGGATGAGGTTCTCCAAGTGCCTCGAAGTTCCCCACAGGCTGAGATGCTTCGAGGCTCACAGCACTTGGCCAGACTGGAACTGGGAGACGTCACCACCTTTCCAGAGGTGGACAAGGTGTCTCCCCACCAATTCCCCACTGCTGGAAATCTCAGAGTCTAGCTATGCCCATGCTGGAAATAATCACCCTCCTCCTGGCCAGCATGGGGGTCACCCCATTGTCCCTGCCCCAGCTTTCCCAGCCCTGGGATTGCCACAGGTCTGCGGGTGAACCGGGGATGTCCCGTTCATCCTGTCTCCTCCAGCTCCCCTCATCCAGCACTGGCTGGGACCCTGTTCCCTGGATGGATGCTAGCACGGGTTCCCTCCTCCATCTCCTCCTCCTCCCTCAGGGCATTTCTGCAGGAGCCCCAGCCCTGCAAGGAGAACACAGAGCAGCCAGAGCAGCTGTAAATCCTTCCCTGCAGCCCAGGGCTCTGCCAAGCCCTCCCTTCCACCCAAATTTATGGAAAAGCAGGTCCCTGCCAGCGACACACAGCACAATTGTGAGGTGGAACAGGCAGTGCTCGCCAGCTGCAGCAAGGGCTCCTGCAGCCTTTTTCTTCCTCTTCCTCAGGCTGTCACCCTCAGTGGCCTGGGGACAGGCACATCCCTGCACAGACAAAGCAGCCCCAGCACAGTTTGTCTTCCCCCCCATCGCACTCCCCAGTCCAAGCCCTCTGGGAGCACCCCAAACCTCGGGTTGGAGCATGAGACCCTCTATGGACAGGCACAGCGAGCCCAAAGTCCCCCTTGTGCCACCCCTTCCCCTGGTGCCCCTCAGGGCTGCCAGGAGCATGAGCACAGCTGTAGATGGGAGAGGATGAAGGGTTCAGAGAGGGAGACAAGAGCCAGAAGCTGAGCATCACTGGAGATTTTTTCCAAGTAGCAAAGGTCAGCCATGTGCCAGCCCCTTCCTCTGCTATCACGGCAGAGGTGGCAATGACAGTAGACCCGAGTATTTACATTTCTTGATGGCTGTGTGCTGAAATTTGCAGTTTTAATGGTGCATTAATGCTGGCTCCTGCATTTCATTACTTCTGAGAGCGAGAAAAGGCACAGAGTGAAAATAGAAATTCCCCCCAATTCAGCCAGGCCAGCCTGGCCTCTGAGTGCTGGCTCCCACCCTTGCATACAGCTGTGAGCAGGGCCCAGCCGTGACACACAGCCACAGAAACCCCAGAAAAAACACCTTTCCTTCACTTATCCTTAACCATAGGATGCCCCTTCCCAGGTACAGAGGGGATCAGAACCCCCCAGACACCAACCCAGGTGGGCTGCCCAGGATCCCCCCACAAATACAGGGATGATTTGGAGAGGTGACTTCGTGGCCACTTTCCTGTTTCTTGTCCTGTCTGCACAGGTCAGGGAATTCAGTCTGCTTTTTGCCCAAATCAGACTTGGCTGCTGCTTCTTTATTGCATCCTGGACACAAATTTTTGGGCCTGAGCTTAAGCATAAAGCAGTTGGAAACCTGGGCTGGAAGCACAGGGAAGAGGGGAGCCAGGACTTGCACAGGGGAGCCAGAGGGAGCACACACAGTGTGAGCACGAGTGCTGGGGGTGTCTGAAAGGAGGGATCAGGCAGGAAGGAACCTCTGAGATCTCATCATGGGTGAAAGCAAAGCTTGCTGCTGGCCACACTTCATGCAATGGGCTTTTTGGGATGAGTTTTGGGGTGTCCAGAACACCAATGACCAGCACCTCCTGTGTCCCTCTTGTTGAGCTCTGATTCAGGGCCACTCATGACAAGAAAGACATTGAGGGGCTGGAGCATATCCAGAGAAGGGAATGGAGCTGGGGAAAGGTCTGGAGCACAAGATGAGGAGCAGCTGAAGGAACTGGGAGAGTCAGCCTGGAAAAAAGAAGGCTCAGGGGGGACCTTCTCCCACTCCACAAGTCCCTGACAGGAGGGTGCAGCCCTCCTGAGGCTCTGCTCCCTGGCAGCTGGCAATGGGACAAGAAGAAATGGCCTCAAGTTGTGTTGGGGGAAGTTTAGCTTGGATATTAAGGAAAAATTCTTCACAGAAGGGGTGGTTAGGCATTGGAACAGGCTGACTAGGGAAGTGGTAGAATCACTGTCCCTGGAAATGTTCAAAAGCCATGTGGATGTGCACTTGGGGACACAGGACAGTGGTGGCCTTGGCAGTGGTGGATTAATGGCTGGACTCAGTGATTCTAGAGGGCTTTTCCAGCCTTAGTGATACCATGATTCCCTGTGTCCAAGCCTGATCCAAGGGCACATGGATGAAGTTGAATACCCCAGGGCACATGGAACACTCAGGCAGCATCATGGCATCTCCTGTGGCCTCCAGACCTGTGTGTCCCTTCCCACTGCGCCCCTGAGGGCCTCCATCGGCAGGGTGAGGTGCCTCTCCGTCCTCTCCCGTGTTTGAGACCTGCAAAGGGGCAAGAGTGGGGGATTGGGCTGACTGAATGTGACCCCCCAACTCCAAAACCCCATCCTTTCCACAGGCTCTCCAGAGCCTCCATAACTCAGTGTGAAAGACCCCATCAACTCTGTCCCCCAAGCCAGGGAAGACTTTCACCACCCCCGTGGCTTTGGGGGTGGATCAATGGGGATCCCTTCTCACATCCATCTGCACCATTGGGTGACTTTCCTGCTGTCCAGCCTGGAATCCCTGCTCGCTGTCCCAGACCTGGTTTCCATCTGCAGGGCCATCCAGCAGCTGGGTTTCGGCAGCGCCCTGCTGCCCAGGCGGGCCTGCCCTGCCTTTCCTGGCCATAAAACCAACAGGGCAGTGGAAATATTTCGGAAACACCTTTTACAGTTCTCTCAGCAGGGCTGCAGTTAACCCCTAAAGGGGCTGGCTGCCATCAGGAAAATCAATTTAATTCCAGCCAAATTGTTTCACAGGAAAAGCTGATTTTGGTGCCATTTTTACCGCTGATGACTTCAGCACTGTCCCTCTGGATTCTGCCACCTTTTCCTGTTCTCATGTTCTGCAATGACCTGGAGCTGTGGCACTCTCCAGATCAAACATTTTCCCTCACTCCACATTGAGCAGATTCAGTTCCTCGGGGTGTCTCTGCTGAACTGCCCTGGTTTGTGGGGCTGTGGTGCTGCTCCATCGCAGCTCAAGTTCGGGATCGCTGCTGAAACCCAGCCCCTGCAGCCACCCTCCTGCTATTTTCAAAGGCACCTACAGAGCATTAGGTCACAGAGACCGAAATAGCAGATTCTGGTCCAAATCAGGGTGATGAGCACATCTTGTCCAGCTCTGCCCAGGTCCCAAGCATCCAAGCTTCTCCCAGCCCAGATCCCTGTCACAGCTCCAGTGGGAACACCCTGTGGGTGCCAGTGCCACACGACCATGGGGCAGCTCATGGAAATTCTCACTTTCACGACCACTTCTACCCCAATTCAGACCTACCTGAAGAGTCCAGTACTTGCTGGAGACCTCCACTGGTGTCCAGGCACAGTGGGGCAGGAGGATGCACTCCTCCAAAAGGGGGTTTGGGGTTCAGACAACCCTGGGATCCCTTTGCACAAACCACACAGATGACATCTGAGGGGGTGAAGTTGGTGAGCTCAGCCCATCAGAGCTCCTCGTGCTGACCTCCAGCATGTCCCAGCCCCCTTGGCCGCTCCTGGAGACGGCAGCGCCGGGACGTGACATTCCCTCTGTTTTATCTTCACACATGGGCAGTTTTCAACAAGCAGCAAAGGCCAAACTCTTTCACCACCTGGCACATAATCTGGGGCAGGGAGAAAGCCAGGCTGAGAGTGCATGTGTCCCACGAGCATCCAGAAGAATTCACACCTGGTCCCCAGGAACCAGCTTGAGCCCACTGCAAGGTCCTGGGGGGGACAATCACTGAGCAGAGGTGGAAGCCAGGTTCCTTCAAGCAATGCCTTGGCTGTGAGTCTGAGTTATGGCTCCCAGGGCTGCCAGGTCCTCATCCCAGGAGCGGTGCTTTGGTGCTGCTTCGGCCACTGCACACTCCTGGGCCAGTCTGGGGAGGGAGGAACACAGATGCTCCACAGAGATCTCACTGGTGACACTCACTCCAGCTCATGGATCATCCCAAATATCCATCTCCAACGTGGTCCTGAGGAGGACATCACTGAACTACAGAATGGTTTGGGTAGGAAGAGACTTTAAAAGTCATCCAGTTCCACAGGCAAGGAACCTTCCACTAGAACAAGTGTGTGTTGGTTTTGCTCCCATCCAGCCTGCCCTTGGCTACTTCCAGGATGGGGCAGCCACCTGGGCAACCTGTGCCAGGTCCTCCCCACCCTCACAGGGAGGGATTTCTGCCTAGTATTCATTCTAAAGCTATCAGCTTTTAGTTTAAAACTGCTCCCCCTTGTCCTTTCATTACCTCTGTCCCCTGCTCCCCCCAGGCTGGACCATCTCCCCACACTCCAGTTGCTGCCCTGGGATCCTTTCCACTCCCTCCTTCCTGAGGGCTCAGCATCCTCAACGGGTGCTTCAGAGGCAATCAAAAATTGCTATTTTTTGCCTCTGGGAGAATTCAGCAGCAATTCAGAGAAGAGCTTGGGATTTGGGCCATCTGCATCCTGTCACACATGGCTTCACTGAGTCCCTAAATCATCCCGTGCCTCAGTTTCCCATCTTTATATAGCAGAGAGGCCATTCCTTGGGTTGTCCTACTCTGTATCCTCCCTCTGGAAACCCTCTAGGTCAGAGGCTGCCTCTTGGTGTGGGGATTGGCTGCATCCTGGCTGCAGAAATGTAATTTTTGGGTATCCTACTGCAGCTGAGGGATCTGTCTGCAGTTGGGATGCTCCTACCCTCACGCAGCGTGAGGGCTGGGCTCCCCTCATTCAGTCTCTTGGCACAGCAGTATGCTTTCTCCTTTTTAAAGTGCAGACTGTGGGTTTCCAGTAGCTGAGGGCTTGCCTGAATGCCCCGATTTTGGAAGGAGCTCAGTGAAGCCAGGAATTGAGCAAGTGCCCTCTGGAGCTCAGAGGGAAGGAGGAGAGAAGGTACCACCAGCCAGGCTGGGGTGCAGGGGTGGCAGGGGTCTGGAGGGACTGGTGGCCTTTGGAGGGGTGGGGTTATCCCCCAGCATCCCAGACACTCCTGGAACCAGGAGAGCTTTGCAGGCACTGAGTCACTCCAGCCCTTAAAAAACCCAACAGTGCCCATATCAATGGCAGGGCCAGAGGATGTGAGGAGCCTCCATAGCCCTCCCAAGTGCTGCTTCGTTGCATTCCCCTCCCTTTCCTCTCCAGTCTCACTGAAAAATCTTCTCCACCTCCTTCTTGGCCCCTTCCAGAGCCCACACAGAGCACAGAGCCAGGGTCTCCAGGAGAGCCCTGCAGCAGGGGCAGAGCACTGATGGGTGCTCAGGGGTCGTGGGCTGGGGCTGCCACTGCTCAGCTCCCCGAGGGACACCAGGCAGGCAGTGCCCCAGAAAGCAGCTCCATCCCTTCCCCTGCACCTGCCCAAGGAGAGGGGAGATGCTGGGGCTCAGGATGGCAGTAGGCAACCCCCATGCAGGGAAGGATGCCCAATGAGCAGTGTGCAGTTTGCACTCCATGGCCAGGCTCAACGCTGGCTCCGGGCTCAGGAGCCCTGGTCCCATTGGACCTCGTTTCACCTCCTCCAGAATTCCCCCCTCCCCACTTTGGAAAGGGCAAAGGTCGGGAGTGCAGCTGAGGCACAGGAAGGTTTGGTGTGTCCTGCTGGGATGTGGCAGGGAAGATGGAAAACCACCCACCTTCTCTGAAACTGGGAGCAAAGTGGGGAACCACCTCCTAAATTTGGTGAGTCCCAGATCTCGCTTCCCATGGCTGGTGGTCGGTCTGAGGCTTGAGCTCCATGGGGAGGGATCAGCAGGCTCCCAGCAAAGCTGTCCTTTCCAGAGCCCACCTCCCAGGGCTCCAGTGGCCTGTCCCCACCATGGGACACCCCAGCTGTGTGGGGGCAGGCAGAGGCAGAGCACCCTGTCCCCTGTGGAACAGGGATGGAGGAGCCGCAGAGTTGCCATGGAGATTTTCTCCCTAGCAGATGCTCTGGGCAGGTGCAAGAAGAGGCTCTGCCCCCCTCGCTGTGCGGCACAATGCCAGCCGGATCCTGCAGAAACAGGAAGCCTCTGCAACCGCCCGCTGCCAGCCCAACGGCCACCGCCACCATCGCCACCATCGCCACCACTGCCACCACTGCCACCAGCCTCCCTGCCCGTGCCCGTGTGGGGAAACTGAGTCACCTCCCAAAGGCACCCCGAGCTCCTGGCCTCACCTCCCCCAGCATGTGTGACAATGGCATTTCTGGGGTGTTTCCACCCACCCTTGGGAGCCTCCAGCCCCTCTCGCTGCCTGCTCTGGCTGTCACCCATTGACTCCCCACTGAGCAGAGAGGTCACACACAGCATTTCCCAAAATATCACTCACAGGACCCCCACGCTGCCAGGGCACTGACAAAGTCTGCATGGACAGTCAGCATATTCCAGCTTCCCCAGCCTGTCCCAGGATTGGAGGGGCACTGTTGGCCCCAGGGAGTGGCACATGACATCCATGAGATGAGTGATGCCATCCCAGGATTGTGCTGCTGGGGACAGACACTCCATAGCTCTGAACCCATCCCAGAGCGCCCGGCCCTCCACCTTTCCTGCTGCTCCCAACACTTCTTCCCCACCCCGGTCCTTCCAGCTACTCATAGAATCATGGAATATCCAGAGTTGGAAGGAACCCACACGGATCATCAGGTCCAGCCCCTGGCCCTGTACAGGACACTGCAGCAATCCCACCATGTTCCTGAGAGTGTTATCTCACTTCTCTTTAAAACCGCCCTCTGAAGTCCCCAATGCCACAGCATCAGACTCCTGAAAATCCCCTTTCCCTGGGTTTTCCCCAAATGCCTCAAAACCCACATCATCGGAACTGTTAACAGCCAGCCAGAGCGTGGCTCCTCCAGCAGGTCCCTCCTTAGGAGCAGATTTCACGCGGGCTCTGGCCAGCCTTGTTTTCCACTCGCTGCGTTGCCAGTTGCGAGGCGGTTGAGGCAGCAGTGGGAGGGTTCCGGGAGCGACACCCACACAATCAAAAGCTGCTCTATCCAGCCGGCCCGAGCGTTTCCGTGGTAAGCGGAGCCGCTGGGTTGTGTACCTAGCGCAGGGGCTGCGTTTCAAAACACGCCGGGGTCACTCTGCCGCTTGTGCAGAGAGCCTGGGAGCGGATAATGGAGGCAGTGTTTGCGCACATTTCGGCACTATCGCGGAAATAACACGAGCCTCACTCCTCCTGCAGCTGCACGGCCACCGCGGCACCTCCCACGGGCACCTGGGGGGACCGCAGCCCTGGCCGTGCTGGGACAGAGCCAAAAGAAGCCCCCAGCTCCATGGGTCGGTTCTCTTCCCAAAAATCCAAAGGCATTGTAGGAGGTGGGATTCTGCTGGGGCCCCTGGCAGCCCAGGGCTGGCAGACCTCTTGCTGCTGCACTTGGTTAGCCATGGCAGTGAGTGGCACTTGCACCCTAAGGGACAGGGTCTCGGGGTGGCAGTGCTGGGTGGGTGTCCCTCAGGGGTCCCAAAGGGGCTGCAGGGTCCTGAAGGGACGCTCCCAGGGAGCAAAGGGCAGCAGGGGTACCTGGTGTCATGCTGGGTGGTGTTGGGGGTGCTGGGGTGGCAGCAGTGCTGTGGGGTGTTGTGTGTTGGTGCAGGGCAGTGCTGTGGGACAGGACAGCCTGGCACAGTCCCTGCAGTGCAGCACCCAGTGCCCTACATGGCACTGCCCAGTTTGGTGCTGGTGTGGAGCTGACTGGCACTGCGCCTCTTCAGCAGCTCATTCAGTGCCTGGCGTGGCAATACCCAACTGGGTGCAGCCAGGGTGCTGCCCAGAATGGTGCCCAGTATTTTTGTGCCTGCTTAAGTGTCTGGTTCGGTGTCATCATAGCTCTGCCTGATGTGGTGCCTGGTTTGGTGCCCAGGCCAGCACTGCCTGCTGCAGTGCCTGGTTCTTTGCCCAGTTCATGTCTAGTTTGGTGCCTGGTGCAGTACCCAGTGCAGCAGTTCCCAGTCAGTGGCCACTGCAGCACGGCTCAGCCTGGTGCCCAGTTCTTTGCCTGGTTTGGTACCCAGTTCTGTGCTCACTGCAGCAGTGCCTGGCATAGTGCCCAGTTCTGTGCCTGGTTCCATGCCCACTTGTTTGCCCAGTCCAGTGCCTAGTCTGGTCCCTGGTTCAGTGCCTGGTTCTGAGCTTAGTTCCCTATCTGCTCCAGTGTCTGGTTGCTTGCCCAGCCTGGTACCTGGTTCAGTGCCAGTTCACTGCATGATTGTTTGCTTTGCCTGGTACCTGGTTGTTTGCCCCATTGATTTCTCAGCCTATTGCTTGTTGTTTGCCTGGTCTGCTTTCAAGTCCAGTGCCCAGTCTGGTGCCCAGCTGTTTGCATGGTCCAGTTCTCACTCCGGTGCCCTGCTCAGTGCTCAGCTGTTTGCCCGCTCCGGTGCCCTGCTCAGTGCCCGCTCCAGTGCCCGGCTGCTTGCCCTTGGCACTGCCCGGCTGTTTGCCCTGCTCAGTGCCCGCCCCGGTGCCCGGCCGCCGCGCCCTCCCGCCGCCGCCCCGGCCGAGCGGCTCCGCGGCCGGCGCGGTCCAGGCCGGCTCTTCAGGGCAGCGCGGCGCGGGCGGCGCCAGGCGGGTGCGCGGTGCCACCGGCGGGTCCCCGGGCCGCCGCCGCCCGACATTGGCTGGAAACTGGAGCAGCGCGGCGGGGACGGTCGATGCCGATCGATCGCGGCGCGGGCGGCACCGCACGGCACGGCCCCGGCGCGGCACCGCACGGCAGCGACACCCCGGTGTCCCCGCCGGGGGATGCGCAGCCCCCCGAGACCGGCACCGGGCAGGGGGTGAAGGCAGGAGCCCGTCCCGGGGTGTTCTGCCAGCACCGGGAGGACCCGCTTGAGGGGTCGCGGGACTCCGGGAGTTTTGCCGGGTGATGCTGCCCAGTCCCCGTGTCCTTGTGAGCCGCTGGGACGGGGACAGGCGGCGTCACCCCAGGGCCACCCCTTCGCCCTCCCCGGTCCTTCCTCCTGCTGAAGGGAGCAGCTGGGACATCTCAGTTGCGGTCTCTCCCCGCAAGTTTTGGAGCTGGATCTGTCCCTCCCAGTGGCCCCGCTCCATGGCCAGCTCCGTCCCGTTGTCCCCATCACTGGGTACAAAGTGCTCCGCGACCGGCCAGCGGCGCTGGGACACGGGCCGAGGCGGCTGTGCCCGCACACACCCGCACGCTTCCCGCACCCCCAGCAGCTCCGAGCCTCTGCCGTTCCCGGAGCTGGCGAGGGTTTTGCTCCGGCTGCTGCTCCCGGGCTGCTGCACAGGGGACGGTGCCCAAAGTTTCCTTCCTAGCACCAGGAAAACCTTTTTTAATAGAGGAAACCGGAGCGGCGGCCTCGCAGTGCTCATGCGTGGCGGGCAGCGCAGCCCGGCTCACCGCTTCCAGCCGCCCGCAGGGATGGCTGTGTCCCTGCCCTTTATCTTTCCCAGCCAGCGTCGCATTTTCAGGGCCAGGGACGCGGTGCTGGGTGTACAACGGCGGCGGCGGACACGGCAGCAGCATCTCTTCTGCCTCGGGCTGGGGATACGCCGGAATCCTGCGGTGCGGGATGCCTGGCCCCCGACGCTGGAGCAGGGAGAGCTACTTTTTCCGAGATTGCCGTAATTAATGGCAGAAGGAGCTGGCGGGGCGGCTCGGCAGCGCTCAGGAAGGGCTTTAGCCCTGGAGCTAGCAGTTCTGCACGGATACCCCCTGCCCAGAGCAGGCAGCCCCGGCCGCTGCCGCATCTGAAGTAGCTGGGTGAGGGCGGCACCAAAGTTTCGCCAGGTTTTGCTCTTGTTTGACAGTGATTTCAATAATAATGCTGGAGGGTCCAGTGGCAGCAGGAGCCCCGAGGGGCTGAACATCCCCTGGGGAGGGGCGGAGTGGGGGGCGGAATTTAAATCCAGGAGATTGTGAAGACTTGGTAAGAAATAAATAAATAAATAACCGGCTGAATAAAATGCGAAATCGTGCTCCTGGATTTGCTCTCCGCGGCTTTTTGCCCCCGTGGAATTAGCAGGCGTCTGGGGAGGAGGTCACGGTGCTGTGCATCAGGGCGGGCGTGGGCCTAATTTATAATTCTTTACCTAATTTATTTTTTCTTAAAAGAAGAGAAAAATTCCTTTATTTGGCAACTCCTGCATGAATCAAGTTGGCATTTCACAGCTATTTAACACCTGGTTACAGCGTCTGCGGCAGAACCGATGATATTCCAGCTCGGCACCCGCTCCGCATGGCGGGATCTGCCCCTTCCCGCAGGCGGGGACCAGCCGGATTTATTTTTCCTCCGTTCCAGGCAGAGATTTAAGGCAGGAGGTGTTTTGCGTGACTTTGTCGGGGGTTTCTCCCGGCCCTGGCCGGCGGAATGAGCCCCCAGCTCTCCCCTCAGCTCTCCCCCAGCGCCGCCCCTCGCCCCGTCCAGCTGCCATTATGGTCGGGTGGGAATCGACTCAAGTCCTTAAACCCCAAGAGTTAATCAAAGTGCTTTGAATATGTAAATGCTGAGTATTGTTTATCATTGCCTAGAGCTGATACAGCAGTTTTCCTGCTCAAAGCCCCGTTCAGATGGGAGCTCATGAAAATTCACAACAGCCTCGCAAATAGGTGATGGGGATTATTACCCCCGTCTTCCAATGAGCAAAGGGAGGAAGAGCAGCGGAGTGATGCTCCCCGTGGCAGCGAGAATCGGCGATGGAGGTCAGTGGTGGTCCATCCCAATAGGTGTAAATCAGCTCTTGCTTCATTTCCTCTGGCCAAGCATTTGCCCTGGGCTGTCTGGGCTGCAGACGGTGCTGGCTATACAGCCCTTGATGGCCGGGTGTGACACTCGCTTAAATATACACCGTGTTGGCACCAGGCAGGGAATTCCAGGCAGGCAACACACAATTTTCCATGAGGTTCTTCGGCAAGACCTCCAGCAATGAGTGCTCTGTCAATTAATACAACAATGAGCTTGACGAGGATCTGTGGGAGTGCAGGGGGGCGAGGGCAAGAGAAAGGAGCCTGCGCCCCATGGGAAGGGGCAAATCGGTCTGTGGGTCTCGACAGGACTCCCCGGGCACAGACATCCCTGCCTGTGCAGGCAGGGGGATGCCAGGATGGGGAGAAGGCTCTCCCATCACTGAGCTCCTCCAGGTAAGGGCACTCTAGAGAGGACCATGGGGCTGGAGACCCCAGAGCACTCCAAACCCATCCACACCCCAAGAGCTCATCCCACGGTGCTTCCCACCACATTCCTGTGGGTCAACCTGTTGACACCAATGCCTGGAAGAGCTTTTGCCCTCAGCCCGAGCTGAGTGCCTCTGCATCCAAGGAGATGCCCCAGTTTTGGGTTCCTCTTGTGCAGGGCAGCTGACCCTGGAGGTCCAGGGCAGCTTCCTGCCTCATGAGCCATGCCTGCGGCAGAGCTGCCAACCTCAGGGGAGGCTGGGGGACAGCTGGGAGCAGGACGTGTCTCAGCCAGCCAAATTTAATCCTCCTACGTTAGCAAGGCTTAAAATAGGCTCCCTGCAGCATCGATGAGGGTGGTGGAGTTGGCCTACTCCAGCCCTCCCAAGTATTTTGGGGAAGCAGGGATGGCTGTTTTGCAGACAAGCACAGCTGGGAGGAACTGAGCTGTGCTGTCAGAGCGTCCTTTGCTGAAGCCATTCCAGGAATTAAACACACCTTGTGGTACCCTCACCTCTCTAACCTCCCACTGCCACCTCTCAGGGTGCCACCTTCTCCCTTGCCATACCTCCACAGCCCTTTCCTACTCTCTCCCATGGTCATTCATTTTCCCCTGCACCTCATGGAAATGATCCCTTTTGGTTAAGCCCAGCTTATGGTCCGGTCTTGACCCCCCCGCCCCCTCTACCAGCTGCCCAGAGGAGATGCCATCCTGAGAAGTGGTTGGCCAGGACATGACCTGGGCAGAAAGCCATGGAGGAGCCCGCGGAGCAAGGCACGTGTGGTGACACACTCGAGGAGACATGTTGGGAACTCTGGGGACACGAAGGTATCATGCAGTGGTCAACTTGCGGAGAGACTCGTTCCATGTCCCAGGTATGCTGGCTGTCTCCTCAGTGCTGGATGCCCCATGGTGAGGGGCACCCAGGTTGCACTGCCTTGGGCAGGTCCCAGCAGCTCCCTGGGCAGGGCAGGACGCTGGCTCCAGGACAAAAGGTTCCTCCTGCACCTCACCGCCAGGTCCCCACCCTGGGCTGGGGGAATCAGGGGCTGGGCTGGGGGAATCAGGGGCTTGGTCTGTGTGTTGGTGGCTCCTGGGGACCAAGCTTTGGTGGGGTTTGGAGGCTCCTGGGAAAACGCTGCTCCTGATCCAGCAGTGCCTTTGGCAGTGCCCATGGTCATTGGTGCAGCTCAGTCACTGGTGCTTCATCCACCCCATAGGCTCTGCCTTCCTCCTGCTGGCTCCCTGCCACAACACTGGCTCTCCATCCCCTCCTGTCCAGAGGCACGGGCTCCCCTCGAGCTCTGCCTCACCCTGTGCCTGCCTTCCCATGGCACCTGGGGTTTAAAGAAGCCATTTTCCCTTTCCTCCTTTCTCTGTGCAGCCTCTCCGTGGGCCCACGCACCAGCTGGGCCCCCCACCATGCTACTCCCACCAGCCCTGCTGTGCTGCCTGATGCCTTCCTGCCTTCACCTGGTGGGGCCGAGCCCTGCACAGGAAGGCAGTGAGCACAAAAGAGGTGGGAGAAGCCTCATCTCCCTTTGTGATCCCTCCAGGACTGGTCTTCACCTACTTGGTGGAGCCCTGAGTGAGCTGCCCATCCTCCCCATGAACCACCCTCTGAGCATCCCCTCAGGGAATCCTCTGGAATGAACTCCCCTTGGCAGGAGCAAAACTTCCTCAGGAAAGAGTGCAGAGACAAATCCCTGTGTTCTCCTGGGCTTTGCCAAGCTCCCTGAGCTGGGAGCACCACAGGGTTGCACCGAGGCAGCAGACATCCCAGTGTTCGCCACTTTGATTTCTCCTCCATGTCCCCAAAGGGTCCCCAAAGGACTCTTTAGGACCCCTCTAGGCTGTTGGAATCCTTATTCACGTGCAGTCCAACCACACCTGCTCCCATCTGCATCAGTCCCTGCCAGCACAACACAGTCCAGCACTGTCTGCCCAGGGTCCCCGTGTCACTGCTGGGGCTCTAAAAGAAAACAAAACCCCCAGTAAAGCACTGGTTGTGCTTCTCTGTGCGGAGGAAGGGTTTTATCCTGAAGAAGTGGTGGCACATCCGTTGGTTGAGCTGGCAGGGCTGGCCATCCTCAGTGGTGACCATTCCTCCATCCTTGCTCCAGCCCCGAGGGGCTCGCACAGCTGCACTCATGGACCATTGTCCTGCTTCTCGTGGATCTGGCAGCTCTTGAGATGCAGTGAGGGTGGAAAAGGAGTCTGCAGGGGATAGAAAGAGTTGGTGAGGGAAGCTAAAGGATACAGGAACTCCCTGAAACATGGAAGAAACAGAAAAGGGAGAGGATTTCTCCATAGCAGTGACAAAGAATAGGCGATGAGAGGCATTAGTGCATTGTGAAGGAGAATGGTGGATATTCCCATTTGTGCTCAGAAACCCACTGGGACACCACAGCTGTTGAGCTGTTGTCCCGAGAATCCCAAAACATCAGCTTTCCCATCATCTGGACATGGGTACCAGCAGCAGCCACTCAGCTGGAGACACACATGGAGCACTCGGGATGCTTGGAGGCACCTGGGAATCTACAGCACCCTGGTGGCACGGGAAAAGAGGAACATTTCACTGGTATTTTCAAGGAGGGTGTGGGACATCCTTGCTCGGGACCTGGATAAATAGAAAATGGGAAGGAGAATGGGGTGGCCCTGACTGAGCAAGAGGGGCAGAGAGCAGCACGGCTTGTGCCAGACCAAAAACACAAATTAGGTCTTGTCCGATGCCGAGGAAATCCCGTTCTGCCGGGGCTGGAGCTCGGGTTGGTAGCAGGAAGGCGGCTGCCAGGACGGGCTTCCGCAAGACTTCCTCTCCCATGGCCCTTCGTTAGGGAATTAGGACGTAACGAGAGAACGCAGCAGAGAGGAAACGAGCGCCCGGGGAGCCGCCGCTGGGGGAGTTTCGGGGGCTCTGCCCTGGCCCTGTTTGCTCTCATTAGGGAGGGGGAAGGAAGAGCAGGCAGGCGCTGGCAGGCGACTCATGGCTTGGGGGAAGCGTGACCACACGGATGCCTGGAGCAGCCCCGAGGGTGCCCAGCCAAGGGGCAACCAGGGTACCCCACAAGCCAAGCCACCAGGCTGGTGGTGGGGAAAGGGAGTGAGTGTGGAGCTGGGGAGCAGCGGGAACAGTGGGAGCAGCGGGAACAGTGGATCAGTGGGATCAGTGGGATCAGTGGGAGCAGCGGGAACAGTGGATCAGTGGGATCAGTGGGAGCAGTGGGAGCAGCGGGAACAGAGGATCAGTGGGATCAGTGGGATCAGTGGATCAGTGGGATCAGTGGGAGCAGTGGATCAGTGGGATCAGTGGGAGCAGCGGGAACAGTGGATCAGTGGGAGCAGTGGATCAGTGGGAGCAGTGGGATCAGTGGATCAGTGGGAGCAGCGGGAACAGTGGATCAGTGGGATCAGTGGATCAGTGGGAGCAGTGAGAACAGTGGATCAGTGGGATCAGTGGATCAGTGGGAGCAGCGGGAACAGTGGATCAGTGGGATCAGTGGGATCAGTGGAAGCAGTGGGAGCAGTGGCAGCAGTGGCAGCAGTGGGAGCAGTGGGAGCAGTGGGATTAGTGGGAGCAGCAGCACGTGGGGGTGCAGGCTCTATGCCATGGAATTGAGGGTTGGGCACAGAGCTGATTGAGCCTGGCACGGGTGATCAGGCACATGCCACCAGCTAAACCTGCGTGGGGCCATCTCCAGCCTCAGTGTGGGCAGGGGTCTATCCCAGCCGTGGGCACCCACAGGAGCGATGGGGCTGAGCCCCAAAGGAGGTGGGATGGAAAGCATGTATCCACAGAGCTGGAGCTGGTGAGGGTGGATGTGTTGGATCCCATGTGAGTGCGCAGGGTGGAGCTGTGGGGATGGATGGGTTGGATCCTGTGTGAGTGGATGAGCTGGAGCCCATGTGGGATACTTGGAGCCCCCCACCTGTCCCCGGAATCCCCCTCCCAACCCCGCTGTATGGTGTTGTTCTATCCACACCTCCCTGGGACAGCCTGGCCTTTGCCCTTCCAGGCTCCAGCCTGGATGTGGGCCCAGCTCTGTGCCAGCTCCATCTCCAGCTCCAGCTCCAGCTCCAGCTCCAGCTCCAGCACCCACAACCAGCAGGTGACAATGCTGTCCTTGGGGGGCTCTGAGCCCACTGCCCCCCATCTCCAGGGATCAGGGACGCTGAATCCCCCTCATGATATCCTTCCGGCTCCATCTCTAGGTGCTGCTGGCCTTTCCAAGCAGAGCCAAGGGAAACACCTGCCCTCCAAACCTGGCTCCCCGCATCCTCCCTGCAGGGGCAGGACGGGCAGCAGGGACGGCGCTTTCAGTCGCTCGCTATTTTTAATTGCTCTTTCCCAGAAAGGCTGGTGCAGGCTCCTAAAGCTGCTTCCAGCTGGGAGTTTGGAAAGCTGGTTCCAGTTAGGCCCCCGGCACTCGCTGCGCTCGGAGCTGTTATTTTTAGAAGGGCTGAAGGCAACAGCCCCACTCCCCAAGCTGCTGCTTGGCTCTGGCCATGTCCCCTGGTCGGCAGGACCTCGCTGGACCCTCGGCTGGGGACATCCTGGCGGCGTGATTTTATGATTGCCCTTTTTTTCTGGTGCTTTTTTGGCAGGGAAGGACTTTCATCTCCCCGTGTCAAGCTGTGCAGCCAGGAAGACCAAAGGCAGAGGATGTGAGCAGTGGTCATCCCGGAAGGGCCAGGGCGCAGAGCAGCATCTTCTGGTTTTAATTAAAAACCATCCGCTGGCAAAGTTTGATGGCGTGAGCGGTGCCTGGGCCAGGACAAGACCAGCAGGGAACGTCTCAGGGGAGCGACCGGCACCGGCACCGGGGCCGGGGCTGCCCACGGCGCTGACAGGGCCTCCTGCCCCGCGTCCGAGCTCCGCCCCACGCCTGGCTTCTGTCCTGTCTCTCTTCCCCTGCTCCCTCCTGCCTCCTTCCCTCTCCCCAGGGACCTCAATGCCACTCTCTGTCATCACTTGGTCACGCCATCGATGGCCACGACCCCTTAGAGCTTTTCCCATGCTCAACCTCACTGAGGTTACCCATGGATGCCCAGTTTGGGGGGATGGGGTGGGGCAGAGGGCTGGGAGTGCCCCCCAGAGCAGATTATCTCAGAGGATAATATCCCATTTATTCCATTTATTCCTGGGCCCTGCCATAGACCCCGGACATTTGCCACGGGCACTATCCCCTCACAGTGACCCCATCTCTCTGCCACGGGGCTCAGCCCATCACTGTGACCCCCCCAGTCCAGTTCCATGGGCTCACCCTCTGTACAGCCCTCACCCCTCTTCCATGCAGCTCACCCTGCTCCCATGATCCCAGTCCCCATCCCATCCCCGTGCCCCCCAGCCCTTCTCTGCAGGGCTCACCCCTCTGCTGCGACCCCCATCGCTGCGCTGTGGGGCTCCCCAGCCACCCCACTCCCGCACCCCGAGCCGCGCTGGCTTCACCCCGGCAGCGATTTTCTCCTCACATCACATTCGCCCTCCCCGAGCCCGGCGCGGCCGCTAATCAGCTGTATTATCTGCGCCCCCATTATTCACGCGCTCGCTGCTGTCGGTGCTGCCCCGCCCGGGCGCGGGGGCTCATCCCACCGCCCTCCTCCTCCTCCTCCTCCTCCTCCTCCCGCGGCAGCCACCTCCATCCTTCCTTCCCACCCTCCAGCCCCACTGCCCCCCCTGGCCGGAGCGCGGCCAGCTGGCTTTGCCTGCATTTCGGCTTCAACCTCCCCCAAGGATTCCTAAATCTGATAAGGGAGGGGGGTGCTGCTTTCAAAGGAGCGGGGTTGACCTTTGCCGCTGCAACGAGAGCCGCATGGAGGAAAAAAATTGGCTGCGGCGAGCGGGGGGGAGCGAGCGAGCGAGCTGCTGTGGTTTTACAATCCCTAAATAACGCCGGGAGCTGAGCTGTAAACACATGGCGGTATTGCCTGAGCGTGTCCGCACCCCCTCGATGGAAACCCAGCCTGGAAAATACTCCGACCTTAAAGGGAAAAAAAAAAAACAAAACTGAAAGAAAACAGCTTTCTTGGAAAAAAAAATAGAGAGGGGAAAAAAAAAAAAAAAAAAAAAAAGGAAGAAATCTCCTGAATTATTTAGCGAACGGTTCCAATCCGACGGCTAATTCTGCCGGCAGACGCCGGCGGCCGGAGCCTGTCGGTGGGAGATGATGGCTATCGGCGGGCGCTGGCGGCGGGAGCGGGGTGGTCCCAGCCAGGGGGGGCCCAGCGGCGCCGCAGGGGTGCAGGACAGAGCAGGGAGCCCTGGCCGATGTCACCCTGCCTGCTGGGTGTCCCTCATTCCCTGGGGACGGGGACAGAGCGCCCCAGCAGCAGAAGGGGAGATGTTCCCGCACAGCCCCTCGTCCCCGCTCATCCCGCTGCGGCACGCAGAGAGGAAACCCCATCACCTGGAAAGAGCCCCAGCCCCAAAGCCCCCTCCTCCAGCACCCCTAACCCCATGGGCACCCCAAAAGGTCACCTCTGCCCGGCCACGCTCCCCGCAGCGCCCCAGCAGTCGGGGAGAGCTGCCACCCCGTCCCTTCTCACCTGCTTCTTCCCATTTTTTTTTTTTTTCGGAAGCAACTAACACTTTTCTTTGAAGAGCAACAGATGAGCGAGACCCTCCCAGCGCCTTTTATGATGTTAAATTTATTGCCTGGCTCCACAATTGCCATTTTAATGACGAACGCTCCCACGGCTTTAACGCGGCTGAGTGCTGGCATTGAAAACAGAAGCCGGGGGGGACACGCTGTCTCCGGTCTCCTGGAGGAGAACGGATTCCAGCCCTTTTCCTGATCCTTGCACAAAGTTTTGCCAAATAGATAATGTGTTTTATAATTTCCAGGCGGTGCTGTGCTGGTAAGGGAGGCCCTCTGCTGGCACCGGGCTGATGGGGAGAGCCCCGGGAAGCAGCTGGGAACCACCAGCGAGGCATGGAGCCTGGGAGACAGACACCTCTGGCAAGGTGTGCCTGGAGAACCGAGCCTGGAGATCCGTGCTGAGCAAGCCAGGCCCAAGGAACCTCCGTTCTGGAGGTGCTGGAGAGCTCACAGAGGTGAGCACACGGTATTGAGAAACGCAACACGGGAAATCGTGTTGGGGAAACCAAGTGAGCTTGAAAAGTGAGCCCACAGCCGGGAGAAGAGACCTGGACCTGGAGAAAGATGCATGGCCAGACCAGCCCTGAGGGTCACGCCTGGGCTGAGCCCATCCCCAGCCCTGCTGCATCCAAAGTGAGCCCCAATCCCTGCAGCCCGTGCTGCTCCACGGTGAGGTGGCTGTGCACACCCAAAGGGAGCACCCCAGACCTTCCCTTGGATGGGGACAGCCCTGGTACATCTGCCCCATGGGTGGCACCATGTGGGAATGTCTGGGATGCTGGCAGGGAAGGGGGGGAGTGATGGCAGCTTTGCCATGGGGTGGGATGAAGCTGACACTGCTGCCACTGTGTCCCAGATGGGGCTGGTGAATGTTCCCCCTCCTCTGGGCACAGAGCCCAGGGGTGACAGTCCCCACACTGGGAGGCCCCATGGTCCCACTCTCCCCTCCAAGAGGGCATCAGGGCCCTACCAGAGGACAAGGATAAGTCTGGAGCTGGCGATGTACAGCTGCAGTGTGGGGCCAGCCATGCAGACCCACACTGGGGATTTCAGCTGAGGACATCAACTTCTATCAGGAGATGCTTTATTTTTTTTAACAGTGCCTGAAACTCGGCCTGGGTTATCAGGGAGATATTAAATTGCTGTTGGAAAGCAACACCAGTGGGGCGGAAAAGCCATGCTGTGCTCTTACCTCTTCCCACAAGGTCGAGTCAGGCAGCCCCGGGGGACGACGCATTCGCCGCGTCCTTCCTGTAGCGAGGATCACATGTCAGAGCGAACGAAGCCTTGAGAAAATTAAACCTGTGAGCTCACCGCCTTCCCGAGCGCAGGCGCCAGCCCTCCCCGAGGTCCCCGAGCCTGGATTGCCAGCTGGGGTGACCTGGCAGCAGTGCCAGTGCCAGGAGGATGCCACCTCCCCAGGGGACAGCAGCAGTCCCCACTGGTGTGCCTGCAGCTGGGGTGTGCGGCGAAGGAGCTTTGAACCCTGTTGTGCATCACTGGCTGATGGGGAAGGACCTTCCCATGGGAAGAAGCTGTCAGCCTTGGCAGAACACAGCTTCAAAAGTCTCCTGAAGGCCTTCAGCCAGATTTCCTCTGGGGATCCAAATTCTTCCTTGGGCAAAGGGATGGACAGAGGGTTCAGCTCTGGTGGGACTGGCATGTGTTGCCGTGGCCAGGGCCGTGCCCAGAATGGGTGGCCAGGCATGGGGCTGGGTTTTTCCCAGGACAAGGTCAGTCCTGTTGCCTCAGCCCTCCATGGCACAGTGGATGGACAGAATCAAAGAGAAAGGCAGCACAGTCCTCAGGAGAGCCTGTGTGTGCATGGGGGTCACCTGGAGACCCCTGAGAACCCCATGCAGGGACCCTGAGCTGCCAACGCCTCAGTCAGCTGGGACCACCACTGGAGAGGGGATATCATGAGTAACACTGCCTGGGAGGGACAAGAGGAGCCAAGACTACAAGTTTGGGACCTGGGGACAGTGAGGGATTGCCCAAGATGGCAAGAGGAGCAAGGGGAGGATGGAGAGGTTGGAGGGAGGACCTACAGACAATTGTCCATGGGGCTGTCAAAGCCCCAGGGCTGAGCCAGACCTCTTCCTAGGGCACCCTCTGCTCTCCCAACTTTGCTTACGTTCCCCAGCTCAGAGGGGGAGCAGAAATGCAGCTCAGCTCCCATTTCCCCCTCCAGGGGAAGTACCCTTCCATGTACTTTCTCCTTCATCACCCTCTTCCTCCTCGAACAAGCCCAGCTCTGCACCTTGGCTCTGCCCCTTCCCAGCCAGCCAGGAGGCACCAGGGCTGGCTTTTCATGTTGCCACTGGGCATCCCCCACAAGGAACAGGGTTTCAGTGGATCCATGGACCCCTTGGCACAGCTCTTGGGGTCTCCAGTTTCCCCAGTGGCACAGGCAGGCAGGGCACACACACACACACACACAAACCCCCTCTCCCTGCCACCACAGGGGCCCAGGCCCGGCAGCCGCCTCCAAGCCCTCCCCAGGACCAGCAGGGACACATCCAGCCCCAGCCCTTGGCACAGCCCGGCCCGGGCAGGGCTGCAGCCCCGAGCAGGCGGCGGAGGGACGGCAGCAGGCAGGCAGGAGCCGTGCGGGGATGCTCCAGCAGCTGCCGCCAGCACGGCTGGCGGATGCCCTTTGGCCAGGAGCAGCCAGGCTTTTTTTCCAACCCTTCCCAGAAAAAAACAACAACCCAAGCCCCATAACAAGCTGTAGCGAAGCAGCGAGGAGGCGGCAGATAAGAGGCTGGAGCCGCGCGGAGGCCTCACGGAGATGAAAGGCGATTGCGAACGAGCCTCCCCATCCCCTGCGGACAAAAGAGCTCCTAAAATATTAACGAGGCCCCGTGCCGCCAGGTCCCCCGGCCCCCAGCGCCGGCAGGAGCAGGCGGTACCCGCGCTGCCGGCCGAGGGGTCCTGGGGGGATGGAGGCACAGCGGGGAGCGGCGCAGGATGTTCATTAATTACCTCCCGCAATCCGTGCTGGCAAACGTGCCCCCTGCTTCCCTCGCCACCCCAGGGAGCCACTGCCACCTTCCCACCGGATCGGCGTTTAAAGAGCACGGAGCAGGCGGCTGTGCTGGGCATGGTGGCCCCTCGCTGCCATCTGGGCACCCGTGGGTGCAGCCTCAGCCCCCCAGCACCGCTCAGGTGAATTTGGGCAGAAGCTGGGGCAGCTCATGGGGGTATTTGCACACCAGCACTAGGGTGGGGAATGGGGAGCAGGGGAGGGTGCTCGCTCCTGCCTGGTTTGTGTCTGCGTGTGGCTCAGCAGGCCCCAGGCTGGGGACGCGGTCCCTGGGGTGGGGGAGCCAGCCCGGCCCTGAGGGGGATGCGCACGCTGTGCCCGGGACACGGGCACTGCTCCTGCCGCACTCCCGCGCCGGGGACCCTGTGCCATCGGCTGTCCCAGTGCCAGAGTGGCTCCGTCCCCACTGGTCCCCATCCTCGGAGCCCACCTGTGCGCAGCACAGCCAGCCTGCCTGCTGCAGTCCTGGCCCCGGCTCCATTTCTCGGCGAAGACGGGGCTACCGTGACACCGGCAGCCATACCGAGCACCCTGGGGACTCGAGGTGACCTCGTGGAAGAAGCATCCATCCCCCCGAGGCCCGAGCTGCCCCTGTCCCTCGTCATTGCACGGCCCAGCTGGGCAGAGCAGAGGGCTGCGTGCCAAGGGGCGGCAGGAGAAGGGAGATGTTTCTGCTGCTCCCAATCTCCCAATGTGTCGCCGGGAGGAGGAGCGGGACAACAACAGCTCCATCGCTGCGTCCGGAAGCGGGTCCGCACGCAGCCGTCAGATTGGGGGATTTGCATAGCACAGATGGCAGCCCAGGAATTTCAAAGCATCCCCCGTGCCGCAGCAGCTGAAGGGCTCGCTGGCCCCGCGCAGCTGCCGGAGGGAAGCTGAGCTGCCCCGGCGTCCAGGGCCCGGCAGGCACGGGCACACCGGGCACGGCACGGCACGGCACGGCCAGCACCGCTGCCCGGGGGCTCGGGCCAGCCATGGGCCAGCGATGCAGGGGGGACGTGCGGGCTCCGGCCCCTGCCGGAAAGGAGCCGCAAGGAAGGGCTCCCGCAAGGGCTGGAGGGCATGACATGTGAGAGACGACGGGAGCTAAATTTACACGGCGGCGGAGCGAGCTGCCTCCAAGGAGACGTGATCACGGGCTATAAATACCTGCAAGGAAACAACGGGGACAGGGACGGTGAATTATTCACAGGCGCAAGATGGCAGGGCACGGCACGGAGCGAGCCAGGCCGGGGAGGAGGGAGCTGGCGCCGGGGGGCACCCCCAGTTCGGGCCAGCTGTAGGGCATCGGGACAGCCAGGACCGGGACACCCCTAGTGCCCAGAGCTCCTCGGCGGAGGTGTGAGGGTCCCGGGGGTGAACCCCAGCCTGGCACCGTGCGGCCCCGAGGTGCCTCCTCCAGGCGGGTGGTTGGCACCAGGGGTGGCTGCTGGAGGGAGGGGGTGGCCAGGTTGTGGGTGCCCCTGCCAGACAGGGGGTGGTGGGCAGGTCCAGCATCTCCCATCCTGGTCCTGAATCCGCAAGAGGGGACAGCGATAAGGTGATGTCCCCTGTCCCCTGCAGTGGAGACACCCCCAGCCTGCCCTGTCCCGCTCCGTGGGGACATTTCCAGAGGATGCTGAGCAGACACAGCAGCAGCACAAGCCCTTTGTGTCTGCAGGAGACACTTGGGGGAGGATTTGGGGCTGGAGCGTCGCGGAGCACATCTGCTCTATTTGGGGTTCACGGGCTTCCAAGGATAAAAATAAAAAATACAAATAACAACTAGTTTTATTGCTGCTAATGAGAGCAGGTTCCTAAATGCCGGTTCTGGCGGTGCCGTGCCCCTCTGGCAGCACGGGGGGAACGGGGATCCCCGGCCCCGGCCCGGCCGCGCCGCTTCCCGGCCTCTGCTGCCCTCGCCCGGCCGCGGGGAGCGGAGCGGGAGAAGGGCCCCCCTCGGCTGCGAGAATTTCCTAATTCGGGCCCTTCTGGGCGGATATTTCCTCTTTTCAGCTGTGTTTTTTCACCCACACCGAATGAAGGAATAGAGGAGACCCCGCTGGCCCTCAGCCCCCTTCCGCTTGTCCGCACCTTCTCTCTGCTCCCGGCTTGGGATTCTCCTTGTGCCCAGCTCCACTCCCAGCTGGAAAGCCCAAAGCTGTCCTTACAAATCACACCCGAATGATAAATGCTTTCCCATGGAGATCCAGCTGCTTCTCCCCTGGCCAGCCCAGCCCAGCCCTTCCACAAGGAGCTTTAAGGTCCCATCCGACTAAACCAGTCGGTGACACAATTCCCACATCCTTGTTTCCCCAGCAGCCCAGCTACAGGGGGAACTTCTCCCCTGTGACCCCCACAGCGGGGGGAGGGGGGGTGGGGTGGTCCCTTGCCCCCGGTGAAGGTACAGCAGTGCCCAGGGTGCCACATCCCTGCTTGGAGCAGCAGCCCTGCCCTGCCCTGCCCTGACTGCTGCAGGCAGCTGCCTGTAAACAGATCCCCCAGCATCCCTCCTCCTCCTGCAAAAAGCCACAGGCAACCAGGACACAACACTCCTGCCTGGCAGGGGTCTGAGGGAGCTGGAGGGGGCTGTGAGCTCCAGGGCCAGCACAAGACTGTGGCTGGTGGGATCCCAACCCCAGCTCTCCCAGCAGCTCAGCAAAGACCTCAGCAGCTCTGTCTCAGACCCTGGCCTTGCCATGGCTCCATTCTTCCTGCTTCCTGAAGAAGTCCTGGAGCTTCCAGCAGTCCCCAAAGGCAGGAGGGATGGGTTCTCTCTGGAAGAGTTTCTGGATCTGGTGGTTTCACTTCAGGGCAGGTTTGGCTTGGGCTTGAGGAAAGGATCAGCAGATTTCCGATTTACACTGAAAGGTCTGGGGACTCTGGGTCTCGGCACCAGCCCCAGTTCCTCTTCCATAAAAAACCCTGCAACCAAAGGGGATGGCACAGGCTGGAAGGCAGAGCTAGATAAAACCCCCAAACCTATAAATATCCAGAAGTTTACAGTGGCTACACAGCCAAGGGCTTAACCAAGGGGATTCAGTGCTCAAATGCTGCTAATGCAGCTCAGGCAAGGGCTGGGACAGACATGGCCTGGCAGAGAGACAACTTTGCCAGGAGAAAAAGGGAAAAGACAACAGGAAAACAGAGGAATGAGCTGAACAGTAGGAATTTTCATTCAGTTCACGGAGATGTGATGCAAGTCACCCACCAGGGCACAGGATGCATGAGGGGACTCCAAGCAGGGGAGGGTCAACCCCACTGCAAAGCCCCTTTAGTTTTGTACCAAAAGGGCCTCAGCAACACTTTCCTGAGGCTCATCCTGTGTCATTTCCACACAGGACACCTCCCTCAGCACTGGCTCCAGGCACTGCCGGTGGGAGGTGCTCCCAGTTCTGCCCCATCTGCTCCTCCCTGGGGCTGGGCTGGGGCTGTGCCATCATCCCTTGCCAAAAAGCCTCTTGGGTGTTCCTGGTGGGTGCCTTATAGAGGCCAACGTGGCATTTTTCAGTGGAGTTACTTGACCAAGGCAGGATTTGACATAAGGGAAGATTTTAGCATTTACATACAGAGTCTGTGCTTACCTGTCCTGTGTCAGCTCAGACTGCAGAACTTGGACTCGATGATCTCTGAGGTCTTTTCCAACCTACATGATTCTCTGATTTGAACAGTTACCCCACAACAAGCCCAATAAAACCTACTTGATAAAAACCCATCCTCCCATGAAGTGTCCAGCGTGGATCTGGGGAAGTTCCTACAGCTTTTCCATCAGCGTTTTCCAAGAAAGCAGCACAAGCTGGAGCACTGAGTGCTTTATGTTGGTACTCAGGGTTACAACAGGAGAAAACTCCCACGGAGAGAGGAGTCCCTACATGCACCTGCTTGGACACAAGAACATGCAGGAACTGCTGTCACCTCACTGTCCCACGTCACTCCGCTCACACGTCCTCACCCACTGCTCCATTCTGCTTGTTTTCCTGAAAATCAGAGCTCTTATCCCACACGGGGATAAAAAAGAGGGGACGAATCAGGGAAGCTGTGCACAGGGTTAATCAGGGGATGAGAAATGTTGGGACATCCTTCCTGCAGCCGTGCAGGTGACAGCCAAGGGTGAGTTATAAGTACAGTGATCCTTTCCTGGAGCTCTGGTGCACCAAGTTAATCCCCTGCTCCCTGCAACTCCCTGGCAGGAGGTTTGAACCATGTGGGGGTCAGCCTCTTCTCCCGAGTGACAGGACAAGAGGAAGCAGCCTCAGGTTTGCCAGGGAAGGTTTCAGTTGGATATTAGAGAAAAGATCCTCACTGAAAGGGTGGTCGGGCATTGGCACACACCAGCCAGGGCTGTGGTGGAGCCACCATCCCTGGGGGTGCTAAAAAAAAAATAAATCTATGGATGTGGCACTTTGGGACATGGCTTAGTGGTGGCCTTGGCAGTGATGGGGGAACTGTTGGACTCATTCTTACAGGGTTTTTCAACGCAAACAACTCCATCTGCCTGATGCCCTGCAGAATTCCTGCTCCCCACGCTGAACTGGCCATGCACAGACCTCCCAGAGAGCCCCAGACAGCAGCACTGCAGCGACTCTGGAGCTCCAGGGCAGGGGGCAGAAAAATAATCACCATCCCAAGCTGTAGGGGAGGCTGTTTCAATAAAACTTGCTAAACACTGACCCAAGAATAGCCACAAGGCAGGGGGGAATCAAAGCTCCCAAACAGCATAACTGCCTCAGGCACCTCAGGGGGGAGCACAGAGAGGGTTTAGACACAAAACACCAGTTTTGCTGAAGGCAGCCAGAAAGCTCTGCAGCAGTCACTCCATGGCTACCTTTGCTCCATCCGAACAAGGGATTAATGCTCCCCCCCTTCAGAACACTGCCACTGGCACTTGCTCCCAGCTGTGGTGGCCCAAGGCCAGCTTGTTCCTTTCTCCCAGCTTGGCCAGCTCAGATGCCTCCTCCACTGCCAGCAGCAGAGCAGGATGTGTCTCCCAAGCCACCTCCAGCTGGGCTGGGCGAGGGCAGGACCACGCAGCTTCAGCTGGACACAAGGACCACAGACACTGGGTAGAGAAAAGTTTGGGTTTGGTGCTTGTGGCTTCAGGACATCAATTCACTTCTTATTCAAAATGCCATTTTTATCTATACCCCAACAGCCTGCTCTTTCAACCCAAAGAAATGTTTAGAGTTGAGCAACAAACAGATTTGCTCAGGAAAGGACAGGAATGGTAAATATACCCAGCCCCCACTCGCCCCAGGTGGTTTCACCTGACTAGACAACAATAAAAACTAAATCTTCTCACACAGGGAAGGAGGGGGTGGACACAGAGGCAGAAACACAATAAAATAGAACCTGTGGGTGCCAAATCCAGGTTAGAGAAAGCCATGAGCTGTGGGAACCAACAGCTCCAGCTTCCCCCAGCACCCCACGTGCCTTGTGCTCTGGGTCCAGAGCTGATCCCAGCTTTTCTCAAGTGACCCCACTGGATCAAGGACTGGACCGAGCTCATGATGAAATCAGAGCACCAACAAACTGTCTACCAAGTCACAACTTCCAAAAAGGAAGAGGACCGTGTTGGGCTTGGTGAGAGCATAGGGATTTCTGCATGAAGACAGACAAACAACCCCCAAGGCCACTCCAGCTCACCCAGGAAGCACTGCCTGTGGTCAGAGCAAGCCAAGCTTTGCAGCAAGCTTAAAAACAAGACGAAGGTGACTGCAGATAATTGAGAGAGGGACAGTGCAAGACTGGAGCCTCAGGGAGAAGGGACAGAGCAGCCACATAAAGAAAGGAAGCAACGTGAGTCAAAATAAATGGGCAAAAGGCACAGGTGAAGAAAAACAAAACAAAACAAAAACAATCAAGCCAAAGAGTTTAAGGGAATTATTTAATGGTGATCAAATTGCAACACAATACAAGAGTACAGACAGTGTTAGCATGGATCTAGTCACACACACTTCCAGGCGAGAGAGGGGCAGTGAGGACTGGCTGCAGGGGTGCCTCCCGGAGCCTCCAAGTGCAGTCACTCACACAGGGGTTGGTCTCCACGCCTCCCGAGAGCTGCACAGCAGGATTTGTCCTGCTTTTAACCTTCCAGACACCCTCAATGCTCTTGTCCCTGTGCACTCCCTGTAGGAAAGAAACCGTGTTTGCCAAACCTCAGCAACTGCAGCTTTTTGCTCCAAGCCTACCCAAAGAGCCATAGAATGGAAGGAAGCAGGAACTGTGGGGATGGAACTCCATTCCAGCTGTAGGAGAGGGAGGGAGGCTTCCCTAATGCTGCAAGGATGAGAAGACTCTTGAGCGGTTCTGTATTTAATGGGGACAGCCTTCCTGCCACTCAGATACACCTCCAGGCTTTTATTCTCCCAGGAGGTGACTTCCAAGCTCTGCCTGGATGCACTGGCATGCCTGGAGCCTTAGCCAAAGGCTCCTCCACCTGGAATGGGAGTGCTGAGCACATTCAGAGGTGGTTTGTTGTCCTGGCTCTTTAGAGCAAGGTGACACGTTCAGTACTGCAAGCAGTTTCACCACCTCCCACAGCCCTGGGGCTCCTGCCTCGCTCCCCAACAAAGAGCTGCTCAGGCACCAAGAAATGCACCTGACACTGGGCACAGCTTCCCTCGGGATTTTCATCTTCTGTACACCAGAACTGGGAACAAAAGCAGCTCTAGAGATGTTTCGCTGCTGAAGATGACCAAGATTGTCGAAAACAGAGCCAGGCATTGCTGTCTGCAGCCACAGCTGCCAAACATCAGGGAAGACCAGGCCTTCAGAGGCAAGGGACAGGGAACAGTCTGCTACACCCACTAAGGACACAAGATCATATCCAACTTAGCCCTGCTGGTTTTCCCATATCATTTGGTGGATGCAGACTGAACAGAAGACTCTGAGGACACTTTGGGATGCAGCTTAGTTGGAAGCATTGGGATAACATGGTAATAACTAAATTAAAAAATGCCTCTTGCCTTCCTGTGACAGAAATGCAGCAGCACATCCCACCACAGGACAAGCTCGGTGTTTGAAGCACAGTAATCGGGTCTCCAGCACTTCCCAGGATCAGCTCCATCCCACTCTGCAGGTCCATGGAGGTTGGGCTTTGAGCCATGGGGAATGTTTAAGCCAGCTCCTGCACACTGACAAGTGGCTGCTCAGTGCAGAGCCAAGAGAGGTTCCAAAATACAGGGATCACATTCCTCCTCTGGGTCACTCTGAGCAGTGGACAGGCACTGATGAGCACAAGGAATGTATCCAGGCACAGTGTTCCAGCTTTGCTGCCAGAGCTGGGGGGTTTAAGCAGCCCAGCACTATCTTTAAATAAAACACACTTAGCACATGCCAGGAAGAAAGGGAATTGCATGAACAATCTACATCCACAGAAGGCCCAGCACAAAGAAAGCCAAGGAAAGAGACTCAGGCAACTTAAATTACTAAATCAAGGTAAAAAACTGGACAGGGATGGAAAAGGGTGATGACACAACAAGCTCAGGATTTCTAGGAAGGTAGTGACCAGAGCCCCTGGCCTCATGTGCTGTTTGACATTAGAACATACTCAATGCATAGCTTCAAAGGAGCAAGATTCTAGTCCCAAAAATAGCTAAGCTGGGTCAGGTTTTCAGTTAAATGCTAAAGGCTCCTCCATCTAGTTCACAGTACAATCCTCAACAGCAAACTATCAACCCACAGGAGGCATACAGAGCACATCCTCCCATCTCAAACATCACCAGACCAGCTTTTAGTACACCACAATGGTGATCATGCCATCAGCAAAAAGGTCGGAATGGTTTAAACACCTCGCTGCAAATGAGCTCATCCCAACATGAGCAGATATGCTAATGCATGCTCCAAGCTGAAGCTGTTACAGGTTCAGGACTGTTTCAGGGCGTGTCTGGCTTGTTAATGTCCTGTCACCTCATGTTTGTGGCTCCCTGCCCACCAGAAAGAGAAACCATCCTCCTCAGTTCCCTCAGCTGTCACTGCTCCCTCCTCTCTCTTGTCTTCCCTCCCATACAGTCTCTGATCTCTTCCAGTAACTGCCAATTTCCAAAGGCAGCCAGATCTGTCACAAAAATCATTCTTGGGTGGCTCAGTTGCAAAGCAGTTAAAGAGAATCCCCCCAGACTGTTCACAATCAGTACAACCCCTTCCCTGGACTCCTCAGTGATCCCAAGGAAAAACATGGGAGGGCAACTCTGCCATGGCCAAGGTGTATTGGAGAGTGCAGCAGGAGCACAACAGGTCAGGAAAGGCAATGCCATGGATCCAGGCTGGCACAAACCCCAGCCACACCAGCAGCCACCAGCTTACAGCGCAGTTTTGATGCCACAGGTGTTATCCAGGGCCACAGGCTGCTTCCCAGACATCCAGACACCAACACCCTGCGGATAACACGAGTGCCGCGAGTTTTGGGTGACCCAACCCGAGCCCTGCAGCTCTGCACACCAATATCCCCTTCCCCTGTGACCCTACAGTGTCCCTCAGCCAGGAGATGTGGCCACGTGCTCCCTTCCTTCTCCAGAGCAGCTCTGCTCCACCCTGGAGCCACACTGTCCCCAGGGCAGCAGAGCAGAGCAGCAGGGTCCTCGTGCCTCTGGAGAGGGACACAGCTGCCTGCAGGAGGGCTCACACCTGCCCTGCACCGGGACATCGAGAGATGAGACAAGAGGAACAGATTTAGACCAAAAGCAGTGGACATTTATTCCTCGTTTGTGCAAGAGTGTCAAGATGCATTTGGGAATGGCTGGGACAGACCCTGCGGCCGGAGAGCCAGCGGCTCCAGCCTCTCCTGCCCGATGGCTTGGGTTACAATTCTACTAAGAGGAGATAAACTTGCAGACTCACCTACTGTCACACCAACGATGCTGGCAAATACACTTGTATACAAAGAAAAGTTTCAAACTACATTTTTTCACTAGATTCAAGTGAAGACTTTGTTCCAAAAAAAAAAAAAAAAAAAAAAAAAAAAAAAAAAAAAAAAAAAGACACATACAAGTACAATTTAAAACTGTATGAACATTTGCAAATGTTTAGTGCAAAGTAATTATGTAAAAGCTACATTTTATGAAAGTTTGTGCTGATGTGTTTGGTAGGTTTTTCTTTTTTTTACCCTTTTACATCCATTTTTTTAGTTACATAAGGTTTCACTTACCTACAGTACATATGCATTGTGTTAGGTCCCATGCAAGTGGGAGTAATACCATCAGGCTTTGTAAAATGTCACTCTGATTCGCATTTAGTAAACTGCTTATTTGGTTTAACAGTCAAGTTCCTGGCACACTACACATCCTGATTTCATCTAAGTGCTCCTGTTTGCCTCTTCAGGTGCCTTGTGTGATGCAAACCAAACTGCTTCACAACTTCAGCCCAAAAAGTTTTTTTAGAGAAATCCACCGTTAGCTTAAGCCTGTAACAAACTGCTCTGAAAATTAAAAGCCTATTCACACAAAGTTATATGTAATGACTGTAGTAATCAGTTTATTACACAGATTAATTCATTCTTGAACGTACAAGCTCCAGGGGAGCAGTTGGGTCTTTAAATACACACAAGTTTTCTGTCATATGGATTTTTTTTTTTTTTACCCTTACATCCAGAAAGACCTAAGCAGTTAAAAAACTTAAGAAAAATAAGAGCTATTAGCTAGGTATTAACTGAGAAACCACATACAAACCAAAAAAAGTATGAAGGGAGGGAGAGAGTTGAAACAAATCAACATCACTTGATGCACTAATAGCTCCAATCCATTTAAATGGTGACCGGTTAAACTTAGACCTTAAACACAGGATGTGGGTACAGTTTCTCATTGGTCATAACATTTACCTAAGGTGTAGGTCCTTCAGAATAAAATGAATACAGAAACAGCTTCAAGTTCTTCACCTTGCTTTTCATAACTGTTATGAGTTTAAAAGGATTCCAGTTAAAATCCTTCATGGATCAGCAACACTGTCCCGAGAAAATGTGAAACCCACCAGAACTCTCCCCATTCCCATTTGATTTCCCAATTTAACTCAGCAAGGAATGCTTTTAGGCTCACAAAGTTATGACAGAAGAACCAGCTTTTCACACACACACTTCTCTGCTAGGAGTCAATGTTGGTACGGGGAAATACAGTATTTCTAGTTTGTTGTTCCAAGTATGTACAACACGCAGCACTGCTGTATCAGGTAAACATGTGCACAGGGGAAGATGAGGCGTGGGCTCATAGAAAGCAGTCAAATGGAAATCAAAAGGACTTTCTCTTTCAGAGTTCCCCTATCTTTATTTGTAGAGGTTATCCAATAATTTCTTTAATTACATCGCATACTTCTGAGTCCATTCTCGAGCTATTCTGTTGTACCTGTATGTATAAAAAGAGGATTTATTTAACATGGCATCTGCACAGTATTTCAGCTCCAGCACTCTAGTCTACACATGGCATGAAATCACAGTACTATCATCAGTTTATAAAATCTAAGAGCAAAATTAAACATCAAGTAAACAGGGGAAACAAGAAAGCCCACAGTGCTTCATGGAAAAGAAGTACCTGGTTGTATTTACGACAGGAATATGAGATCTTTGTGATTGGAGACACAAAATGGAGCTGGAACAGGGCTGAGGGGAAAGGATTTTCAGGAAGGCTTTATCTGTGCCTCCCCCAGCCCCATTTGCTGTGTCCCTGGGGAAACTCTTACTGTAAGATTTCACTTGGTCATTCTGGAAAGTAGATTAACATGTTCCCCCATCTCCTGCTTCCCTGCAAAGTTACGCCCAGTACATGCCATCAGCTCATCTGCTAAACCCCAACAGCCTGACTTCTTCCTATACATTTGGCTATTTTGACGACTGTCAGGACACAATGATTTGTCCATCAGAATCTTTTTATTCTAAAGGCACAATATAATTCAATTCCCAAGAAATCTGTAGCTTTTGCAACCAAATACTCTTTACAGCCAGAGGAAGCTCAGAATACTTGTGTGAACAAAGCAGTTGTGTGATTAACTGCACTGCTGAAAGCTTCTCTCTGACAACAGAAGGCAAGTTGTTCATGTTCTACAGAATTTGTACAGTAAGACACAGCCTGAAGTTTCCTATAGTTATGTACACCAAGTTGGTTTGGTGTTGGAATTTAGTCTGTAGACAATGTTCTTTAGCTTAAACAATCTGACAATTCACTCATAACTAACTCTCTCCTTCATATCACTGCACAGAGACTACCCAAGGAGCAAGTCCTTCCATTTAAACCCAAAATTCATTTGCCTATTTTTGTAAAAAATAGGAAGGATTTCTGCACACTTAAAAGTGCAGATAATCACTGTTGATTGTGTCTCCAAATATGTGCTGCTGGTCTTGCAGCTCTCAAAACCAGGATGCATAAACTTCTCTAGCCCTGCTCCTCAAGTATGCAGTAGAGGAAGCAAATCTGTGGACTATTTTCCCTTCCCTGATGAGGTCTGGAAGGGAATTAGTGAGGTAGGAAGTGTTTACAACACTAAACTGTTAAAGTGCTTGTTAGCACTGAAATTTCTCTATGCTTGCTGGAGAGTCCTCCTACCCCACTTCTACACGACTGGTTCTTCCCTTGTGTTGTAGAGTGAAGGTAAAACAGGGAATTTGTTATTTCTTTGTATGACTCCAGACCCAGAGCTGCCATGGAATATTCTCCTGTTGGAAGAACTTGCTCTCCCTCTGGTGGTTACATGGGATTAAAGCAGCTCAGGCAGTGGCACTGCAAAAATCCCAGGGGGAAAACAAACAAACAAAAAAAAAATTCTAAGAAGAGCACAGAGTTGTAATTTGCCTTTTTTCACTCTCACTCTTTTCCAATAAGCAGTTCCTCTCAGTTCCCCTTCACTGTGTAAGTGTGGATTCTGCCCTGTCAAATTCCATGGGTTTTGGCTTCCATACTCACTTTTCTCTATCTGTTTTGTAGATCCGTGCAATCTCAGGCACTAAAGGATCATCTGGATTGGGATCACACAACAGAGAACAGATGGACAAAAGTACTAAGGAGAGAAAAGAAACACTGAATTAGTTCCAGGACAGCTGAGGACACCTGCACCAGTCAGCCCATGCACTTCCTTCCCCTCCAGCCAGTAGCAGCAGCAGCATTTAAGTTTGCCAGGAGCACCAATCCCATGTAATTCAGCTGAGTGATTTTGAACAAGCTCCTTTTACCAGTGAACTACACAACTTTTCACAATCACAGTATCACAGTGAGTAACCTCCTGGATAGGTCTATCCAGCAGCAGCCTTAAATCACAAGGCAGAAGTATTCTGCCTGAGCCTGGTACCTGGGAGTCCTCTGGGAAAACATCCTTGATTTTGCACCTGAAATTCAACTGTTCCCTAAAGCAGCCACCTCACTGTTGGATGACTGGGAGGAGCATTAATCAAAAGTCAAACAGCAGACAAGTCCAGCTGAAATGAAGGAAGCAAGGGCTGTTCACAGCTACTTAAGAATCACAGAATGGTTTGGGATGGGAGGGACCTTGACACTCATCTTGTTCAAACTCCTGCCAAACTTGTTCTAGAAGGGCAGGGGCACCTTCTACCAGGTTGCTCCAAGCCCCATCCAACCTGGCCCTGAAGATCTGTTTAAAAATAAGCTGGTCTTGCAGTGAATTGAAAGGCTTAATTATTTTCCAAGCATAAGGAAAGCTGAGATGGATTTAGTGTAGAACAGCATCCAAAATGACCCAAGAATGCCCAGCTCCTTGCACTTCAATCGATCACAGAGCCCTAGAATTTGAGTGTTCCACTATAAATACATGGTGTACGTATCCCAGAAGGCACATCCCGCTCGGCAGAGTGACAGCCCTCATCCATACAAGGAGCCAGGACACTGCTGCAAAGCCACAAATAGCACATGGACATTCCTACACTCACTGCAGAGGAGAAGGGAGGAGAAGGCAGGAAGTTATAAGCAAACATATTGGGACAACACTACACCAGGCATGGCAGGGACATCCTGCCCCACTCCTGAAAATGCCAAACATTCCCTTCTCTCAGCCTGTTTGGATCAAACACTGCCACTCCATATGTCCCTTCACCAATTGCAGCAAAGCAGTTGTCACAGTGCAGCCTCCAAGCAAGGTGCAGATGACAAGAGTGAGGAGTTGAAGACACTAAACACGAATCTGCTCCAATTTCCATCACTTGCAGGAGGCAGAGCTATCTATGAAAAATGAAAGGAGACAGCATGCACCCCATAAAAACAACAAAGGCATTAAGATAGGTTAAAAGAGGGCCACAAAACAGATCACAGAATGGCTTGGGTTGGAAGGCCCTACAAAGTCCATCTCATTCCACCCCCCTGCCATGGGCAGGGACACGTTCCACTAGCCCAAGTTGCTCCAAGCTCTGTCCAACACAGCCTTGGACACTTCCAGGGATGGGGCAGCCACAGCTGCTCTGGATAACATGTGTCAGGGCCTTAACACACTCCAGAGAGGAGATGGAGACAGGTCTGATATTCAGCTTTTTTTTTTCAAGTGGGACAAGAGTGAAAGCTTCCCTTAGGTCTGAACTGCACAAGTTGCTCAGTATTGTGAGCACCAAAAACCCACAAAGCCACTTAGTTCAGTTTTCCCACCTGTTTCTGTAGACCCTTCACTAAGGAATTATCAATTCCCAGTTCAAAGCTTCTGAAACAAGTTTGGTAATCAACCAGTCTTGGTTTGGGAGAACATATTTCTGCTTCTAGAAAAAGGAGCAAACCTCTTTCCTTTTTCCCAGTTCACTTGTGAGAGTCAAGAGCTTAACGATTCTCCACCATCAGCGGACACAGAGCCCATTTACTGAGCTCCCTCTCAGCTCAGAGTGTGCAGGAGGTCTGCAGAAGCCACTGCTGCTGCACTGCTGTCCCTCAGCAAGGCAGCACATTTAGCACCTGCAGCACAGATCCAGCACCAGCTCCTCTCCCCCTGTAAATCAAGTAAAGCCCATGTTAGTTATCAATGGGAACATCGCTGCCACCTCACACTGCTCAGTCAGAGTAGTTTGAGAACAGCTGTTTCTCCAGCAATTTTGCTGTAGCTCATTTCTTTCTGTCAGACTCCACTGCTCTGGTCACTGAAGTTTCTTTAGCTGTAGGATGAGCAAGGCAGCTCCAATCTGTCCTCTGATTTCACCAGAAGACACAGGAGATCCAATCAAAAGTTTTCTGGTCAACTGTTTTAACTACTCCTTCAAGTTTTATCTTATCACAGTCCTTTAAAAACCCAAGGACTTTTTTGAACAGTGGCTCAGCCTTCATCAGCAGAACCACACTGCAGGTCTGTGCACTGCTCTCTGCCCACCCTCACACCCCTTTTCCTAACACTCAGCAGGTTACTTTTCAGTATCACTCCAAAACCACTGAATAAAAATGGACACAATCATTTGGCTTCAAGCTGCACTGCCACATTCAGCTGCTTTATTTTTCTAAGTCTTCATTATTCCAAATTATTCTCATTATACTCACTCTTGCTGGTGACTCCACATCATTCCCCTTTTACCTGTACAGCCTCAGGAAAAAAAAAAAAAAAAAAAAAACTAAACTGGTTTAATTTTAATATCCTGCTGAACCCAGCTCTTTGTCCAAAATCAATTCTGCAAGTTTCTCCCAAGGCTTTCCACTAGAACACTGCACATGCATGTGTTTTAGACCAACATACAGAAAAATCCCCTGGAAGAGGCACCACCTCAAAGTTCCAAGTGCAAGGGTAAAGAGGAAGCAACCCTTAAAAATGTCAGCTGTGTATCAGAGTTCTTTGATGATCAGAGTAATGAATTAAACCAACACCATGGAATAAGAGACTCACCAGGCCACCTCCCTCTGCAATCAGGTATTAGTGCAATGAATTCCACAGCAAAGCCTTGACATTTTCTAGTCAAGTTACTACAACATTACTATCAGACAATAAAAAGAGAATTCCCCAAAATTTTTGGGACCACAGAATCAGGCTGAATAATTACACAAAGCAGGTAAGTGACACTTCACACCTGAACATCCTGCATTGCCACAGGCAAAGCATTATCAGCTTGGCAGAATCCCTCCAAGTCCCCCACTGGCAGGGATGTACCTCAAGTGTGCACTCTTTGATTTCAAGTCTGGATTTTTCTCAGTAATAGCAAAATAAATTTTACTTGCCACTGACTCAAGGGATTCATCCCTTGAAATAACTCTGTACAGAAATATTTCCCATAACTCTTAGCTGTCAGAGCTGTCCAGCCACTAAGCAACTTAAACCACTGTCACTTTTAAGCTCCTTTTCACTCGAAAATTGGTTTCATTTTGTTTTAGTTCACCAACCAGGCAGCCTACTGACCTCCAACCCTTTAACTACACTCCCCCATCCATCTCTGCAGACAATAGATACAATTTACTCTTCTGTGTGCTTCCTGCTGCCACGGACTAGCACAGTCTCCTCAACACCAAGGAGCCAGGAGAACCAAACTCATCTAACAGAAGGGCTGCTAACAAAGTGCTTCTAGAAAATGGGCTCAGCTTCCCCACAGAGCAATGACAGAAATGCATTCTCATCAGGCACAATGATCACTAAACACTTAAGACTGCTTGATTAACATGCAAAATAAGGCCCAGTGTGTAACACTACACAGCTAAGATCCAGGTACCCTCTGCAAGACTTTCCTTTACAAAGCATGTAACACTGAAATTCACGGGCAATCTCTCCAGGCAGCTCCTCTGTGCAGAAAATTATGTCACTGACAGCTTGTCAGCAAGACCAGCTCCAGTTCCACACTGCACAACCCACCTCAGCAGCTGCCCCGCTGTGCTCTTGCACCACCAAGGTCAGCCCACCACCCTCGATGGGGAACTGCACCTTCCTGGTTCTGCCCCACCTCAGACTGAGCAGAGGTGGATGCAAATTCCATAGGTAAATTTCATGGCAGGGTTTCCTCTGCAATGAAGCAGCTCAGCCATTAGTCAGGACAATCCACAGTGTCAGCTCTCCACATGTCCTTCCAGCACTAGCCAAATGAGCAGTGCAGAACCCAATTTAAAGCCCATCTGGCTACTAGAACATCCAAATTTAGGTGTCTTAAAAGTTCCTGGAACTCAGAGGTGAAGACACTCTTAAATGCAGCTGATCCTTATCTTCCAAAACACAAATCCCAAATCATTCACTTTGTCTGCAAAGCCTGACTGGTCTAATATCCACCACTCCAGCCACTCCCCTTGACACAGGGCACTAACCACTACAAATCCTGCTGTTTAAGTCTAGCTGGAATTCCAAACAAACTTGCTCCAGTAAAGCACTCATCCATGGGGCACTTCAGAGTAAGGAAAAGCAGCTGAGGAGCCATGGAATCTCCAGCTGAATTCACAGAAGGGAGATAAATGGCACTTATTTTTCCAAGGTAATGAGCTAGCCAGAAGAAACAGCTGGTGTGTTCTGATCCAACTGCTGTTTGGTGCAGTTACTGCTCTCCAAAAGGAGCCAATTTAGAATCCATCTAGGAGTAAAGGTCCATCTCTAAGCAGACACAGAGACTGCACCAAGAAAATGTTACAGTACCAAGAAGGTGCTGAGATGGTTGCTTTGCATGCCAGGCTGTCAGGACAGCAGATGACACTCAGTTCTCCACCCTGGCTAGAGCCACACTGGAGTGTCAGGACCACCTGATCATGGAAAAGCTCAGGCAGTGACACAGCAGTTGGATAAAACAGGGCAGCATCAATCCCTGGCCATCATGAATTCACAGCAAAGGCAGCAGACCACCCCACCTGCTCTGTCCTAGGTGAATGACTAACACTGGGCCAGGGCTTTCCAAGGAAAGTGATTTGTCACCTCCTGGAGACCAAGCCATGGGCTCTGGCAGACAGGGCTGTGCTTCTGGCCCAGCCCAGTTTCTGAGTGTAAAAGTAACCATTTGTCAGCTCAGGTTTGACTGAGCCTGGTATGCTGGGAGACACCTCTGCCAGCAGAAATGGGACATGTCATGCTGCTGAGGAATTCTTAATTCCATTCTGAAGGGTTTATCCAGCTGTCCTGCTTCTCTCACCAGCGAGGGCTCCTTTGTTCTTCATCAGCCTGGCATCCTACACATCAAGTTTCACTGCTACTCCCATCTCTATTCCTCAAAATCTGGAAAAAACCTGACTCCTGTAAGGAGCATTCTCTTACACAATCACTGTTTTTCAGTTTCAGGCCTCAAACCCTTGAAACTTGAGATGTGTTGTCAAAGCTTTATCAGTACTGACAGATGTTCAGCTTGCATCATTGAACCCTGGAAACAGCACTGACCAAGAGGTTCAAATGTCTGGCTCCTGATTGTGAACAGGAAAGATGCATCCAAATAAATGAAAGGAACTCTGGCCTCTGCTTGATTTAAATCCCATTTCTTAACCACAACCCCTTTTCCAACTCCTCCAGCCATCTTCCCCAGCCTTACAGGAAGTGTACCTTTAAATCTGAGCAGTTTAAACTTCTGCCTTCAAAGCAACTTGCATTCCTGCTAAGTCAGTTCAACAATTTCTGGTGACAAAAGAAGAAAGGTTAAGTGTTGCCCAGTGTATCACAGATGGTTGAAGTTGGAAGGGACCTCTGGAGATCATCTTGTCTCAAGCAGAGCCACCTAAGACAGGCTGCCTATGACAATGTCCAGGGGCTGTGGAGTATCTCTAAGGTGGGACAGTCCACAGCCTCCCAAGGCAGCCTGTGCTGGTGCTCAGCATCCCCACTGTAAAACTACAACATCAAGTGTTTCCTGCTGATCAGAGAGCCTCCTGTGCTTCAGCTTGTGCCCACTGCCTCTTGTCCTGTCACTGGGCACCGCTGAGAAGAGTCTGGCTCTGTCATCTCCCCATCCTCCCTTCAAGTATTTACAGACACTGATAAGATCCCCCTGAACCTCCACTTCTCCAGGCTGAACAGTCCCAGCTCTCAGCCTGTGCTCAGAAGGGGAGATGCTCCAGTCTCTCCATGGCATTCCTGGCCCCTCACTGGGCTCTCTTCAGTACATCCACGCTTTCTTTGGCTGGGGAGCCACACTGGACACATGCTCCAGGCACAGCTTTGTCAGCACCCAACAGAGGGAAAGGATCACAGCCCTGCTGGCACCACTCCTCCTAGCACAGCCTTCTCTGGAGCAATGACAGCTCCTGGGAAGCTGCACAAGTGACCCAGTTACAGTTGTGAGAGTTGAAACATAAAAATGGGCATTTCCTTGAGAACCCCAATTCAGCGCAGCTGGAGAGACTGGCCCATGCTCTGTGACAAAGCCATCCATAGTCATGTGGGTAAAGCTACAATGGGCAAACTAAAAGCCAAGATGATGAGAACCCAACTTCCAGATTTTGAAAATGGCACTGTGAATGTCCAATTCAGTCTCTCAGTACTATTACTTCCAGCAAGTCTTAGTGAAGTGATTCATGAAGAGCAACACCACAGAAAATCCCCACTGCACCAGGCATGGAAGTCTGGACAGTGGGAGCTGAAGTCCTGCATGAATGAGGCTGAGGTTACTCACTGCCCCTCCCAGGCAGGGCCCTCCAGCACATTCACACAGGCTCCACAATTTATTCCTTACAAAACATGGGGAGAAGTGGGACAAGACAGCCGATTAGTCCAACCTTTACTGCAGAAGTGCTTTAGTTCAGGATTAACTCTTGCACAGGCACTTGCCAAATTCAAGAGAAAGTATGTTTCCCCCCCCCAAAAATGGCTGAGAATAGCTGTAATAATGTTAAAACACTTCATATTCTCCTGTTTCAGGCAACAGGGATTCTTATTTATGCAGTCTTGGAGATAATGTTTTTAATTTAAGCCTACGCATTCTGCTTAAGCCTTGGAGTTCAAATTACCCACCACGGTGTGGTTAAGACTGTATTTTGAGATTATTTATTCTCCAGTATGTATTCTTGAGGGAACACTGAGTTCAGAATTACTAATATAAGCAAGTCAGCTGTTATACTGAGACAGTCACTGCTGTTCTCCCAAGTTTTAACAATTGTAGGAGGGACAGAACCAAACCCCAAAATGCCAATCACCTCCATCATAACCACAATTTTTATTAAATTGCTTACAGAGGGCTGGCTCCAGAGTGTGAGGAGCCAAGACCCCTACCTTTACCACTGAACTGGAATGATTAAGTAGCACTGGTATGATTTTTCAGTCTTTCCACCAAAAAGTGGCTCTTCTAACCCACAGGAAGTCACTGCACACCCCTTCCTCTCTCTCCTTGCAGGTTAAGGTGAAAAACATCTTCATGTACCACACAGTAACTGTGAGCATAACAGTGAGCTGCTGATAGTGCTGCCTCCCAGCTGCCTCAGGAGGAAGCTGTGCATCATAAGCTTTTTCCTACAAGGACTGTTTCTACTCTTCCCAGATTTCTCAATCAGTAGGAAATACATTTTTTCATAGCTGTGCTCTAAGTTATCTGCTTACAGATTTTAAATTCAAACAGCTTTCTCCCAGCAGCATCCAATTTAAAGGGTGGCACAATTTAGGAAATACTCTTAGAAATCTACACTACAAATAATAAATTGATGCTTTGGAAGAGGTGTGAGCTTATTGCTGAATGTTTTAGGTCTTATTATTCACCCCAAATTACCTAATCCAACAATTTTTCCTGCTAACAACACATTCATTCTTTGATAATGTTGATCAGTTATTAGAAGGCTGAAACGTCCCTGAAGTCTGTCACAACACACTCTAATCTGACTGAACACAAGATTTCAACCCCAAAAGATTCAAGTTGCCTTTGTGGATTTTATTTCCATTTGTTCAAGATGGGAATACTTCCCCTAAGTATCAGCTCTCTGCTTCTGAAGTCTGCCTTTTGACAGGGCATCCCTGTGATTCTGAGGAAAGTATTCCTCTAAAGTCACCCCTAGGAATTTGCTTTGTTGTTTTAATTCCTTCAGTAAATGTAGCCCAAGGGAGCTGGGACAAGGTTTTCTCCCAGATTAGAGCGGTGTGGATGTTGGGCTGTGTGCAGCAGAGTGTGGGCATTCAGCTGAACTGCTCGGCAATGAGAAGTGATCAGCACTACAGAGCCCTCTAAACCCAGGAGAGAGAGGGGCACTGGAAGGGGCAGGTGGCACAGAACAGCCGCCCTGATCCCATGGCTTATTCCAGCTGAGTCACCAGGATATGAAAAAGAGAGTTGAAAGCAGAACACAGAGGGAGATTGAGATGTTAAAGCATATTGCAAATGTATTTGGGCAGTAAAATTAACACTAGGATGTATTTTCTGAGTGATTAAAGGTGACAGCCACTAATAGGCAGTTCACTGCCACCCTGGACCAGCCTCTTAAATTCTTGCCCCATCTTCTCCCACTTGTCCTAATTCCAGTCTATCTTCCAGTATTTTCAATCATACTGTCTATCACCCCACCACCCATCTGGTCACTTCAGACTCCCTAAAACAATACAGCATTTTCTCCAGTTAAGCAGGAATTAAATCAAACCGGACCAGACACCAGTGCTTGGGGCTAATTTGGTGCTTCTATGAGCAGCCAATACTGACTGAGAGCACTTGTAAGGAAACTGCAGCAAGCTGACAATCATTTTTTCTTCACTGACACCATTTTTCCGGTTCTTTCAAGACTTCAAGCCTTGTGCCCAAACAGGTTCACTTCTGACAAGAGACAAGGAGATATTGTTTTGCCTTTCCATCTGCTTCTGCAAATGCCTTTAACTGGACAGAGAATGTGGGAACTTCTGTGGGTTCAGGGAAAGGCAGACAGTGATGATGTCCAAGGGACGTATCAGGATCACCTGTCTGAACCAGAAAAAATGTGCCCTGGGAACATCACATGTGGTTGGAGAGAAGGACAGGCAACAGGAGAGCCTCAGAGCAGGGACACTGTGAAGGACAATGTAATCAATGTGACAACTGCAGCATTTGATTACAAGGACAGCGTGAAGCTACAGAACAGAAGGCTCAAGACATGATCATGCACAGGGTAGACTCAATTATTCCTAAATAGCCATGGCTAGACCTACAAACTTGATCCACAGTTTGTAAATCTACAGTTTCAACAGCCAAAAAAAAAAATCCAGCCTGTGTCTTTTTTCAAGATGTTTAAAGCCCCCTATTTATATGAAACATGAATACTGCTTTACCAAGCAAAGGCTAAATTCCAGTGAGCCACAAGCTAACAGTTCACAGGGACCAAGATGCTATTACCTAATTATTTTAGATTGCTCAAGCTCGGCAAGTTTTAAACCATGTTTCAGTAGTCCACACCATTGGAAGTTCTGTTAAAAAATTACCAACATGGAGTTCTGATGCTCCCTTGAAAGAGAAATTGTTTTTAATATGACAAAGAATTAGCAACTTCACTGTTTATTAAAAGCCACAGCTGCTCCCTTACATATTTTACTCTGGGCATATCTTGAACATTAAACTCTTCCATTGTTTTATTTTATATATATTTATATCTGTTTTCAGTTGGAAGTGTTCTGAGGTGGCAGGAGTATGTACTCAGTGTAGTAAGACTTATCTGATCCACTGACATATCTGAGGAGTCTCCCTACGGCCACAGGGAAGCTGGATGTCCTGAGCATCCCATGCTCAGGAATTGGCTGCAAGCTCCATGTAGAGTCACAGGACAGAAGCAGTGACCACAGAAATGGTGGATTCCAGCAGGAATGCAGCAGCTTTTACATCCCAAATCAGTACTTCATTTTAGCAGAGTAAAATGAAATAAGCATTGGAGGTACCTTTTGAAATAGTTAGTGCTGGGGACCACTGTGATCGTAGAATATCGAGACAAATGCTGCCATTACTGTTAATATTTGGATGATAGATTCTTGTTGTAAATGCAACCTGCAGAAAAGGGAAAATTTCAGTGTAGGCTCACAAATATACATCACATGGTAACAGATAGATTTATGGCAGAAGCCACTCACCTTAGGTGGTTTGAAGGGATAATCTGTCGGGAAGTGAATTGTCAAGAAAAATACTCCACCTTGATAGGGACTGTCATTCTGTTAATGAAAAAGAATTATTGCAGCTTGAGGAGTTACTACAGGACTACCAGTCATAAAAAGCCATGAACATCAATTCTCTCATACTTACTGGTCCCATTATTGTAGCTTGCCAATGGAACACTGAAAAAGAGAGAGAGATTTACTTCAGTTTGGAGAAGCTCAAGTAATGATCTACTTTCTTCCAGACATAGCAGCACAGAAAAGAAAAGTCTATTTAAAAAACAAAGCATTCTGAAAGGCTGCAGGGAAGCAAGCTAAGGAATTAAAGAGACAGAGCAAAGCACTCGATACTCTGCAGTCCTCACTTCAGGACTGCTGTGGTACCAAAAAAAATGTGCCCTGCAAAAAATCCCATTAAAATAAAAACCCACATAGTTCTAGGCAACTTTTTAGGCTAAAAAATGTGAGTTTAAACTTTGTCATTTCTAATGAATCAGCACCCACATCTGCCCCATTCGAGCCAGCTACAGCAAAGCTCCAGCATGAACTCACACCTGCTCGCCTACTCAGACCTGTGACACATGGAAGGGAAGGCCAGGCTCTGTGTGAACCACACCTACAGAGGTGACCTAAACCAGTGGTGTCCTCACTACATTTAAGCATCATCTCCACAGAGGCCTCAAGATTTCATTAAAGCAGCAGAAAGAACTGTCCAAAGAGAATGCAGGAATGATAGTCTGCCCCATACTTGGAACAGGATGTGCCAGGACACACTTCAGGTTAAATGAACAGAAGTTAATCCTCCTTTGTATGCATCTGCCCAAGAGAACTTTCACCTGGTAACACAGGATTTGTGAAGAATGTTGCTGTGCTGGAAAGGAAAACAGTCAAAGCTGATAGTCTATAGGAGGCACATTGGGTTACTGTGTCTCCACAGGCTTCAGTGCCTGTACAAAGAGCACCAGCCTAGGAAATTATTTGTGAATTAAGACTATGGAAGCTTCCCTCAGCATAGATGTCACCTACACAGCACCTTCAGAAGTGGGGAGCTGTAGATGATGGCAGCTGTTTCAAGGGAAGTCTTCAAGACAGGAGATGAAGCCACGTGGAAGTGTCTGCGCCTCACTGGCACCCGGTGTCCACAGCTGTCAGGACTACCTGGGCCAAAAGCAGGAGTGGCACTACCTGTTCTCATCTAGCACAAGCGGGTTTTAATTACACATGGTACAGGCATTACAGCTCAGAATGATCTCATACAAGGAAGGAGGAAAAAAGCAGAGTGGGAGTAGCTCTGCAAGGCCAGGGGAGAAGTGTGTTGGGTTGGAACAGGTTTGTTTTAATCTACTCCTACTTTTCTACAGGAATGTGTAACTTTCTATATACTTCAGCATGGCTGAGTAGCTCAGAAATGATTCAGAAAGATCTTAGCAGCTCATTTTTTCCTTTCAGAAAGGACACCTGAGCTTAGAGTTCTCAGCTCTAACAGAGAGAGAGAGAGAGAGGATTTCACTACTTAAATATTCACTCTCTCAGGAGCCTGGCTTTGAGAAACTCTACATCCAATGAAGAATTAGGAAACCAAGACAGCAGCTCACATGTAGCATTCACCCATCTTCAAGGGGTTCAGACAGTTTCCCAGAAGCTCCCTGTCACCTGCAGCAGGACAGGGAGAAACATGGAGGAGAGGACAAAGGGGCAGCAGAAATTCCACAGGAGATTGTAGCCAATCCCAACAAAACCAGTAAAAATCTCACAGATCCTGATGAGATTCACTCTGATTGCTCTGCAGAGGCACCACTGGAAAGGGAACCTCAAATAATCAATGATTTCCTTAAACTCAGCAAAACCCCAGAAATAAAAACATATCCACAGGCAATCTCAACTTTTTGAAAGCTAGAAGGAAGGTTTGTGTTTCCTCCCACTCAATGCCCACCCCAGACCTGGATGCTTGTTTAACCTAAGCTTTTAATCCTGGTAACATCCAGGACAAGTCTGGTGAATGCAGGGATGGATTTGTCATGCCGAACTCAGTCCAATTGATTCTTTCTTTTGCAATCAGCCAAACAGAGGTATTTACAAAGGCAGGGGGCTTTGGCTTTCAGTAGGTAAGCACAGGTACATGTCTGGAAAAGGCTAAGCCACTGGAAGCATACCAACATCATCCAGTCCCCAGCACATTTCCAAAACACAGGCCAGAGGTGGGTAGAATAAAGCTAAAACTACATGGCCAAGAAAATCCCATTCCTACAGTTTGTAGGAACTCACCCCTGGTTGGGGTTCACAAGGCAGGAACAGCCCTTTACCTTCTGAGGTTCATGAACCCCAGGGATGAGAAGCTTATAGCTGGGGACAGTTTGTATCAGCTGGAACAGCCACAGGACAGCAGCTTGCAAGCACAGCATGTCCTGAACTCTGGGAAATGTCACTCTGACAAGGCAGCTGCAGCAGACCTGGAGCACAGGGACCTGGGAGAAGGCACCTTTCTGTTGCTGCCACTGCTATCCACTTACACACATCCAAACTGTGGCTCTCAAGAACAAAAGTCTTTCATTAGAGGTCTTTCAGAAAGGTGGCACCAGGAAAACTGAATAGTACTTTAAAGCTTTCTGTATCAGTAGTAACTTTCCATTCTCACCCTTCACCAACTCCTGTTACCACCTCCTCTGCCAGACAATCGTCATCACCGTTGATAAGGCTTTGGAAAACACAAAGTAGTTTATCATGGCACAAATCACACTTGCTAATTTAAAGGAATAAAAGCCTCTGACTGGCTCTCCATCTTAGTAATTTCTTGTCTATGAAACTACAAACCTCTTTGAAATGCTATTTGGAAAGCAGAACTAGGTTGTGAAGTAATTACTGCTAAACACCCTCAAAACCAAGCTGGGCTTCCACTCATTTGAAAGAGCTGCTAAACAGGAACAGTCCCACTAATTTCAGTATTTTCACCCTCAGGTTTCAAGTGATTCTTTTTTTAATGTAGCCCTACATTTCTACAGCAATGTGTAACTTTCTGTACACTTCAGCACTGCTGAGTAGCTCAGAAATTATTCAGAAAGATCTTGGCAGCATTTTTTCATTTCAGAAAACCTGATAGATACCTGAGCTTAGAGCTCTCAGCACAGAGAAGGAGGGTTTCCCTGCTTCACTCTCCCCTCTCTCAGGAGCCTGGGTGCTTTGCTGACATCACTTGTCAGACCACACTGCACAGCAAATTCAGCGTGTGCTCTTTGGGGGTATTGCAGTCACAGCTGCCAAGGGTTCTCAAGGAGCCTTTTCCACTGTCAGAGCTGTTACAGGAAAGAGTGTGAGCACAGAAGAGAGCAACAACTCCCAGTCACTCCCCAGGTGAACAGACTTGAACAGGAAGGCCAAGAAGATTGTCTGAGGCTGTCCCTTACACAGGGCCTGGCAGGGCATGCTGATTTGAGCACAGTTTTCAGACATCATGTATAGTTTAGATATCTGAGTTCAGAAAGCTGTGGGCAGCTGCTTGCTGGTTTGACCACAGATCTGAGGTTTTCTAAGACCATCCCCCAGGAGAATTCCAGAACAATTAATTTAAAAGGCATAATTTAAGATGTGCATTGAGCTGCCCAATCAATAGAGTGGGAATAACACCACTGGCACACAAGGAATGTGTAAGAGATACAGAAGAGCAGCAAATTTAAGATCAGGAGGTGGAGTATTATCTAGTACTCTAAAAGAAACAGAAGGATTCTCCCTGCTGAGGAACTGGACATCCCATTTCAGAAGGAAAAGGAAAAACATGGGAGAGAAAAGGTGCTTGCTGAGAGCAGATACTTACTGTCATCCCCGACAGGCCCTGCTGAACACTGTGCTGGAGGATCACGTGCCAGGTCGTTCAACTCCTAAAAAACAGGAAGAGTTTGTTTCACTTGATTTCAAAAACAACCATGTCATTGCTCAAAGGCTGCTAGAGGCACTCTGGCAGCACCACAGAACTAATAACCAGGACTCTGGAAAGTAAAGTTGCATCTTAAACCCAGGAGACACACGTGGCACAGGCCTCAGTGACCTGTCCAGGCTCCAGAGCCCTGAGTCACAGCAATTCTCTCATCACAGGGGTTGTCAGGACTGCCTGCATTGGTCCCAAGCATTACCAAGGTACTGTATCTTCCACCAGCCCTGGGTCACAGAGAGATAAGATGGCCTCAATCCAACAACTCTCAGTATCAGCCTTATTTTATTCTCTCAATTGTAACAGTTCCAGTGCTGCTCCAGCTACAGTGATCCAGTTTATCACCTCCACAGCCAGCCTGCAGCACACACAGCTCCCATAACCTGGGGCTGTTTCACCTCCACACGTACACATCAGTGACCATGGGTGGAATGGAATAAAACACAAGGCCTTCCATGCCCAGACATGTCATTGAAACCCCCCACTTCTTCAGTGGCCATGTCAGTCAAATTCTCCTCTGAAGAAATCCTATGAGGAGTCTGAACAGGGTGAGTAAATCACAGTGCACCTGAACTACACTATTTTGCTTCTATTTGAAGCAAGATTTCAGCACAGTTCAGAGTTACTGTTACCAGTAATTCACACCAGCCATTTGTTTAGGAAGTGGATGTTTGGTGGGAAGTGCAAACAGAATTAAACTTTAAAGTCAAACTTTACCTGCTCCATTTCTGGTTCAGTCACTGACCTGCTTTGCATGATAGGCCTGAACATATTACCATTTTTCTCTGTGAACTCAGTCTAGAAAGCTGAACACACACCAGATAAGGATTACAACTATCATCTCGTGCTCAGGAAATACTCCCATGCTGTCCCTGGTCCATTATGTGTTCAGCTTTTCACCTCCCTGAACAGCCCAAACTGCAATCTCCATACCAGGCTTTTGGCAGACAAAGCATGTAAGTACAATGATTAAGACAAGCTGATTGCAGGAATGGAAGAAAATTTGCCATTTAATGGCCTTTTGTTATTTACAGGCAGTGATTAAGCTTTTGAACAGATGATCTTTGGGAGTTCCAGTTTCTACTTCCCAGGAACTGGGAGGCCACCACTAACCAAACCCACAAGACACAAATGCTGCCTCACATCAAACACGTACATCTCTGGATTTCCCCCTCCAGATGCAGTGCCCCAGAAAACTTCACAGGCCCTGACACACACATAAGTTTGGGTTTTGCCCTCAGCAGCTTCCAGCCTCTATAGAGCCCTGCTGGAAGCCTCCTTGACTTGACACCAGACTATGGAAGCTTTTCAAGTGCTCCTGCTGGGCTTTTTCCACTTGCTGTTCAGCATGGACATGAACAGGAAGAGACACTGAGCATGCACCACCTGCTGAAGAGCCTTCTCCCTCCTGGAGAAGGAGAGAGCATCACCAAGCGTCCTCCAAAGGCACAAAGCCCTCTGCAGTTGCTTCAACACCCTAAACCACCAGGAGAGCACAGGAACGTGCAGAAACCTACACACACCTTCCTCAGGGGCAGTCTAGTTATGGCTACAAATAATGAACTGAGTCTACACACAACAGGCATGAAAACTTTAAAAAAGCAATGTATCTACTCTTTCTAAAGGTGTATGGAGGACAGTCCACTTCCAAACAGTATCGGACTGTGATTTTCTGGAAAAAACTATTTAATGCCATTGTATTCAAAACCCCAAACACACAACTAAAAAAAAAATACTCCTTACCACTTCTCATCCCATTTTATGCATCAATACTATACATCAACAACAATAAGAAGGTACAACTGTAAGAATTCATGTTTTCCATGCATGACCACAACCCACCATGGATGATATTTATGAACACACAACATGCACCTTCCCTGCTGTAAAAGGGAAATAGTTACAAACATGAGCTTGGGCACACATTCTACCAGTTAGTAGAATACACAGCTCCAGAGCTGCCCTGACACTCCCCCTATATCCTGCTGCTCAAATGCACCAACCACTTCAAACTGCACATAACAGAGGGACCACAAGGTAAGTCCCCAAAGGACACAGAGGCAGCAGTGAAGTTCAGGAGCTTCTCATCAAAATACTATTTCATTCTCTACATAGTCAGTTCCAGGGAGACTTCTGAGTTTTCTGAAGCCCTGGGTATTATCTCAGTAGAAAGTGATGACTTACAACAACCACTTGTCTCAGTGACAAGGTGGCATTTCAGGTTCTGCTCCATAAATTCACAGAGTGAAACATCACAGATTAAAAGGTCTTCGTAAAAGCCAGTATATAAGTTCCTTGTGCTTTAGAAAGTATTGCACAAACTCTCAATTCAAGCCCCTGTAGCACAAAACTTCCCAAATTTTGTAGAACAGCTTGGAGAACAGTTCAGCTCCTCCCCTTCAGCCCTCAAGACTCCTCTGGAGTGCAGGCACCAGCTGCTTCTGCCTACAGGAGAGGCAAACACACCCCTGGATTTCCTGGCAGGGCACAGATAAGCCCTTTAACGTGGTGTGCCGTTCCCTTCCAGCTGCTCTAAGACTCCCACTACACCTGCAGAGCCGAGTTGAGGAACAGGAAAGGAGCAGCTCACGACTGGTAGCACAGAGGAGCACCCACAGCTGCTGCACAGAGCCAGGCACCTGTCCCAGAGGCTGCTGTGCCTTTTGCAGGCTCCTGTGCATCCCGAGGTACCACGAGCACGACACCAGACCCAGCGAGGTCTTGGCTTCCAGCTGTTGCTGAGGGACTCTGAGAACCAGCTGGTTTCTGTAACTCAGAACAAATGACTCTGGAGTTCCCATAAGACTGGAACTCATAACACACGGAGGATGCACTTACAGTTTGGTATCATCTACAACCTGAATGTACTGGATCCCAAGTTGCAAGGCCCACTGTTTTTCCCTGTGATAAAGGAAGTCTTGCTGGTCCATGATCAAAATTGACCTTGACCACTGATATTAGGCCAAAACCTGAAGAAAGTCATAGCAGTTTCCACTCCAGACACTTTGATCCTTAAGCACATGCAGGTTTTGCTTCAGGAATTTACAAGCAGCCTTTAGATCAAGTTCCAGTTTGAGTTACTTAGCTCCCAGGCCTGCCTCACCCTGAGCTGGCTTTCCAGCTGAAGGCATCTTACAGAATTTAAAGTTTCTGCCGTCTCCCCTGAGCAATATATCCCTGGGGCTGGGCCCACTGCTGTGGATCCTACCATTAACCTGACCCATCTCACAACTCTTAATGAGTCCCTTAGCAAAAATAAGGAAGTAGAAGAACACCACAAAGCAAGGTACAAGGTGTCCTGCCTAAAGGCCAAGTTGAACACAACTACTACCATTAAATCCACACAGGAGATACCCTAAAAGCTATAAAAATCTCACAAGAAAATGACATTTAGGCTCCAAAACCCAATTTACTAGTGTTTTTAAGTTCCCAACAAACCAATCCCTACTCAGGGGAAGATGGAACATGCTTATACCACATATCCCCCAACTGTGCTTCCCCAGTCATGAAAGGCATCAGCTGCCAGGGAGGCCTTGAGGCTCACAGGTAAACCAGTGCCACCAGCCTTGCTCAGCCCCACACCACGCTCATCCCAACCCTCCTCCTGTTCTATTTCCCAGGAACTGGTACAGTGCCTTTAAAACATACCTCACTGCAGGTATCCACAAAGTGCACAAGAAGCTTTCAAAAAACTCAAACACAAATGGTTTAAGTCTTATAAGCTTAACCCTGTACATGTTTCAAGTTATAATTATCAACTCCAAAGACATTTGTTAGCAAAGTTCCAATTTACTCCTCTAGACAAAAATCCCTCCCCAGTCTAACACACTCCTGGTAAAACCTGCTCTGGTAAAAAGGGAATACTAGTTTTAAGGATTAAGTTAATGCTAATACAGCCTTCAGTAAGAATAACCAACATAACTGGCAACATCAAGAAGCCAATCAGGCAAGTAAAAAGCCAGCACGCTTTTTTTTTTTTTTTTAAACAAGCCAGCTCCAGCAATTTTACTAAGCTCTGGTATACAGCACAGCTCCTCCAATGCACTCCAACACACTGTATGTATTCCTCTGGATTATCCAAAGTCCTCTTAGCTTGAACTCCATGGGCTTTCCACTCTGCTCCAGTCTGAGCTGCTTTCACATTGTACTTTACTGAGAGACCACATTAGCTTGATTATAAACCTAATTTCTGCCTCAGGTTGCTGCTGTAAGTGAAATAAGCTTTCCATTTGCCTTTAGCAAGTTTATTTGCCTGAAGCCCCTGAACCCTTCAGCAACAGGCAGTGTAGGGAGAGGTTACAAAATCCTGACTTACGTAACCAATAAGGAATTCCTAGCCACTTTAGCCATGAATTGATCCCAGCTCCCAACAGAGTAAAGCCAAGCAAAGGGGAATGAGGGCCAAAGTCGATTTGATCACACCCTGCCTCACCTCAGGACCATGGCACAGAGGAGCTGCCAGCTCCCTGTGCAGGGCCAGCAGGGCAGGAGGGTGGGAGGAGCCTGTGCACCTTCTCTGGGCCAGCAGCACCTCCCTGCCAGGTGCCAGCACCTGTATCCAGAGGCATTTCCCTCAGCTCTGCTCTCCAGCTGCCCAGCAGCACTGGGCAGGAGGAAGTGTCACACATGTGCACCAAGGTCAGACCAACAGTGCTCTCCCATGGGTGCTCTCCCACCCACAGGACAGTCATTCCAGAGTATCTGCCACTACAATTAACAGAAGCATTTTAATCCTTTCAACATAAACTGCTTTTGCAATGCTTGAAGCTGCTCAGATCCCCCAACACTGACTCCTCACAAGACTCTGCAAAAGTCAGAAGGCAAGTGAGCAGCATGAGAAGTCATGAAACACAGCAATAGCCAAAGTACATGTTATAAACAAGCTCTGATGTAACTGTCACCTTTCCTTTTTCTTTTTTTTCCCAAAGCCTGAACAGGAAGAAGACCAAAGCAATGTATAACTTCCTCCTGGTGTAGAATCTGAGTATCAAAACACCTCTCTAGCTAACAGAAGCTGCAGCAGCATTCTCTGTACACAAGCTCTCCAACACAGATGGGCTGCTCTGGCAGCTCCACGCACACAGCGAGAGGCCCAGCGGAAGAACCCAGTTGCTCCCACTGGCTGCTGTACAGAACTGGCAGCACAGAAATAACACCAGGTCTGCTCAGCACAGGTAGCACAAAGACAACTCTGACCACCAAGGCTGGTCTGCACCTTGGTTGTCCTCACACATCCCACCCACAGGCACTGCTTTGGGCAGAAGTGATGCCTAAGCATCTCTGGAGTGCAGGAGTACAGCAAGTACTACCCCCCTCTTCCGCAGCTACAAAGGAACAGCACTATGGAATTCAGTTTAGCTACCTGGTATTTGTGCCGATACATTATAAGCAGTAGTAATCCTCTGCTACAGAAAGTGTTTTACTTGAGCAGGGCTTGAGCACAGCTGCTGTTTTCCCTTCCCCCTCACCCGCCGATCACAGGGGAACCCGTGAAAGACAATGAGCTAACCTTTTCCTTGGTTTCCCATTCAAAGAACTCCAAATGGTGCCCTAGTTATCCAGTTATAGGTATTGCATTCCCTAAAGATAAGCAACACAGATGGGGATGTGGCTGAATCCGAAGGGTTTCAGTTTAAACCTTAAAATGGAAGGCCCTCCTGTACATCCCTCCCATCCTGCCCTTGGATTGCTTCACACTGCTTTTCTTATAAAATACATCTAGAATAAAATAGACATTTTTACATATATATTAAAATGCCAATTTGATTACTGTACTTCAGTGCTACCCCCAAGGACTCTTCCTGGCAGTATTGCTTACACCACAAACACTTCTCACAAGAAAAGACTTCAAGTTTCAGACCCATGATCCAGTAAAAGCACCTAAACAAGAATTTGGAGCCGCACTGCCCAAAATACTATGGTGAGTAACACAGGCAGCAATGTGAGAGCAGGTCTCACCCAGCCTGAGCTCTTTTGGAGCATCTGCTTAGAGAACAGCTGCTGCTGTGTGCACACATGTTACCCCAGCTCGAGCCTCTGCACAATCCCAAGAGCAACTGAGCCACCGGTGACAGAGTGGGACAGACCCTACAGGTTCCTGTGCTGCCTCACACACCAGCAACACTGCTTGTTCTGCCCCTCTCCCAGCCCAGCTGAGTTCAACACACAAGAGGCTATTTCAGCTAACACTGTATCAAACCTCCACTCTTGGGATTTTCTCCTTTCCAAGTTCTCAGCACTGTGTTATCCGAAGATACAAAAATTTTGACAAAAACCTCATAGAAAGCCTTTGTGGCTCAGTAAAAACTCCAACTGCCAAGAGCAAAAGCCAGTGGCCAGACTGAGCTGTGCACACTGATATACCATGACTGATAACACCCTTAAAAAAAAAGCCAAAGCAGCAGTTTTCTCTGCCATCATGTCTCTGTGCTCAAGTCCACTGGGATTATTCCTACTCAATCCACATTCTGTAGGCTCCTGCCACAAGCTGCAGCAGCAAAGGTCAGAAACTGACTGTCCCCTCGTTATCCTGATGGGGATGGCCACCACACACTCCCAGAGACCACAACAACCCTGAGATGATGATAGGAGCGCTCTCCACGGGGTTTAAAATAGCCGGAGCGTAAACAGCCAGCCATGATTACTGAAGCAGTTACACTGAGACACCCACAGCAACTCCAAGTGCTCCTTCCAGCCTGTAGCTTCACGCCCATCCAACTTTCAAAGCATCTGGGCTGCTACAACAGGCAGATTTATTTCCCTCCCCATACACTGTTTTGTGGAAATGCTGCCTCCAGCCCCATCATCTCCCTCTCCTCCACAGCCGCTGCACTCACTCCACGGAAACTCTATTCGCAGGGCTCACACAAAACTGCTTTGCTGATGCTCTTGCTGGTTCCCAAGGCTTTGAACAGTCTCATACCCCTACACAGTCCCCATTATCTCTCAGGGTTCTTTACTCTTGAAAAGCAGCATGAAGAGTCAGTGCACAAGCACCCAATGTTAACAAAGACTCCACGCATCCAGCTTTTCTCCTGTCACAAACCAGCCTGGAAATGCAAGTGCTCTCAGAATGTTGATTCCTGACCCTCCTACAACCAAGCAGCTTTCCTGAGTTACCTGACACAAAATTCACCCTCCCCACGATAGCCCTGCACTGCTGCATGTGCCCAGCCTCCCACAGCCACATTTGCCCTATTCAGCATCCACTGCTGTGTCTCCCAAGCCTATGAACCCACTGCCGAGGAGTAAGGGCTCTTCCAAAGCACCTGTGAGCCCACAAACTCCGTGGAACAGTCCCCACAATGCCTTGAGGATCACTAAAGTAAGGGACAGAACATTGCAGAGAAGCAAGACTCAGCTGGAACACAACTTCCTTATGTAACTCACTACTGGATCCACAGCTGGAAAATCCAACAGTCTAAAATCATACTCCAAACACCTCCCTTTCCAGGGCTACCTATTTCATAAGCATAAGGAAGGCTTCAAGCTCTCTTCCATTTTCTTCTCCACCTGAGCTTTAACCTGATCAGTAGGACACATGAAGCTTCACAAAGCTTCCAAGGTAACCTACAACCAAAGCAGAGACGTTAACACAGACCCAACACCACACATGAAACCAAACAGGGCTAGAGAGTGAGCTGTGAGGTAGTGGGTTTACAGCTGGTTCTAGAGAAAAAAATAATTTACAACGTGATCAAGAGGAGAAACACTATGGAAGGGTTGTTTCCTACACCTGAACCTTGTACAGATTCCAAACTGACAGCTACACATTTTGCAGGGAAAAGGATACAAACTCCCTGCCTGAGTCACCAAGGTAATACAAGTGGACTACAATTACCGTCGAGGGTTTTTTTCCTGGTAAAAGACACTGATGATAAAGCAAACACTGGCCCAAGACGGCAACGGACCGGGCAGCAGTGTTTTTCCAAAAAGCCAGGACATGGAGCATGGCGCAGCTCCCACTCCAGGAGAAGGCAAGCTCGTAGCTTTCCCTACGAGCCTGCGGGATGACTCAGGCTGTAGAACAGCGCTGGCTCCATTAAGAGCAAACCACACTACTGTGTGACAGGTTTACTGGCTCCGCTGCCCGACACCGCGATCCTGGTCGCTGCTGGAGGAGGTGGAGGAGCCCTTGGACACGGGGCTCCGAGACGAGCCACGCCGGAACTTGCAGCGCGGGCCACGCTGCGCTCCTCGGGGCGCCTTCCTCCGGCCGGGCCGAGCCCCCGCGGAGCCGCAGCAGCTGCCGGGGCCGCCGCCGCCTCCGGCCCGGCCCCGCCGCCGGCGCCCCCTCGCGGCCCCGGCCCGGGGGCCACGTTGCTCCGGAGGGGCCCGGCCGCGGTGCAGCCCCGCGGGCAGGCCCGGCCTGGCCCCCCTCGAACAAAGCGGCCGCGGCCCCCGGGAGCGGCCCCTGCGCGGCCGCCCGGCCCGAGCCCCGCGGGGGGGAACCCGGGCGGGCCGGGCCCGGCACGGCCTGCCCGCCCCCCCACCGCAGGCCCGGGGCCGTGCCGGGTTATATAAGGCGAGCGGGCCGGGGGGAGCGGGGCCGTGCGGGGCCGGGCCGGTTCGGCCCTTACCTTGTGGATTCTCTTCAGCGCCATTGTGTGCGCGAGGCGGCGGCAGGAGGGGCGCGGGCGGAGGGAGGGGGCGGCCCGCGGGACTATTTGCGAGGGGAGGGGGGGAGGAGGAGGAGCGCGGAGGTGGCGGCTGCGCGGGGAGGGGACGGGGAGGGACGAAGCGAGCGGAGGGGCGGGCGGGGACCGGGGCCCCCCGGGGCGGCGGGGCCGGGGCCTGGCCGGTGTCGGACGGTGGCGGCCGCGGGCTCAGCGCTGCCGCAGCTCCTCCGTTCCCTCCGCCGCCGCCGCTTTATGCGCCGCTTCCGCGCCGTCCGCAGCGGATCACTCCGCCCCGCCGCCGCCGCCGCTGCCCCCGGGCACCGCTCCGGTTCCCGGGGCGGAGACACCGCCGTGGCGGGAAGGGGAGGGAAGGGAGAGGCCAGGACAGGAGCGGCGGGAGGGGGAGGAGCGGGAGGGGGAGGAGAGGGCGGGGAGCTGCGGGGACTATTTGTCGTGGCGGCCGCCGTGCAGAACTCTCCAGAAGGGGGAGGGGGAGCGCGCGGAAGGATACGGCGGCGGCGTGAGCGCGCGCGCGCGAGGCAGCCGCCGCGGCGCGTGACGCCACAGCGCGTTCTCTCGCGAGAAGACGGGACGGGAAGAAGTCCCGGCCGAGCCGGGCCCGAAGCCGCGGGAGGGAACCGGCCTGAGGGGACAGAACCGACATGAGGGGACTGAACGGGACCGGCCTGAGGGGACAGAACCGACATGAGAGGACAGAACCGACATGAGGGGACAGAACCGACATGAGGGGACTGAACGGGACCGGCCTGAGGGGACTGAACCGACATGAGGGGACAGAACCGACATGAGGGGACAGAACCGACATGAGGGGACTGAACGGGACCGGCCTGAGGGGACAGAACCGACATGAGGGGACTGAACGGGACCGGCCTGAGGGGACAGAACCGACATGAGGGGACAGAACCGACATGAGGGGACTGAACGGGACCGGCCTGAGGGGACAGAACCGACATGAGGGGACAGAACCGACATGAGGGGACAGAAGGGGACCGGCCTGAGGGGACAGAACCGACATGAGGGGACAGAACGGGACCGGCCTGAGGGGACAGAACCGACATGAGGGGACAGAACCGACATGAGGGGACAGAACCGACATGAGGGGACTGAACGGGACCGGCCTGAGGGGACAGAACCGACATGAGGGGACAGAACCGACATGAGGGGACAGAACGGGACCGGCCTGAGGGGACAGAACCGACATGAGGGGACAGAACGGGACCGGCCTGAGGGGACAGAACCGACATGAGGGGACTGAACGGGACCGGCCTGAGGGGACCGGGCAGGCCTGAGACCCCGCGGGCCCCGGCCCCGGCCCCGGCCCCGGCCCTGGCCCCGGCCCCGGCCCCGGCCCCGGCCCCGGCCCCGGCGGGAGTTCTCTACCCCCGGCCCCTTGTGCAGCTGCCGCTCTCCTCGCCCCCCGAGGCGCTGCCCGGGCCCAGCGCGGAGGCCCCGATGCCCTGTCCCGGGCAGGCCGGGAGCGCACTGGGGCCTGGCAGAGCCCTCCTGGAGCACTTGAGTGGCCGCAGGGGTACCTGGCTTGTCCTGATCCAGCCTGTGGGCCTTCGGTGGCGCTGGGAAGCACAATTGACGTTAAATAACACTGAAAGCACCGCTGGTGACACAGGGTCCCTGCTCCTTCCTGGGCCCAGGAGGGGATGAGGGTCCCTGGTGCTGCCTCTGGGCCATGGTGGGCTGTTCTCATGCTGACTTTGCTGCCAGCCTTCTGTGAGACTTCAGCATTTCTGGAGGCTGTCTCACAAGATGTATTTTGAATTAATTTCTTTTCCCTCCACATTTGTTACAGAGAAAATAAACCAAAAATTAATAAAAATGGCTGTCTGGGTGGATTTCTTTTTGTTGGTGTTTTTTTCCAACTGCTTTGGTTTATTTTGTGGCTTCCTGCTCTTTTCTTCCTTTCCTTTTCATTTCGGGCACGCCTTGGTTGCCACACTCCAGACAGCCCTGCACATCCAATGACAAAGGCAACCCACCCTTCATCCTGGCACAGCACTGGAAACGCTCGAACGCTAATCCCAAGCAGTCCTGGCTCTTAAAGCCAGTCCTGGGTTGGGGTAAAACTGCTTTTCTTCCAGCATTTTCTGCTTTCCCTTTGTGTGGCCCAGCCAATGCCCCATCCCCGTGGCTGGAAGTGACATCACAGATTCCTTTTCTGGGAGATGCTCCTGAGGGCAGCACAGCCCCTCACTCACACCTGGCCCGGCAGACATCGCGGCTGGGGCCGTGTTCCAGGGCACAACAGGCTTCCCACCCCTTGGGAATATCTCTGGAACCTTGTCCTGTTTCTGGGGCAGTTTCCAAGTACCTGCAAGTCACAGCTCTAAGGACCTCAGTCAGCCAAGGTGAAAGTAACCATTTCCTAACATTCACAGGAGAAGTGTTGGATTTTGTCCGCAGGAATAGAGAGAAAAGTGATTTGGTTGTGGTTCTAGTACCACGGCTAATGATGATCTGCTGTTTGCTGCAGCTGGATGCAAACTGCTCCACGAGATAAGAAATGGAAGCAGGAAAGTCATTTTCATCATGTTTTTTCACAAGGTAAGAGCCGAGACATCCAGGAATGGCGTTTCATAGAATCTCAGAGTCACGGGCTGGCTTGGGTTGGACGAGATCTTAAAGATCATCCCAGTTCCTACCCGGGGCAGGGACACCTTCCACTATCCCAGCGTGCTCCAAGCCCTGTCCAGCCTGGCCTGGGACGCTGCCAGGGATCCGGGCAGCCCCAGCTTTTCACACCCCTTCACAGCATTTTAGGAGATTCCACCTGCAGCTTCCTCCCTTCTGTCTCCCAGGGCCAGAGCTGCTCCTGCAGCCCCTGTGGCTGTGGCTGTCCCCAAACTGGGACACTGCTGTGCCCTGAGCTCCTAAGGGAGGTACTGAGGGATCTGCTGTCTGCACCTGCCAGCACCATGCCATGCCAACATCTCCTGCTCCCAAACATCCGAGCACCGCTGCAGGAGTTCTCTGAGCCCTGCCTTGTCCTCAGATGACTCCTGTCTCCATGTGCCTTTCCTTCATCTCCCTCTGATGGGCTCTGCACCACAGGGTCAAGTTGCAGTGCTGTATTAGGGGGAAAAACTCTGGAAGGGCTTAGGGAAAGGCACAAGGATTTAAAGGAATAGAAACTTCCCAGCCAAGCTGGTTCAATTAGTTATTCCAGGCTTTGATAACTTAGGAGGCCTTTGTTAGAAGGTGCAAAAAAGTCACTGTAAAGGAGCAAAGACACAACTGGAAAAGGAGAAATCCTCAGTGTTGAGCAAGATTCAAAGAAAAGTGAAAACTCACAGAAAAAAGGACCAGGAGCAGCCTCTGTCCCAAAGGTGCTCTGCCCAGCAGTACCACCCCAGTCATGGAATCATGGAATGGTTTGGGTTGGAAGGGACTGGAAGCTCATCATATTCCAATGCCAGCCTGTGACAGCTCCAAAATGAGTAAAAATGGTTTTTCCACCCAAAATGTAAGTGGAGAATCAGTGCCACAGGACCCTGCAGGTGCTAGCAGCTGACAGACTCAGAAATCACAGATTGATCCACTGACATCTATTTAATTCAAACTTTTTCTCCTGGGAAGGTTCTGGTGCTCCAAAAGAAGGCAGAACCTCAGTGGGTGAGGGGTGTGCAGCACTCAGAGCAGCCCCACGATCCAGGGATGGAGGGATGCTCCATTCTGCCACCAGGATTTTAAACTCATCATTGCTGAGGGGTCCAGGCTGGGGTCAGGGTGAGGCAAAGCATCTCCCAAGCTGGGCACATCCCTGGAAAGGCAGCACATCCTTCTGTGGGCTTTGTGAGCCAAGATCAGAGCCCTGCAGAATCTGGAGGCCAAGGGGGAAACTCCCAAATCCTTGGGCCAGGACACCTCCCTGGCCACCTTGGCTGCCACCTCCTTTGTCCCACAGCTAAATGCTTGGACCAACAAGAAGGTTGTCCAAGGAGCATTTGGACAATGCTCTCAGGCACTGGGTGGGATTCCTGGGGCTGTCAGGAGCTGGACTTGATCATCTTTGTGGGTCTCTTCCAACTCAGGACATTCCATGATTCTGTGGTCTGTGAAAGTGCCTGGCTCAGTGAGTGAGAGACGGTGTGTGCTCAGGAGCTTCAGGAAGCAGCTCTTCTGCTGCCATCAGATCTCCTGCAGCACACGGTGGCTGCACCAGAGTCTGGGCTGGCTCACACAGCCCAAGGCCACACAGAATATTGCAGAGCACTTTATTTTTGCTATTTTGTGTCAGTAAAGCAGCCCTGTCACATGGGACCTCTGAGGGACACTGGTGGTGCAACTGCAGCACTAAAAACACTGACTGCAGCACTTTTAGTCAAGGGACCAAAGCCACTTTTGACACCAGCCTGGCACTGGAACCCCATCCCTGCAGGTATCCCCAGTGAAAGCTGTCACTGGGCAGCCTGCCTCCAGCATGAAGCCAGCAGCTCTACCTGCTTTCCCAGAGCAATGGAAAAAAGGGGAATTAAAGGAAGGAAGTGCTGCTGCCGTGCCCATCCTGCAGCAGAGCCAGCTCTGTCACGCTGCTGCTGCCTGCTCACAGCCCTTCACCCAAGGGATGCCATGGAAAACACCCTGTTCCTGGCCTGGCTTTTGGCTGGGGACATGCCACATGTATCCAGCCTCTATCTGGGGCCAGGTCTGGGCACCACAATATGAGAAACAGCATCCAAAGGAGGGACACGAGGATGGTGAAGGACCCAGAGGAGCAGCTGAAGGCACTTGGCCTGTCCAGCTGGAGCAGAGCAGACTGAGGTCAGACCTCCCCAGGGGCTGCAGCTGCGATCTCTGCTCCCTGGGACCAGGGACAGCACTCAAGGGAACAGCTGGAGCTGTGTCAGGGGGATTTAGTGTGGATAGCAGGAAAAGGTTCTTCCTCAGAGGGTGGTGGGGCACTGACCAGGCTCCCCAGGAACGGTCCCAGCCCCAAAGCTGCCAGAGCTCCAGGAGCATTTGGACAAAGCTCTCAGGGATGGGATGGGATTATGGGGTGTCTGTGCAGGGCCAGGAGTTGGACTGGATGATTCTTGTGGGTCCCTTCAAACCCAGGATATTCCAGGACTCCTTGGTTCTCCTGATCTTAGCAAGGGCTGCAGTGTTTGTAGGTTGCTGTGGACAGAGTTGTTTTCTGTGCCCCACTCAGCCTCACACAGCCTGGTTGGAGGTGCCATGGTGCTGGTCCACAGAGGTGCCTTGTGGGGTTTCTGATGCATCTAAAATCTTCCAGCATCATGTGTGACTTCTTGTTCCCTCTGCTTGAGGGAATAACAGCAACCAGGGGCAGAGAGAATGTCAATCAAGACACGATCTGGAAAAGCAAATTGTTGGCCAGAGGGGCCTCGCTGCCCCCAGCGAGGACAATGGGGGCAGTTTCAATCCTGCCACCTCTTGTTGGCTGTGCAGAGGCACTGGGTGGCACTGGGCTCTCTGTTGCCAGGCAAGCTCAGATGTTCCAGGTGTCCACAGGAGGCCACAGAGATATTTTGAGGGCTGGAGCCCCTCTGCTCTGGAGCCAGACTGGGAGAGATGGGGGTGCTCAGCCTGGAGAAGGGAAGGCTCCAGGGAGAGCTCAGAGCCCCTTCCAGGGCCTAAAGGGGCTCCAGGAGGAGACTTTGGACAAGGGCTTGGAGTGACAGGACAAGAGGAAATGACTTCCTACTGCCAGAGATCAGTGTGAGATGGGATATTGGAAAGAAATTCTTCCCTGTGAAGATGGTGAGGCCCTGGCACAGGGTGCCCAGAGAAGCTGCGGCTGCTCCATCCCTGGAAGTGTTCAAGGCCAGGCTGGATGGGGCTTGGAGCAGCCTGGTCTACAGAAAGTTGTCCCTGCCCATGGCACGTGTTGGGAATGAGATGAACTTTAAGGACCCTTTCCAACCCAACCATGGCATGGTTCCAAAATTCTGTGAAACCTCATTCCTGGAGTTTAGACTCACCTCTTGGACCAGTACCACACCTCTGCTCCAAACAGAAGTGAGACAGAAATACTGCAGGTATTGGTGTGCTGAGGGTAGAACTGAAAGCCAGGCCAGGCTTTGAGGGCAGGAGAGTCACCAACTGCTTGGGAACCTGCAAGAAGGTGGCTGGGGAGCCAGGCAGCCCATCCACCTCACCGAAGAGCCAACCAGAGCAGGTCAGGGAAGCCCAGCTGGAATGGGACAAGCTTTATCCCAGCGCTGGAGAAGGAAGTGATTCACTTGATGTTTTAGCCAGCCTTTGTGCTGATGAAGCAAACAACATGCTGGCTGTATCCACAGCCCCTCCTGGGGCTGGAACACTGGCCAGATGGTTTGCTGGGGTTTCTAAGGTACCACCAAAACAAGCAGCTCCCTGCCAGCCCTTCCTCCCACTCTCTGGGTTTGAGGATGCTGGAGCTGTGTCCACAGAAGGGCAGCAGAGCACAGGTCTGATGAGGAGCAGCTGAGGGAGGCTGGGGGGCTCAGCCTGGAGAAAATGAGTTTGGGGGGGACCTTCTCTCTCCACAGCTCCCTGACAGGAGGGTGCAGCCAGGTGGGGGGGTGGGCTCTGCTCCCAGGGAACAAGGGACAGGACAAAGAGAAATGGCCTCGAGCCAGCACTACTAGAGGAGCTTTATGCTGGATATTAGGGAAAATTTCTTTACCCAAAAGGGCTGTCAAGCACTGGCCCAGGCTGCCCAGGGCAGTGGTGGAGTCTCCATCCTTGGAGGGATTTAAAAGGTGTGTGCACTTGGGGACACGGGTTAGTGGTGGACTTGGCAGTTCTGGGGAAATAGTTGGACTTGATGGTCTCAAGGGTCTCTTCCAACTGAAATAATTCTTTAATTCTATGAGTTAAATTAAATGTGAACCATGGGCATGTCTGAATCAAGATCCTTGTGCTGTAAGCCTGTGACAGCCTCCAGACACCCTGGCAATGTGGGTCTGTAGGGACTGTCAGGGACCTCTGGAACCCAGGGGCATTCCTGGACAGAAAGCAATGGGACCCTGAGTGTGTTCTGGACAGTCACTCCCTTTCCCAGCCTGTATCTACCTGGTTTGGCCCCACAGAGGCCATGGGTGACCATGCTGAGGGCTTTGCTGAAGTGAAGGTTCTCCACTCATACCTACAGCCAGTTTTCTTGCCATTCCAGGTAGTTGGGTCCATCAGATGTGATGTTAAATCCCCGATGGCTGTTCCTGTCTCATCCTTCAGGTGTTTGGCAGGGATTGCTGTGAGGATTTTCATCCATCACTTCCCCAGGGTCAGAGGTGACACTGAGCAGTGTCAAAGCTGGGTGTGAGATTTCCTTCTCCCACTCACCAGGAACCTCCTGATTGCTACAACATTCCAAAGACATCAGAGAGGAACCTTTCCAGGGCATCATCCATCTCCCTCAGCATCCTTGAGTGCATCCCACCTGCTCCTATGGGCTTGCATATGTGTCCCCTAACCCATGTTCTTCCAGGATGGAAGTACCTCTCCACTGCTTGGAACTGGAAGTCTTGAGGGCCTCACTGGCCACCAAGAGCCTGGCTGCAGGAAGCCCCTGCTGTGTTGCCAGCACTCATGGGCACTGCTTCCCAACCTGGCATCTCCTGGAAATGTGTGGGATGGGACCATCCAGGGCGCTGTGAGTCACCTTCTGCTAGATGGAACTTGAGTCTGTTTTGCCCCTGGCAACCTGCTGAGCTGGATCAGTGCAATCTTTGAAATCTGCTGCCCTTGACAGATGAGATCTCAAGAAATTCTGGTTTCCTTCCTCATTCCAGTTCCCCTCAGACTGGCAGACTTGGGGCTTTCCAGTATGTGGAAGCTCATGGATATCGAAATCTGGTACAGCCACCAGTGCCTGGATTTCCTGTGGGCTGAGAGATCTCATGGATGCCCTGTGTGGGAGAGCTCTGGCACTCTACAGGCTGCCCACTGCTGCCAGAGCTTCTTTCATTTTCACTTTGCTGCGCGCTTTTCTGTGCAGCTCCACCCGAGCTCCAGAAGCCCGTAAGTCGCGGAGGCTCCGGGTGCGTGTCTGCAGAAGCCTCTGGAAGGAGCCCCAGCTGCCCAGGCGGGAGCGCAGAGCTCGGGAGCCGCAGCGCAGGAAACGCGGGGCTGGCGGCTGGAAACTGCGCCGGTGAGTGCGGCCAGAGCAGTGACAGCCCCGTGGCTGCGGAGCTGGGCGGGCTGGCATCCCTTTGGGAGCGGGGTGACCGGACAGGCTGTGTCTTGCCGAGCCCATTTGGGCACAGGGAACAGCCCTAAGGCGGGAAGCGCCGGGGAGCCTCCCCAGAGGGTTGTGCGCTTTGGGATGCTCAGTGAGCGCTGGGCGCACGCATTCCCTGATCTGCTCTTATCCTCTCCCACAGTGCTGCCGTGGGTGCTGAGGACCGGGTGCTGCTGTGGGCGCCGGGGACAAGCTGCTGCTGAGCGCCCTGTCCGCCGCAGATGTCCCGGGAGCCGTGGCGGCCGCGGCAGCGCTGTGCCCCGCTGATCCCGCGGGCCCGCGGCGGGCGGGCGCGGCGCGCCGTGTACGTGCTGCTGGGGGCCTGTGCCGGGGCCCTGCTCCTCGCCGGACAGCCCCTCGTGCCCACCGCCCGCAGCCTCGCCTTCCACTTCGCCACCCTGCAGGTCGGGGAGCTGCTCAAGGGCGCCTGCTACCTGGCCGAGGAGGTCTTCCACCTCGACTCCAGGTGAGCCAGCGGGGCTGGCTGGCTGCCTGCGGCGCTCCCGGGAGCGCCCTGGATACAAGGGCGTTGCACCCTCGGGATGTGGTGGGGTTTGCTCCTGCCCTCTGTGCCCACTCGTGCCCTCTGTGGCAATGCTGTGCTGTTCCCAGCAGCACATGCTGCCCTCTGTCACCCTGCTGTCCCTCTCATCTCTTGCTCCCTCTCCCACCTGCCCAGCTCCCCCAGATGTCCATGGATGTCTCCTCTCTGTGTGCTCTTTACCTGGGGAACAGATCTCGGCCCCCAGCCTTTCCCCACCACCCAGTGCTGGAGGGCAGGGGGCTGTTGTCTCCCTTTGCTGTCCAGTGTGGGATGTGCCCAAGGGGAGGACAGTGTGGGAATGCCATGGGAAACTACACTCGTTTAGCATAAGGCATTTCCCCAGAGTCCTCTGCCCCCAGTGCAAATGAGCACATGCCCATCACCTGTCAGTTTGTGGTTGTCATCTCCCCAAGTTCTGGAAAGTTCCCCGTTCTCGTTGCTCCTAATGGTTCCCTCTGTAAACCACTCCTTCCCTTTTCCCTCTTTGGCCCAGTTTACGTTACCCCATCCCTGTTCCTCCCTTACACCCTCTTCCCACTGGATCATTTGTACCCTGGTTACTCCTTCCCTCCCCAGTTATATACTCTGGCCCCTCCTTCCCCTCCCCGGCTCTCGGAGCTTGCCTCCCCTGAGTGTGGTTGTCTCCCTGCTCCTATTTCTGCCTCCCTACTCCTTCGATCAATCCTCAATAAACCCGCTTGGATTCCAGCAGCTCAAGAGTCCTTCCATCTTCCTGGTGGGGATTTTAATTACGCTATCCAGGCACCCATTGACCAGCCAGCTGAGGGTCACCCCGTGGGACTCGGTCCGGGGTAGCCTTCAGTCCAGGGTGACATTCCATCTGCTCCCTCTGAGTCCCCTGGATGCTGCGAGGCCCCCAAGCCCTCTGCTGGCTGGGGGCACTGGGGTGTGCTGGGCAGGGTCCCACACAACTCTGTAGTGCTCTGGAAGGTTGGTGGCACCCAGGAGATGGGAGCAGCCCTGGCCATGGCTGCTGAGGGTGGGTGGGTGGCCACAAGCCTGACTCGTGTCTCCCTCTCCCACCCAGGCACCACGGCAGCTTCTGGAGGGCCCTGAGCACCTGCTTCCCCCCACGCTGGCACGGGCCCATGCTGCTCGTCTGTGGCTCAGCCTACGTGGCTCTCCTCAGTGATGGGCAGCAACTTGGCCTCCACCTCATCCTGGCCAGTCTGTGCCAGCTCCTCATCCTTGCCCTGGGGCTCCAGGTAAGGCTCCCACACCTCCAGCCTGGCTGGCTGCCCGGGGAACCCTTCAGCCCTGAGCAGCCGTGGGGGCACGTAGCCAGCTCTACATGGCCTCTGCATGTCCAGCCCACCCAGAGTCAGCCTGGCGGGAGGAGCAGTCTCAGCTCAACCCTGCAGAGCTGATCTCCCTGGCCCTGTGCTGCCAGGAGTGTTGGCAGGAGTGTCAGGCTGCCTCCTAACGAGCACAACCATTTCAGGCATGGCCCCCTGACACGAAAAACAGGGGTATTTTAAATCTGTCAGTCAAGCTGGTGCTTGAGGGGAAAGCAGAGCCTGTGTGCTCTCGATTCTCAGTGTGGTGTGGGGGCAGAGCCAAGCCCCAGGTGCCTCTGCAGCAGTGGGAGGGCTCTGCTGTGCCCCAGCGGTGCTGGAAGGGTCACACAGGCTACATAAGGTGCTTCCAACAGGTGCCTGTGGGACAGGACACCCATCTCCACCTAATGCACACAGAGAGCTGGCAGAGGCCCCTGGGAATCCCACCATCAGGCACTGGGGTGGTGCTCAGCACTGGGCAGATGCACAAGTTGCACTGGGATCCCAGTGGAAGGTGCAGCCAGGGAAATGCCTGGCTCACTCCAGCCCCAGTTCCCTCCTCTGTAGGGGCTGTGGGGGCTCTCAGGGGCTCTGCCCTGCATGGTGGGGGAAGGGGCTGGTGGAGTTGTTCACTCTCCAGATCTCTTTGAAGTTCTCCAATCCCTGTGGAGAACTGACTGTTGCAGAAGGGCCCAGGTGGCAGCTGTCACCACCTGGTCTGTCTGTCCTTCCCTCCACAGAAGCCCTCAGCAGTGGAGATGTCTGAGATGTCCGAGAGGTCCAAGCAGAACGTCGCTCATGGGCTTGCCTGGTCCTATTATGTTGGGTACCTAAAAATAGTCCTGCCACGTACGTAGCTGTTTCCCTGCATTCCCATGCCTACAGCTAGAAATAGCTCCTAATAACAATCCTCCCACTTTTACACTGTTAGCAGGGAAATGGGGAGCAAGGCAGAATGCAGCTGTACTCACACCAGGCACCTCTGCCTGATGCTGTCTTCCACCAGGGTTGAAAAAGTCCATGGAGGAATTCAGCAGAGCCAATCCCAACCTGCTGGCGTGCAGGAAGACCTGGAAGCTCCACATCTTGGTGCCTCTGAGCTGTGATGTCTATGATGACCTAGAGAAAGCTGACAGCAATATCCAGTATGTGACAGACCTCACTGAAACCATCCTGGCCCGAGGTGGCATCAAAAAGAGGGTCTACAAACACAGCCTCTACGCAATCACAGATGAAGAAAACCAGGTATGCTGAGAGCAGCATTGGGAGCATCATCCCAAAAGCCTTGCTGGCCCCAGAAGTGGCTATAAGGACAGGAGACTGTCACCTCTCCTGTTAGATACTCCCAGCTTTCACCAGGCTTCTGTGAGATGGAGAGGTCCCATTCCTGTACCCCTTCCTGCTGGCTGCCTCCTCCCAGGCTCAGCTGCAAGGATGGTGGGGCTTGCTTGACCCCTCCTGGAGCTGACTGAAGTCCAGAAAGCAGTAGAAAACTGAGCAGAAAAAAAAAAGCAGATGTGGGCTACAGACCATCACTTCCCATAGGATGAATGTTTCCTTGTGTTGTGAAGAGGTGCTTGAAGATGTCTGTGTGAGTCATTATTTGACTCCCTCCTTGCCCCCAGTCACCCCTTTTCTAGGCTGGTGAGCCCTACATCTCTCCATCTCACATTGCATTCATCTCCTCCCACATCTCTGGGCAGACTGGCCCCTGTCCCTTCCCCTTGGAGCAGGGAACACCCTGGTGCTGTGCATGGAGACATGGGCAGAGCTCTGCTCCTCACCTGGGTCCCCTGGTTTGCCCTTTGGCAGTGGCTGAGCTCAGAGCTGCAGTTTTTAAAGCCCAGCTGCAGGGAGCCCAGCCTCTCCTGCCCTGCTCCGGGGGAAGCACGGTCGGCCGCAGATTTTTCCTGCTGTGCTGCATGCACTGATGCTGTGTTCCTTCTGCCAGCCTCCTGCTGAGTCACTCTGCTCCCTGGGAGCTCCAGCAGCTCTGAGCCTGGACTTGGCCTTCCAGTAATATTTGCCCCTCAGCTTCCTGCCCAGTCCCTCACAGTGAGCAGGGCCCATCGAAGGCACCTGCCCCAGGGCATGGCAGTAACTGCCTGCCGAGGCTGGGAACTTCCTGCTTCTCTGCATTTACCTGGGATCACATCCCTCTTCCTTCTAATTCACTCCATTAAACTTTCCAGTTTACCCAGTGTAAGACTTACTGGTAACACTGCTCCTCCTTGGCATGTTTATGGCTTTATCAGATTTCTCCTTGTTTCTTTGCTCAGCCTCCTTCCAGCTGTGCCTCCACCTTTCCAGTGTTTGTGCTCTGCCCTCCAGCTCTCTGTTAGGATGCTCAGACTTAGGATAATGGAATCACAAAATATGCTGGATTGGAAGGGACCCACAAAGATTATCAAGTCCAATCCCTGGCTCTGCACAGACGCCCCAGCAATCCCACCCTGTGCCTGAGAGCATTGTCCAAGAGCTCCTGGAGCTCTGGCAGCCTTGGGGCTGGGACCATTCCCTGTTCAGTGCCCCCTGTACCCTCTGGGGAAAGAACCTTTTCCTGATATCCAACCTAACCCTGCCCTGACACAGCTCCAGCCATTCCCTTGGGTCCTGTCACTGGTCACAGAGAGCAAAGATTGGTGCTGTCCCTCCACTTTCCTTTGTATAGCAGAAAGCCACCAAGAAGGTGTGATCACAGGGAAGGGATGTCTCCCTAGGGGACCAAATTCCATGGGGCAGATCACCCTCCAGGCTGCTCTTGGGAGCACTGACAAAGCCATGGGCACAGGCAGCTCCCTGAGCCCACCTGGCAGAGGGGACACCTGGACCTGTCAGGCCAGCTGCCCTTTTTCTGCTTTGCTTGAGGCAGGGGGACACTGGGGCCAGACCCAGTATCCTTGTCCCAGTGTTCCCAGTGCCAGGCAGGCCAAGGAGCTGAGAGGTCCTGAGTGCTGTGCCCAGTGCCAGGGTCTCCCAGCAGCCCTTTGCCCAGCCCTCCTGTCCCCATGTCTTGTCCTTCCACCCCTGCAGCTCTGGCACTGTGCTGTGGAATATGCCACCCCGCTGCAGACCCTCTTCGCCATGTCCCAGGAGGACTGTGCTGCCTTCAGCCGGGAGGAGCGCCTGGAGCAGGCCAAGCTTTTCTACAGGACCATGGAGGAGATCCTGAAAGGCTCCAAGGAGTGTGCAGATGCCTACCGGCTCATTGCCTACGAGGGTGAGTGAGGGGAAAGGGCTGGGGTGCCCAGGACAGTGGCTGTGCTCTGCTAGCCCTGAGTGACCTGATCAGTGTCTGTGCAGGGCTCGGCTGATGTCCCCAGTCAGGGGGCCATGGGAGGAAGGGAGGGGCTGCATTCTCACATGAAATGGGAATGTCACTGAGCATGGCATCACTGGCTGGGTGAGGGAGGGCATTGTCCCACTCTGCTCTGGGCTGGGGTGGCCTCACCTCGAGCCCTAGGGCAGGTTTGGGCATCACAAGATGAGAAAGATCAAAAGCTGTTAGGGAGTGTCCAAAAGAGGGACATGGGGGTGGTGAAGGGCCCAGAGGGGCCACATGAGGAGCTGCTGGGGGCACTTGGCCTGTCCAGCTGGAGCAGAGACTGAGGTCAGACCTCCCCAGGGGCTGCAGCTCCTCCTGAGGGGCAGCTCTGATCTCTTCTCCCTGGGACCAGGGACAGGACCCGAGGGAACAGCTGGAGCTGTGCCAGGGGGATTTAGTGTGGATATCACCCCCAGAGGGTGATCAGGCACTGACCAGGCTCCCCAGGGAATGGCCCCAGCCCCAGGGCTGCCAGAGCTCCAGGAGTGTTTGAACAAAGCTCTGGGACACGGTGTCTGTGCAGGGCCAGGAGCTGGACTGGATGATCCCTGTGGATCTCTTCCAACTCAGAGTATTCCATGATTCCATAATTCTAAGGACTTCTTGCTGTGGGTCTGAGGAGCAGGGAAGGTGGTGGCAGCACTTGTTGTCCCAGCTGAAGTCCCCAAGGGGACAAGCTGCCTACTGCAAGCATTAAGTGTAACAGCAGGCATCCAGGGCAAGCAGCTGCTCCCCTCCCTGTTGATGTTCCTGGAAGAAGTTGCTGGGGCTGTCACGCCCTCGCCAGCCGTGGGATGAGTGTGTGCTGGCTCCGTGCCATTTCTGCTGGCAGGGGATGGGAGGGAGCGAGGCTTTCTCTCATTCCCACCATCTTTTCATCTCCCATCTCCTCACCTCCACCAGATGAAATCAGCATCTTGCTTTAATGAATGTCGGTTTCTTCAGAGGAAACTCAGCACTGTCCCTGATGGGGAGAAGCATTTCCATCCAACGAGGCAGTTCCCATCACAAGCATTACTGGGAATCCAGCACATAGTGCCTGTAAATTTACACTCCTCCCCGCACTTTGTGTTTGAACTTTTCCCCTCTGCCATGCTGAAAGTGGGAAGTGAAAGCTGTATTTTGACTATGCAGGAAATAGTGCAAGTTTTGGGGCATCTCACAGAGACTTTGCTCCCTGCCCAGAGCTCTGCCTCAGGACAATGAAGGAAGGTTTGTCTTTCTTCTGTTCCAGAGCCAGAAGAAGCAGAGACCCACTTTTTGTCCAGAGAGATCCTGTGGCACTTGCGGCAGGAGCACCTCGAGGAGATCGCCGTGCTCGAGCGGAGCCACCCGCACACCCCATCCACAGCCCTGGACTCGGCAGAGCTCAACCTGCAGATCAGTGTGTCAGACCTGCCGCAGCCCCTGCGCACCGATGGCTTCTGACACACCGCCCCTCACCGCCCCTTGGGGCTTGGGTCACCCTTCCCCAGCCCCCTTCTTGGAACACGTGCTACCCACGGCTGCAACCCCCAGCTCCCACCCAAACCTCCTGTGCACCACGGTTACTGGAGCAGCTGACTCAGCCCACAGCCCTGTGACATGCTTCCCATTTTCTTTGTTATGTACAGCTCTGATGTTCTTATGTGGGTGTATTGGTTTTTTATCTGTTTTGTGTCATATAAAGCACTTTCTTCTCCTGGACAAGTTGCATTATCCTAAATTTTGGGCACAATGTGCAGTCCGACCCATGTGGGATAGGAAAAGGTTTTTCCCTCAGGGGGTGCTTGGGCACTGAACAGGGGATGGTCACTGCTCTAAAGCTGCCAGAGCTCCAGGAGCACTTGGACAATGCTCTCAGGGACAGGGTGGGATTGTGGGGTGTCTTTGCAGAGCCAAGAGTTGGCCTGGATGACCCTTGTGGTTCCTTTCCAGCCCAGGATATTCCATGATTCTGTGATATGCTGTGGTGTGTGATGGGGCTTTGGAAATGCCAGCCACAAGTGTGCCTGTGCGTGCTGGGACAAACACACCCAGCCCACGTGGCTGGACTCACGGGGCAGTTCTGCAGGCACAGGGAGCCTGTGCAGGACTTCCAGGGGAGCCTCCAGCCTGACCAAAAGTGTTGGTGGCAGAGCAGGCTCTCCCAGGATGGGGAGATGCTGGGCAGGCACAGGCTGGAGCTGAGACAACAGCCTTGCTCCTGCCCTGGGCTGCCCAGCTCCGTTTAGAACCACGGAACCTTGGAATCACTAAGGCTGGAAAAGCCCTCTAAGGTCACTGAGTCCAGCCATTAACCCAGCACTGCCAAGGCCACCACTAACCTGTGTCCCCAGGTGCCACATCCGTGTGTTTTGTAGTCTTTCCAGGGGACAGTGACTGTCCTGCACAGCCCATTCCAATGCTTGACAACGCTTCCAGTGAAGAAATTCTTCCTGATGTCCAAACTGAACCTCCCCTGGTGCAGTTTGAGGCCTTTTCCTCTGGCACTGTGCCTTGTTCTCTGGGAGCAGAGCCCCACCTGGCTGTTAAAGGAGTTGTAGAGAGGGAGATGGTGCCACCTGAACCTCCTTTTCTCCAGGCTGAGCCCCACCTCAGCTCCCTCAGCTGCTCCTCATCTTGTACTCCAGACGTTTCCCCACCTCCATTCCCTTCCCTGGACACATTCCAGCCCCTCAATGTCATTCTTGTCAAGAGGGACCCAGAACTGGGCACAGAATTCCAGGTGCCTCACCTGGGCTATATATGTAGGATTCCACCTTTCATGCACATGGGAGAAGGTGGGAGATCTGTCCCCAGCTCCAGCCCAGTGAGCTTTCAGGAGAGATTTGGCTGCATGTTGGTTCTGCTTGGACTGGGAATTGGAACCCATTTCAGGATTCAGTAAAACCTTAATCTGCAGCCTAATCTCTGGGCACTGCATCTGTGCAAAAATGGCAAAAACAACAGATGAAAGAGCTGTGAAGGGAGGGTTGGGACAGCAAAGGCCACTGCAAAGAGGCAGCTGGTTTGCAGAGGTATCAGGAATCTTTGCTGAGGCCTCTGGGATGTGCCAAGTGTCTGGTGCTGGACTGACTGGAGAGGGGAGACAGCAGGTGAGGGACCTGGTAGGAGGCACCCTGAGGGCAGGGAGTTGAGTGGAGATCTGGCCCTGGCGTGTGGGCAGGATGTGGGTCCTGGTCACCTGAGCAGCATTCCCAAGGACACAGAGCAAAAGCTGCGAGCACCTGCTGAGACGCAAGAGAAATGCATCAGGGCTGAGCTCAGCAACACTGGAACAGGCAGCAGCAGCTGTGAGAGCAGCAAGGCCACTGCAGCCCCCGAGGGCTCACACCTTCAAACCATCCTTGTGGGGCACAGCTCCGTGTCCTCCTTGATGCCCTGCTCCCTCCTCATGCAGAAGTTTCTTATCTCACCCATCACTGCAGCCAGGCTGGGCTGGGGATGCTGATAAGCTCAGGCCATATTAGAAGGGGACAGGTTGAAAGCCGGGCAAAAGCCCAGAGGAAATCTGACAGCACAACCTTGTTCCAGCAGCAGCCGTGCTGCCAGCCAAAGGCTCAGCTCCTGCCACTGCTCAAGGGCACAGCCAGGGCCAAGGTGAAAGCCTTTGCTGGCAGCGGGAGCTGGAGGCAGGGCTGGATCAGAGGCAGGAAAATCAAACCTCAGAAGTGGCAGCTTGCTGCTAAGCTGGCAAACACAGGATAACCAGTTTCCCCTTGAGCTCTCCAACAGCACAAATAGCTCAGTTTTAGTGCTAATCACAGCATCCCACAGCAGGTCTGACTCAGACTCAGGACTCTCGGCTCAGAGGCAGACCCATCCTGGTCCATGGGAGCAGCACTGCCACCACACCTCAGCGAGGGGAGCTAAGCGGGTCCAGGGGCCACCACAATCCAGCAGGTCCCAGGTGCAGCAGGGAGGGAGGCTCCCAGGCAGGATCCTGCTGAGCAAGGCACAGAATGGCTGCATCCTCCCTCCAGCCAGGGCTGGGGTCCGGCTCAGCTTAGATGCAGCAAGGACAGGGCTTCTCTCAGCCCTCCCTCACATCCCAGCTGTTTTCCCACCAGAAATCTCAGGAACCACCAGCAGTGACCCATCTGTGCTGCCCCACACAGCACAGAGCCTTAGTGTGTAACCTCAGGGGGCTGAGAGCTGAGTTCCCTCACAGACCCGCTGAGGGCAGGTGCTCAGCTTCTACCATGACCTGGAAACACTGATCTTCAAGGAATCCCACAATGGGTTGGGTTGGAAGGGACCTCAAAGCTCATCTCATTCCCACCCCCTGCCACAGGCAGGGACACCTTCCACCATCCCAGGCTGCTCCAAGCCCAGTCCAGCCTGGCCTTGGGCACTGCCAGGGATCCAGGGGCAGCCACAGCTGCTCTGGGCACCCTGTGCCAGGGCCTGCCCACCCTCCCAGGGAGGAATTGCTTCCCAGCAGCCAATGTAAACCTCCTCTCTGCCATGTTGTCCTGCAGCTGGTGAGGCTGGCAATGGGCTCACCTCTGTGCAGGTGACAGCAGTGACTGATCACAGGGCTCTGCTGCCCTCACATGTTTTTCACCAACTCCCAAATTTTCCAAGTCAGCCTTGCACTAAGTGGCACTTTTCAAGTGTTGTGATTGTGGTTCAAGAAAGGCCCTTGCACTCACTCACACAGCATTATGTTATGTTATGTTTTATGTTATGTTATGTTATGTTATGTTATGTTATGTTATGTTATGTTATTTTAACCTTTCATGAAGTAAAAATCCTGCTTGAAGAGTGGCTGAGGAAAATGTCAGGTTCATTGAATCCACACCTGCCTCTGGATGAAGTCTGGAATCCTGCAAAGCAAGAAAACAGCATCTCAGCCTTCAGCAATGGTTGGACTTAAACTGGCTATTAATATTAATAACAATATTAATGCTTCTTCTTTGGGCTGCACCTGCCACTGCCTCCCGAGTCCCTCTCCTTTCCTCTTCCCAGTGCTCAGTGGGAGCAGTGTAATATACACTGGGAATGTATCTAAATTAACTTGGAGAGCAGCAGCCCGACAGCCCAGAAGGTTTCACAGACCTGCCTCTGTGCTCCGTAGCACCCACGAGAGTAGCACACACATAACCCCCAGCACCACAGGTTTTAATTAAATTGTGCCAAGCCCCTGCAACCAACATTCCCCACAGCTCCTCAGCTGTGCCTGCAGTTCTGCAGTGCCTGTTTTCCCAGCTGGAAGTGCTGCAGTCGGAGTTTCACTGGCAACTTCAGGGGCTGCGTCAGCGGGAGCGTGGCCCCAGCACAGCTCTGTGGGGCTCTGCGCTCACACAAGAGGTGCAACAGCCCCAGGTTATGCCAGGAACTGGATATTCAGGAGAGGTTCTTCACTGAAAGGGTGGACAAGTCTCGGGGTCTGCGCATTGAGGTGACCCCAAGAATAAAAAAGTCTTCGTTTCCCAGCTTGTGTAGCCAAAGGATTCTGAATGTATAGGGTTGGCTTCTCAAGGTTGTTTATTTTCTCTTATCGATCACATTCTCTCTCTGCCCTGCTGAGCTCTGTCCAGCAGGTCGGCCATGGCATTCTGTCTGTCCTCAGGGCAGTGTTCACATTTTATACCAAAAACTATGTGTGCCATGTTTACAATAACATGCCAATATCTGTCATCTATGTTGGACAGTGTGTCTGTACCTTAAACCAACAGAAAAGTGTCACCATCACACCAAGACATGGAGGGCAAGAAGAAGGAGAAGGTCAGGACACACCCAAATCCCTCCATCTTGTACCCTGAACCCCATTCTAAAAACCTCAAAATTCTATTTTTTCACCCTGTGTTAATTCCACTACCACACTACTCAAACCCTTGTGGCTTGTAATTCCTCATACAAAGTTGGCAGTTTTTTTCCACGGGCTAAAATCGAAGCCACAGGTGTTTTTGACTTCATGCCAAGGTCTCCGAGCCCCCTGCCAGGGTCTGGAGACAGCCAGAGGGACGTCCTGGGTTCCCACAGGCAAGCACTGTGACAGGCTGCCCGGGCAGTGCCGGAGACACCGACCCTGAAGGGTTCCAAACCGTCTGGGTGTGGCTCGTGGGAGCTGGTAGCTTGTTAATGATTTTTTGGCTTGGCAGGGCTGCGCTGATGGTTGGATTGGATGATCACTGTGAAAAACGCATAATAAATGATTGGCTCTTTGCAAATATTAAAGTGATTATGTAATATATGATTTAGAATAAATTTGTGCTCAGGACTAAAAAATACAGTATCCTTTTAATGGAGCCAAGTGATGGGAAAGAGCAATATACACAGGATGAATTCCTGTCTCAAAAGATGGTTATTCTGAAGGATTATTCTGTCTAGAAGATATGCCTTGAACGATAAGATGAATATCCATCACCAGAACAAGATATTCGAGGGGATTACCTCTAACAGGATTTCAGCAATCAGAGTATTCCGGGAAAACCTCTGTTAGAAGCACCACAAGAAAAGAAAATGCATGAGTATGTGAAAAAGGACACAAGGAAACAGGAGCACCCCCCAGAATCCCGCTAAGCCTGGAAACAGTATAAAAAGACCCTGTGAACTGCCAGGGTACCGTGCTGCGCTAGTCCAGAGCCAGTTCACCCAGCACCGACCGCCTGGCTCAGCGCTGATTTGCTTGCGGCTTTTCCAATTTTACTTTCGTAAATTCCTTTAATTATTAATTGACTGATTCATTTATAACAAATACTGTATGCGTTATGTTGGAAGGTTATTTTGTAGTACTGTATTAATCCTTTTTAAGTGGTGTGTTAAATATCGCTTTAGGCTATAGCATAATATCAAAATTGAAGCTATGTGATGTAAGATACCTTCGTGTGACCAGCACAAGGAATGCTTAAGATAACCAAGAAATTCTTCTCATATAGATAACAGCAACAAGACACCCAAAAATCTCAAGACAAGATTTACTGCCTCTTTATCGGACCATGCAGACTTCTTCCAGACATCCCGGAGCCAAAAGGATTGATTTCTAAGATGAGGGGAGAAGCTGACAATAAACAGAAAAATTCCTAGTTTGAAAGGAGTATTTGCATCACGTATGAGATATATGAATATGCAACTGGCTATTGCTTTTGAGGGTTAATCCTTTGTTAGCGAGCCACGCTTTCAAGCGGAAAGCATCCAGACGTCCGTAATCCTTTGCTTTTTATTGTCCTGATTGTCCAAATTCTTATTGATCTAATTTTTATTAGTATTTTTATAACTATTTCATTACTATTAAACTTTTAAAATTTTAAAACAAGTGACTGGCGTTTTTCAGAACCACAGAATCATTTAGGTTGGAAAAGAACTCCAAAGTCAATTTTGTTCTTTCCTTATTGTTATTTCTGGGAATGTATGTGAAATTCCTCCCTGGAGCTGGGGGGTACCCACCAGAGGGACTCCTCAGGCTGCGAGATTTACCCCAGGCACTGAGGCAAGTGAAAAGCATCAATGTCTGTTCAGCAGTAACTTTACTACCTTTAATATCATTTACTGTCAATATTGCTTCAAGAATATTGCACTGCTCTAGCAGCTAAAACTACCTACACTGTGTGGTAAAGAATTCTGAATAAGATCTTGTAGCATAATGCTTAAAAAAAATAATTTAAATATTTATAGGAATATTTTGGCCGCCATCCTTAATCCTGAAGGACAAAGTCGTACAAAGGCTCAATTGCACAGCTTTAGACATAAACCACCGGCCAAGCCTGGGACTGGATCAGATTCCTCACGGAGGAAGAACCCAGGGAAGCTGCGGAGCTGGGGACCCCCATCCACGCTGCCCCCAGGAGCGACACGGTGGCTGGGTCCTGGAAGCCCCGGCCGCGCTGAGGGGCGGCCATGCGCTCAGTCAGGCTCGCCGGAGCAGCCCCGGAGGTGGCCGGGCCCGCTCGGGGCCGGGCCGCGCCTCAAGCGGCAGCACCGCCCCCAACATGGCGCCGGCCGCGCGGCGTGAGGGAGCGGGGCGCTGCCACGTGACTCCGCCCCAGCCAATCAGCGCAGGGCACCGCCTCCGTGGCGGGAAGGGGCGCGCGGGAGGAGTCGCTGCCCCCCACGACAGCCAATCAGCGGCGGCTCGGCGGCGGAGGGGTCACGTGCCTCCCCGCCAGCCAATCAGCGGCGGGCGGCGGCGGCGCCAAGATGGCGGACGATAAGGTGAGCGGGGCGGCCGGGGCTGCGGCGCCGCCGGGGCTGCGGGGAGACCGCGCCGCTTCCTCCCGCGGGACGGGGGGCGGGAATCACCTCCGTGTCTCCCGCAGGACTCGCTGCCTAAGCTGAAGGACCTCGCCTTCCTGAAGGGGCAGCTGGAGAGCCTGCAGCGCAGGGTGGAGGACGAGGTGCAGGCCGGCGTGGGGCAGGTAACGTGCGGGCTCAGGGCGGACCGGCCGCTCCCTCTGACAGGGACTGGTGGGGGAAAGAACAAATCCCAGGGAAAAAACAGCTCACAACTCGTCCCCGGGGCACGTCCTGGGCCGCCCCCTCCCCGACCCCGCCCGGCCGTGCCTCACTGTGCTCTCCCCTCAGGACGGATCGCTGCTGGCATCGCCCTTGCTCAGAGGCTTCCTGGCGGGATACCTGCTAGCCAAGCTCCGCTTCTCCGCCGTCCTGGGCTTCGTGGCCGGCACCTGCACCGGGATTTACGCCGCCCAGAACTACGCCGTGCCCAACGTTGAGAAGACGATTCGGGACTATGTGAATTCAGTGAAAAAAGGTCGGGACTAGCGAGGAGGAGCCCGGAGGCAGCAGGGACTGCAGGAACCGTGCTCCTTGGGTAGCAGGCACAGAGCACCCCTAGGGCTCCGGGAGGCACGTAACCTGCATCCTTCTTTTCCCTGAAAAGGGCTTTGCACCGCACCACTGCCACACGTCAGGGGGCTGGTGATGGGTGTTTGTTGGGCAGCATGGCAGCAGTGATCGCTGCACTAAGCCACAGCAGCTTGTGAGCACAGCTGCCTTTCCCCCTTACCTTTGCCTGTGCCCCTGTGGACTGAGGGGCTGCTGTGCCTGGTCACCTGTGTGCCCTGCGCCCAGCCCACGGCGTGCCCTGGCATTGTGCTTTGTGTGGCTTCTCAGGAAGGCTTGTAGTTCTCCTCCTAACGAGAGACGGCACCCTGCTCTCCTGCTGCATCACAAATGTTGCAGGGAACGTCCTGCTTGAATCAGGCTCATTAAATTCTTGGTATTTGGTCTCTTCCGTGTTGCAGGCTGAGAGTCTGTGTGGCCTCTCTGCAGTGACAGCAGCTCACTCGTGCTGGCTCTCACCCGGAAATGGGGATGTTTGGGAATGCCGCTGGCTCTGCCAACAGGCTGCTCCACAGGGGGCTGTGGGCACTGATGCTGCTGCTGTCTGTGGCCATCTACGGCTCCCACGCCCCCCTCCTGACTCTCTGCAAGGTGGACGGGGCCATCCCCTTCAGTTCCACGTCTGTGGTGGTCCTGGTGGAGCTGACCAAGCTGGCGCTGTCCCTGCTGTCGCTGCTGGCGGGGGCGCGGGAGCCGCCGGCAGCGGCGCTGTCCTGGCGCCACGCCGCGCCCTTCGCCCTCTCGGCCCTGCTCTACGCTGCCAACAACAACCTGGTGGTGCACATGCAGCTCTTCATGGACCCCAGCACCTTCCAGGTGCTCAGTAACCTGAAGATCGTCAGCACGGCGCTGCTCTACAGCCTCCTGCTGCGCCGGCGCCTGGGCGCGCGCCGCTGGCTGGCCCTGCTGCTGCTGCTGGCCGCCGGCGTCGCCTACAGCTGCGGGGGGCTGCGGGGGCCCCGGGAGCCCGCGGGGATGCGCCTGCACGTCACCCCCGTGGGGCTGCTGCTGCTCTCCGTGTACTGCCTCATCTCCGGCCTTTCTGCTGTCTACACCGAAGCCATCCTGAAAAGCCAGGCGCTGCCCCTCAGCCTCCAGAACATCTTCCTGTACTTTTTTGGGGTCCTGCTCAACCTGATGGGCTCCGTGTGGAGCGGCACGGAGGGTGGGTTCCTGGAGGGCTTCTCCCCGTGGGTGCTGCTGGTCGTGCTCAGCCAGGCTCTGAATGGCCTCATCATGTCCGTGGTGATGAAGCACAGCAGCAACATCACCAGGCTCTTCGTCATCTCCTGCTCCATCCTGGTCAATGCTCTCCTCTCTGTTGCCCTCTTCAACCTGCAGCTCACCCTCCTCTTCTTCATGGCCGTGGCGTGCATTGGCCTGGCTGTGCACCTGTACTACGGAGTCACATAGTCACTGCCTGCCTCCCACATGTGCAGGCAGCCCCAGCCCTTCCTCAGGGCTGGAATCATTCCTGGTGGGTGCCTGCACAGCTCCAGGGATCCCCCGGGGAGCAGTGCTGAGGGGGAGAGCACCCTGTCCCTGCTTCCACAGGGAAACTGCCCTGCTCCAGTCCAGCCAGGCTCTGTGCCATGGGGTTCCCACGGGATCAGGCATGCCCAGCCTTAGGGGTGTCCTGAACCCCTTGTGCATGCCTCATAGTCTCAAGATGTGCCAGGGGAGGGTCAGGTTGGACCGTAGGAGTGATTTCTTCTCAGAAAACATTGGAAGGGGCTGCCCAGGGAGGTGGTGCAGTCACCATCCCTGGAGGTGTTTAAGGACTGCACATGGCACTTAATGCCATGGTCTAGTTGACAGGGTGATGGTGGATTACAGGTTTTACTCAATGATCTCAGAGGTCTTTTCCCACCTAAAGGATTCTTGTCCTCAAGCTGCTTCCCCACACACAGTGGCCTGGGAATGCTCTGGCAGTATTGGCCGTGCTGTACCTCCTGCCAGCCCAGCATGGGACTGGTGCTGTTTCAGCTCCCATGGATGCTGCTTGATCCCTGCCATTCCTGGTGCTGCTTCCCTGGGCCTCTCCCACCTTCATGGTTTTGCAGCCTAGCCCCCCTGCCTGGAGCCCTGCTGTCCTCATGTCTTGTTTCCCCTTCCTGGGTACAGTGTTTCTGCAGAGCAGCCAGGGACTGGGGCATGTGGGACCTGCTCCCCAAAAAGGGAATGTCCCCCAAATTTGTACCATGTTTCTGGCAGGCAGAGGCCACCCGGGGTATTAAAGCTGCAGTTCCACAGCATCCGTGTGTCTGTCCTGTGTCTGCCCGCCCTGAGGGATGGTGGCTGTGCCCCTTGGGACAGGTTTGGGGGCCAGGGGTGTGTCTGAGCCTGACAACACTGACGGCTGAGGAGCACCCACTTTATTCAGTGCTGCAGCTGGGGGCTGCCAGCCCTCCCACAGGCAGGTTCCCAGCACAGAGCAGGGGTTTCCCTCAGGAGCAGCAGCCTGGCATAACTCATGTGGCTGGGGCTGGCCAGTCTCCTGGCATCACTGGTGCCTCAGTGCAGGGACCCAGTCCTGCCAGGCCAGCTGTCCCCACGCCCTGGGAGTGGCTCAGGGGGTCTGTGTGGTGGCATCGGCCGTGCCTGCCCGTCGGGTGTTACGCAGGTGCTGGTTGTGCTCGGCGAGCTCCGCAGCGTCCCGCAGCACTTCCTGCAGCAGCGCCCGCTGCCGGCGCTCCGGGGCCGCCCGCTGCTCCTCTGCCAGGCGCTGCTGGTCCCGGAGCCCCTGCGGGATGCCCGCGGCGGTCTGGCACAGCCCTGGCACAGCCGGAAGAGGTGTCCCCAGCCCCGCCTGCCCACCTGCAGCAGGTGCTGTCTGCAGGCCTGCATCTCCTGGTGGTGATCATGCAGCAGGGCCTCCAGCTCCCACTCGGCCGCCTCTCGCTCCCGCAGCGCTGCCTCCAGGCTCAGGCCCAGCGCGGTCACCTCCCTCTGCCAGCGCTCGGTGTCCCACTGTGGGGAGCAGGGACAAGGTCAGGGCAGCTCCAGGGTGTCCCTGCTCCCTTGGGCTGTGCTAGGGAGAGCAGTGCCGGGGGAGGAGAGGCTGGAGCTCGCAGTGCTGGGCTCACCTCCCCGCTGTGCTCCTGGGCTGGCACAGTGCTGGCCCCGAGCTCTCGCTGGAGCTGCCGGCAGTGCTGAGCCCGCAGCCGCTGCCGCTGTGCCCTGGCCAGGGCACGCTGGACCTCTGGGGATGGGCACGGCTGGCACCGGCTCCCTGCCTGGAGGAGAGCAGAGCGGGTTTGGGTGGCACCAGGAGCCAGTGCTGGCAGCAGAGCTGGCCCTGTGCAGGGACCTGCAGGCTCCCACTCACGCTGTCACACCCGGGCCGTGACACTTGACTCTGGGATGGCTCCTCCAGCAGCCCCTGCCCTGCGCTGGCCAGAGCTCTACTGTCCCCTCCCTGGCCTTTGCTGTCACCCTGTCCTGCAGTGTGGGGACAGGGGAGGAGGAAGAGTGTGACATGGGGGGCTGAAGAAGGACGTTCGGATGGAGAGTGAGGCCTTTCCCACCGTGTAAAGCCGTGCTCTGTGCCCACATATCCTCCACCCAGTTGGATGCGTGCCTGGCCCCACGCTCCGGCTCTGCTGGCTCCAGGCTGCCACTGGTCAGGGGTGTCTGGGTCCCAGGCTGCTGGCCTGGAGCTGTATTCCCTGCAGAGACCTGGTCCTGGCAGAGAAGGAGATGTTACAGGGACACAGCTGGGATTCAGGGCTTTTCCTGCACCAGACTGTCCCTGGATGAGGGGCCCTGGCCTGAGCTCTGCCCACCTCGGCGCTCGGCTGGTGCATCTCAGTTGTCCCCAGCACCTTGGCCGCTGCCTGCTTTTTCTCCCACCTTTGACTCTTCAGCACCTGGAAAAGGGGAACTGGAGGTCCTTGTTGGGGTGTTTCAGGCTCCAGGGACGCATCCCACCCCTGGGGCAGCTTCAGCCCCTGCCCTCAGTGCTTGACAAGGGCCTTGACACCAGGATGGGTCAAGAGCCTGCACCTTACCCAGCCCAGGGAATGAGTGCCATGCCAGTCCCGTGGATCCAGGGGCATTCCCCACCTGCAGCTCCCGCAGGGCTCTCTGCAGCTGGGCCACAGCTCTCCTCTGCTCAGGGAGGCCGGATCCAGCCAGCAGCTCCATCCGCAGCCCTCGGATCTCCCTCCGCCGCGCCGCGATCTCCTTCTCAGCGTCCCAGAGTGTGGCAGAGATGGTCTTGGCCAGCCCCTTCACCCTCTCAGCCAGTCCCAGAGCTCCCAGGATCTCCTCCCTGGAGGTGTCTGGAGAACAGCAAGCCCTGGGCAGGGGCCATGGGGCACCACCAGCACAAGGGGTCCCGGTGTGCTGAGATGAGTGGAGCTGGTGTCCCTGGGCACCAGCCAGGGACCGAGTGCCAGGCATGGGGCAGGACGGGGGCAATCCTCAGGGAAGGGACACCCAGAGTGTGTCCCAGTCCCAGGGGCTACCTGGCAGCGACACGCACAGCAGCAGGAAGGTGAGGCTGTTCCCCTCCAGCAGCCGCTCCACGATCCAGGGCAGGCAGACAGCTCCAGGTTCCCTGCACTCCCTGCACGTGGGGAGAGACACCCCAGGAGAGGGCTGGCTCTTGCAGTGCCAGGCAGGTTGAACCCCGACCCACAGGAACCCAAGGATGGGTTCCTTGTCACATATCCCCAGGCCCATGTCCCCAAGGAGCGGTGACACCCCCTTGGCTCCCAGCCACGGGCTCCCACTGGGGTGTCCTTCCTGCTTCACCTCCAGGGATGGAATTCCCTGACCCACAGCAGGCACACGGAGTGCTGGATGGAGGGGGAACCCAGCTCAGCCCCGTACGTACAGCCTGGGGCAGGGCCCGGTGGCCCCTGGGGACACCAAGATCCTGAGGGCCGAGCGCTGGCGCCTGCCACCCTGCAGCTCTTGCTCCACAGTGAGAGTGAAGAGGCTGCCGGCCCTGGGGAGAAGCTGGTGTGGGAGTGGGGCTGCAGCGGAGCCAGCCCCAGCACCCCAGGGCCCAGCCCTTCCCAACCTGTGGGGTCTGGGCCAAATCCCTCACCCCTGCACAGCTGAGCGCCCGTCTGCGAGGGGCTGCTGAGCACAGCCCTGGAACAACGCCGGGATGGCACCCAGCCCCCTGGCATAGGCACTGATGGCAGCCTGGGCATCGGGCACGGCCACTTCTGTTGCCTCCTGCACCATCCTGGAAGCAGAGGGAGACAAGAGCAAGCGAGGAGGGTCACAGCCACCCCCTGGACGGGCTGAGGAACACCCCTGGCCATGCCGTGGCTGGGCACCATGCTCCCTGCCCAGCCCCACTCCTGATGGTGGGGTACCAGCCCCCAGGAGATCTGCTCAGCCGTGGGGCATCAGGTACCTACAGGCCCAGGGGTGCCACATCCATCACCTGCAGGGCTCGGCCATCGGGACGGAGCAGGTCCCAGGCTTTGTCGTGGGTGCTGACCTAGAATGAGGGGGCTGCATTAGGCAGGGGGCAGGAAAAGGGGGCTGCTGGCATCCCACACTCACCAGGGGCCCGGACTGCTTGTGGCCATGCACAGGTGAGGGTTGAGAAAGGCTCATTTTTGGGTAGCTCCCGGCTTTTCCAGCCCTGGCACCAGGGAGGGCAGAGCCCTGGGAACGCCCGAGCCCTGTATGGAGCTTATCAGATCCCTGGCAGCATCCCAGAGGCAAAGGGCAGGACCCAGCCCAGTGGCAGGAGCTGGCATCACTCCTGTGCCAATCAAGGTCACACTGGAGGGACCTTCAGGCCCCAGGGAGCAGTGACTGGCCCGGAAAGCCCAGCTGTGATGGGAGCAGGAAGGGGTTAGGGGGTGATCCTGATCCCACCATGCTGCTGGAGCCCAGGAGGTGTTCTGTGGGCAGCTAAGGCTTCCCACATCTGGGAAGTCCTGGAAAGAGGTGAGAACACCTGGGATCCAAAGGTCTCCAGTCCCTGGTCGCCCTCTGGATGAGGGGAGTGCATGCCAGCACAGGGCAATATGTGCTCTTGGAACAGCAGGGTCTGGGCAGTGGCAGAGAGGGAATGGGACCCTCATCCAGGACATCCTGCCCTGCTCCTGCCCTACCTGGACCAGGCTGACCATCTGCAGGCTCTGTGTGTCATCCCCCAAGGCCTCCAGTTCGTGGAAGACGGTGTCAATCACCTGTGGACAAGCTGGGAGCTGTTGTTCCCGGGACCCATGGCTGGATCTCAGCCCTGCCCCGGTGAGAACGGGGTCTGCTGGGTGACACAGGAGCCCAGCACTGCACAGTTGTGCTGTCCCCTCTCCCTGCCACCTGTCCCCTGTGTCCTCACCTGCCAGATGACACTCTGGAAGGGCAGCTGTGTCCCAAAGCCATGGGGGTCCCACAGCAGCAGGGACACGCTGTAGCCAAGAGGAACCAGGGCCAGCTGGGGTCTTGCCAGCTCCAGGATCTTCTCCTGGTAGGAGAGACATATCCAGCAGGGCAGGATCAGCATGGCACAGCAGCATGGCACAGCATGGCACAGCAGCATGGTGAGATGGCCCTGGCCCATGTGGCTGGGGACAGGGAGGAGGACAGAGGAGGACTTGGGGCTCTGGGTACCTGTCCTGCATCCAAGTGGAAAACACCATCGACTGTCAGGGAGCTCTCCTGGTGAGAGGAGGGGGATAATGTTCAGATTTCCCCTATCCCAGCATGACCAGGGCAGGGCAAAAGAGGGACTGGGCACACTGGGAGGAGATGGCAGGGGTGGCACAGAGGGCCTGGCATGGGCAGGGGTGAGGAGAGACCCCCTCCCTTCCCCTGCTCTCTGGGAAGCCCCAGGAGTCCCCTACAAGGGAGGGGCCCATAGGGGTGTAGGGCAGGCTCAGCCCAAGACCTCAGCTCCCATCAGGTGTGTCCCAGGCAGGGCAGGTGGTGGCACAGGGCCCTGCTCCCTCCTGGTTCCCCAGGGACCCTCGTGCCCTGGCTGTCCCTGCCCTGCAGCTCTCACCTGGGGCTCCTTCCCAGCCAAGAGGAGCTCTAGGGGGTCCTTGCTGCCATCCACCCAGCTTTCTCCTGGCCCTGCAAACACCGAGTGTGGGATGGTGGGGGGTCACCCCCACCTGTCCCAGCCCTGTCCTGCTCCCCCTGCAGCCTGGAGCCACATCCCAGTGCTTCACCACATTCCTGACCCCTCCTGCTATGGGTCGGAGCCACCAGGATGGGGAGGACACCCTGTCCCTGTCAGCACTGCCCAGACCAGCTTGGTCCCAATGCCACCACAGCTGCGGCTGCCAGCCTGTCCCCTTGTTCCCTGGTGTTCAGGTGAAGGCTCTGGGATGCCCTGAGCTCTACCTGCTGCCTGGTGGAGTCCCAGAGCTGCTCGCACGCTGACATCCTGCTCAGCCTGCACGGACAGAGGGGGAAGGAGCCACGCACTCAGCACCAGCAGGAGCTGGAGGAGACCCAGGGAGCTGGGCAGCCCCTGACAGATCCCTGCAAGCCAGCCTGGGCTGTCCCCCAGCACGGCACTCACCTCGTCCATGGGCAGCGTGGCAGCAGCGCCCCTGAGCTGCAGTTTGGCCGGGGCAGGGATGGGGTTACCTGGGCGATCCGGTTCTCCTGCATTATTGATGGGTGTGGGCAGAGCCAGAGCCAGAGCCAGCCTGGAGGCACCCTGTTCCAGGGGCTGGGCCCTGCTGGCCAAGGAATCAGCGGGGCCACAGAGGCCAGGTGGTGCCTGGGGCACTCACACCACTGCGGTGCTCCCAGCTCCAAAAGGCACATCCCAGCCATGGCTGGGAGATGAGGGACCTTGGGCTGCCGTACAGGGTGTCACAAGAAGTGACCACAAACCACAGAACCACGGGAGATCAGTCGCAGCAGGAGAGCACGGAAGGAAAGGCCAGTGCTGAGGATCCCCACTGTCTGTGGAAGTGCAGATGGTGGGCACCAGGAGAGGGGCCCCAGGGCAGCCCCTGCCCTGCTGTGGACAGGACCAGGAGGAGCAGAAGCACACGTGTCCCTCTGCCTGCCCGTTCCCCGTGCAGAGCGAGACCAAAGCCCCTGCCCCCCAAAAGTCCCTCAGGAGCGAGGCTGATGCCAGCGGGACCCAGGTGGAACACGCAGCAGTGGGGGCAGGGCAGGTCACATGGCAGGGACAACAGGGACATGTTGGGGCTCGGGGAGCTGCAGGTGGCCACAAGGAAAACCCCTTGTGGGGGTGAGCCCTGGGGCAGAGCCGGGCACAGGGCTTTGAGGGGTTCCCCTGCACTTGGCTGGGCAAAGCCACAGTGGGATAATGCTGGGGGAAAGCCCTGCTCCACAGGGGAGCCCCTGGGGACTCCAAGAGCACTTGGGGGTCCTGCGAGCCTTCCCAGGGAGCCCCTGTGGGGCAGCACTGGTGGGAAGGGTCACACACTTGTCTCTTGCTCTGTGGCAGGGCCTGGCCCTGACCAGGCAGATGGCCCCGTGTGGGTGCTCCCAAGGCATAGCAAAGCCTAGGATTCAGGAGACAGGGATTTATTTCTCCTTCCTCGTCCATCAGCAGCAGCTGCTGCTCCCTGTTCCATGTCCAGCCAGGCCAGGACTCCCAAGGTGCAGGGGCACCCCGTTGTGCACCATGGCTAACACCAGCAGAGCCTTTGCCAGCACCCTGAGCCACCAACCGCCCTCCCACAGCCCAGGGCACGGCCCCATCCCCACCTCGGGCTGCTCAGGGCTGGTGGCACAGCCCCACAGCCCCTCCAGCCAGGCAGGGACACACCCTGGACACGGTGTGTCCTTCCCACACTCTGTTTTCCCCCACCCCAGCCAGCCCAGGCTGTGTTTGCCCGCAGGTCATGTGTACCTGTCCCAAACAGAGACAGGGAGGGACACGGGGAACACCCAGGCACAGACTTGGATGCAGAGGCAGGACAGGCCCTGGGGAAGAAGAGCAGGGCTTGGCCAGGTGAGCACTGCTCACCTGTCACCAGCCCCTTCCTCTCACAAGGACACGGGGAATGGCTTCCCACTGCCAGAGGCAGGGATAGATGGGATGGTGGGAAGGAATTCCTCCCTGTGAGGGTGGGCAGGCCTGGCTCAGGCTGCCCAGAGAAGCTGTGGCTGCCCCATCCCTAGAAGTGTCCAAGGCCAGGTTGGATGAGGCTTGGAGCAACCTGGGACAGTGGAAGTCGTCTCTGCCATGGCAGGGGGTGGAATGAGATGAGCTTTAAGGTACCTTTCAACTGAAACTGCCCTGTGATTCTGTGATTCTCTCCCATCCCCATTTTCCCATGCCTGTCCTTCCCCACCCACTCCTTTCCTTTGAATATTCCCCAGTCCTGCATCCCATAATCCATTTTCTCCTTACTGTGAGATATTCTCTGAATAACCTGGAACAAACTAATTTTCTTCTTATCACTTAAAAAGTTTCTGGTTGAACTTTCTCAAGGTTCCACTTGGACCCATCTGCCAGTGCCTCAGGTTGAGGTGTAAGGAACTGCTCCAGCTCATTAGCGTTTGTGTGCATGGTGTTTAATTTAGTCATTTTCCTGTCTTTTGTGATTTTTCAGTTTTCCTCTTAGGCTGAAGAGCAGCCAAGCAGCATCCTACCAAACCTGACATCCTGGCCCAGCCAGAGCCCCGTGTGAGGAGAGGGAGGATGAGCACAGAGCTCAAGGATGCCTGGACTGGTGGGGCTAAAAGGTGTGGGGGGCTCTGGCCAGGGACCAGCAGAGCCCAGCAAGGCTCTGGCATCTGAGTGCTGCCGGTGGGAACGTGAGGGAGCTGAGCTCCTCTTGTCCAGGGCAGGTGACATGGAGGGACAGCGGGGCGTGTTGGGGCTGGGGGAGCTGGAGCTGGCCACAGGGACACCCCCAGTGGGAGGGTGCGGCTGTGGGTCAGAGCATGGCACGGGGGAAGTGAGGGCTGCCCCGGGCCCTGGCTGGGCACAGGCACCGCAGGATATCCCTGTGGACAGCCCTGCTGCACCGGGGAGCCCAGACTGCGGACAGCAGGAGCCCCTGCCCAGAACGGGGAGCTGCGAGCTCCCTGTGGGGAAGCACCGCGGGGAAGGGTCCCGGTGGCCCTCAGGCTCTGCGGCAGGGCCTGCTCCTGGCCACGCACACGGCCCCAGCCACACCCAGCAGGGCGAGGGCCACGCAGAGCGGGGCCACCACGGCGGCGAGGTCACAGCGCAGCACCGACACGGGCACCTGTGCCACCTGCCAGCCCTGGTACTGGGCTGGGGAGTGGCACCTGTAGTCCCCGGGCCAGCCCTGCCCCAGGTGCCCCGTGGCCGCCAGCGCCTGCAGCCCCCCAGCCCCAGAGCAGGAGCAGCTGAAGGGGTTGTCAGCCACAGCCACGTCCTGCAGGCGCCCCAGGAGCTTCACCTCATCCCTGGGCAGCTCCGAAATGGAGTTGTTGTCCAGGTGAAGGGTGTCCAGCATGGGGTAATTCCTGATGGAAGGGACGGCCTGCAGCAGGTTTTGATTCAAGAAGAGCTTCTTCATGGAGCTGAGGGAGATGTCTACAGCGTGGAGGTGGTTGTGGCTCACGTCCAACACCTCGAGGTGGGGAGGAAGCGGTGTTGGCACTTCATCCAAGCCAGTGTTGGACAGGTTGAAGTGCCGGAGGGATGGTGGCCACTGGCAGGAGGAGGATGGCTCTGCCGTGAGCTCGTTGTGGCTGAGATCGAGGTGCCGGAGCTCCGGCAGCAGCTCCACGCCCTCACACACGCCGTGGTAGGAGCTCAGGTTGTTGTGGTGCAGACTCAGCTGCTGGAGCTGAGGGAAAGCTCCCTGGCAGAAGGCGGGGGCCAGGCTCCCGTCCCCGAGGCTGTTCTGTGCCAGGTTCAGGGAGCGCAGGGCTCTGAACTCCCTCCCGATGGCACAGGGCAGGCTGCTGAGGCGGGAGCCGGTGACAGCTAGCTCCTCCAGGGTCCCCAGCCACCTGCTCAGGCTGGAGAAGGCCTGCTCACGGCCCGTCAGCGGGGCAGATGTCACGTTGTGGAAGATCAGGGACAGGATGGGCAAGTTGTGCCCATCCATGTCACTCCAGTCGCCTGTGCCCTGGAAAATGCAGCTCTCAAAGGCCAACTCCTGCACGTGGGTGTAGGAGAAGAACCTCAGCACACGGGCGAGGAGTGTCTCAGGCACCAGGACGTTTCCAATAATTATTTTCTGGATGACAAGGGAGCCCAGCGTGTCAATGACGGAGGAGTCCGGGTCCCTAATGGGGAAGGCTGCATATTTCTCCAGATCTCCGCCCCAAAACTCCACCACAGTTGCTGGGAGGCACTGGATGATGCTGCCCATGGTCTCCTCGGACAGGTTGTAGCACACACAGGACTCCTGAGTGCGGTTGAAGAAACACCTGTCCCTTCTGCCTTCTGCCACCTGCAGCCCCAGCCCCAGGAGCAGGAGCACAGCCACACTCATGGTGAACAACCTAAAAACTGGAGGAGAAACGGTGAATGGCAGCTGAGGGGATCACTGTGGCCCAGACTGGAGGGATGGCTTGGGCAGGTTGAGCCCTGCAGAACCTCTGCACTGCCCTCATCCCTCCCGCAGCCGCCTGGCCGCTGAGCTGTGACTCGGGCAACGCTCGGGCCAGCAGCCAAATGCCCAGGAGCTGTCGCTGTGCCACCCTGCCCGCAGCAGGGAGTCTCCCGAGCCTCTGCACTGTCCTGCCTGGGCTGCCCGACCAGGAAACGCCTGGAGAGACTACAAATGCGGAGTTACAGGCAGTGAAGCCAGATGTATCAGTCTGACCAGGCAGAGAGCCCCAGCTCTGTTTGTTCCTCTGCAGTCTGGGGCAGGAAATTGCAACAGAGGGCTTCGTGTATTCTCCTTCCTCACCCAGCGGTTCGATTCACCACCAGCCCCCAGAGAGGCGGCAGAAAATGACCCCGAAGGTGTGAACACATCCCTGTCAGCACCAGAAGCTGGTCAGCTGACAGAGGCTGATCTCTGATCACCGGATTGCAAAAGAAGCAGCAAGCAATGATTAAAGGCTCCTAAATATGTGCTGACTCAGCTCAAAGGGGGTCTTCGGGGGTCTCCAGCCCAGCCTCCTGCTCCGAGCAGTTCTGGGCTGGCACCAGCCCTGCCCAGCCTTTCCCTGGCCACATCCCAAAGCCCACGCAGGACGGAGCTCTCCCTACCTGTCCGTGCCGCGCCTCCCGGGCAGCCGCTCGCTGCGGCCCCTGCAGCAGGCGCCCCTCCAGCGCGGAGCGGCAGCGGGCTGGGTTTGTCCAGTGACTCACCAGCCAGCTCACACCCAAGCGCTTCCTTGCTCCGCTCCTTCCTCCAGCTGTTGCCAAAGCCCGCGCTGAGGTGCCAAAGGCTCCGAGCGCTCAGCTCGGCTCCGTCCGGCACCCGACGCTGCCCAGGCCCCGCCGGAGCAGCCCTCGGTGCTCCAGCTGCGCTCCAGCTGCCGCCGCTGGCGCTGCCCGGGCCGGGTGCCGGGGCAGACGCCTCGATCCCGGCTGCTGGGCACAGCCCTCGCTCCCGCAGCGTGACTTCCTGAGCAGGACGGAGCCAGCCGAGCCACTTCTGCTTCGCTTCCCTGCGGCCGCGGGCTGGGAAAGGCTGTGGCCGGAGTGCCAGCACCACCGGCTTTCCTAGGAAGGGTGACAGAACACAGGTTCCCCAAATGCACTTTCGGGATCAGCCCTTCCAGATGCTCTGGTATCGCTGTCCCCGGGTGCTGAGCACCCTGCAGGCAATGCAGAAGGGTACAGGACTGTCATACCTGGCATCCAGACCATGCCCAGGGACCTGTGTTCCATGTAGGATGGGGATGGCACAATTCCCACCCATTATCCAGGCAGCCTGGAGCTGCTCAGGACACTCCAGCACCAGGAGGAGCCAGAAGTGTTCCAGAAATGCCGGATGTGGCACTGAGTGCTCTGGTCTGGCTGACAAGGTGGTGATCAAAGGTTGGACTTGATGATCTTGGAGATTTTTCCAAGCTAAAAGGTTCTGTGATTCTATGATCTGTCTAGATTTTTTTTTATTTCCCAGAGATTTCTCTGCCTATGTTGGATTCATAAAGCGCTTCAGAAAAGTAATGAAATGTTGGAATACCAGGCTCTTTCTTGCTCCAGGGTCAGGGCGAATAAAACTCAGGAGAGGTTTTTGAAGTCTCACTCTGAAGTTTATTATCCTTATCCATTACAAACTCACGAGATGTGAGCTCTCTCTAACAAGTCGAGAAAGTAAGCTAAAACTGTGTCTATTCAAGGCAATTTAAGTCCCAATAAACAGCTGACATCTATATTATTTATGCTTCTAACCCAATTATGATCACCCAAAACCTGCAATGTGGACATCTTTCACCCAATTAGAGAAAACCACCCAGATCCATGAAGAAGAAGGAAGAAGGTGCAAAAAAGACAATTAAGACACCCCCTAAATTCTCCATCTTGGCTCCCATATATCGCCATATACTAAAATCCCAAATCCAAGTTTTTCCACCCTGTAAGATCACACACTTCTAACCAACTACACACTCATAATCCCAATGCTATTAATCAATTTTGGAAGCCTTCTCCACAGCCCCAGGTCAAAGGCAGTGTTCTCTTGTGGGTCTGTGCCTTTCAGCACAGAAAGTTTAAAATTCTCACCATCCAGGGTTCCAGCAATGAAGCTGCAGGGCTGGACAATGCAACTCCCAGTTTGTTGCAGTTAATGTGGCACTACACGTTGGTGCCACAACAGCTGGGCTGGGGTCCCTTGCTCTCTGGGACTCTTGTGCACAGGTGCTCAGCAATTCCATGATTCCTTTTCCACATCCTTGGGTTACATGAAATCCCTCAGCACAAGAAGGACATGGAGCTGCTGGAGCAAGCCCGGAGGAGACCACAGAAATGCTCCAAGGGCTGGAGCCCCTCTGCTGTGCAGACAGGCTAGGAGACGGGGCTCTTCAGCCTGGAGAAGGCTCAGGGGAGACCTCAGAGCCCCTTCCAGGGCCTAAAGGAAGTTCAGGAGAGGGACTTCGGAGAAGGGCCTGGAGTGACAGGACACAGAGAACGGCTTCCCACTGCCAGAGGCAGATGGGATATTGGAGAGAAATTCTTCCCTGTGAGGGTGGGGAGCCCCTGGCACAGGGTGTCCAAAGAAGCTGTGGCTGCCCCACAGCTGGGGCAGTGTCCAGTGCCAGGCTGGATGGGGCTCGGAGCAAGCTGGGATGGTGGAAGGTGTCGCTGGAACTGGATGGGCTTTAAGGTCTCTTCCGATCCAAACGGGTCTGGAATTCCACGAAGCTGCTGCTGAGTGCATGACGGAAGGATCACAGCCGCCCTCTGAGCTCTCCTCCCGGCCCCTTTTGACGAGCCTGGCCGGGGCTGGTACCTTTAATTTCTGCCCTCCAGCTGCAAATTCCCCAAACACTTCGCCGGGGAAGCACCAACTCCTCTGCCCCCCGATCCCCACCACCACGGCGGAAGGTCCCTGGGCACTGGGCCGCCTTGTTCCGTGTTTCTGGTGAATCTCTGGGGGCTTTTTTTGCCCTCAGCGCAACCAGCACCCATCCCTGCGGGGCACGGCTGCCCGTGCCCGGAGCGGGCTGCGTGCTCCGGCTGCAAAGGCGGGCCGGGATCGTGTTTTCCCCGCCCCGGGACCGCCCCAGGACGGCCTTTTCCTCCTCCTCCTCCTCCTCCTCGTCCTCGTCCTGCTCCTCCCGCTCCGCCATGTGGGGCCGGCGGCGCGGCCGGCGCGGCGGGCGCAGCGCGGAGGAGCTGCGGGTGCGGCGTCGGGAGCGAGAGGCAGGTCCGGCCGGGGACAGCGGGCACAGCCGGGGGGTTTGCGGGGTCCCCGGGGGTGGGAGGGACCCCCCAGCTCAGCCCTTGCCCGCCCCATCCCCGCCCCGCCCGGTCGCGCCCCGCGGGATGCGCGGGGTGAGCGGCGCCGCTGCCCGCTCGGGGAAGCGTTTTACAGCTTCAGATTTTAAATCCCTGGGGCTTCTGCCATGAATTCCCCGTTTCTTCCACTGCTCCCCCGCTGTTTGTGTGTTCCAAGGTCTCGCCTACGTCTTAGCCTGGAGAAAAGGAGGCTCAGGGGGAACCTTGTGGCTCTGCACAGCTCCTGACAGGAGGGGACAGCCGGGGGGTCGGGCTGTGCTCCCAGGGAACAGGGACAGGAGGAGAGGGAACGGCCCCAGGGTGGATCTTCAGGAAAATTTCTTCATCAGAAGGGTGGTCAGGCATTGGAACAGGCTGCCCAGGGCAGTGGTGGAATGACCATTCCTGGAGGTGTTTTCCAAAAACAAGTAGATGAGGCACTTGGGGTACTTGGGGCATGGCTTAATGGCCATGGTGGGGTTCAGTTGAAGGCTGAAGTTGATGATCTTGCACGTCTTTCCCAACTTTAATGATTTTATGATCGTGTGTGAAATCCAGCCTCAGGTCCCTCCAGCTGGTCCCGTGTTCCTGCCCATTCTCCCAGCAGTGGCTTCACACTTTGTGTGCCCGGCCCTCGGCCCAGCTCCAAGTGCAGTCCCTGCTCGTGCATCCCTTCCAGGCTTGCACAGGGAGGAATGGGCAGTTCCCCCCTGGATTAAGGGAGGAGTGAGGCTCCTGGGTGGGATGGAGGAGCGTCCTGCTGCGGACAGGTGGTGATGTGTCCTGGCAGCTCTCAGGAAAGCCCGGCGGCAGGAGCAGCTGGTCAGCAAGCGGCTCCTGCGGGAGGACAGCGCGGCCCAGGAGGGGGCACAGGATGGAGCAGACGTCGTGCCAGACCCACTCTCAGAGGATGAGGTGAAGAACCTGACCTTCTCCATGGCAATGAGGGTCCTGGGGGTCTTCCCCAGACTCAGCATGTGAAGGAGGCTGGGCAGGGGAGGGTTTGGGAATGGTTCCGGTTCACTGCCCGGCACAGTTGAGGCTCCTTGTGCCCACCTTTATGCCCTGGGCTCCTTTGCCTCGAGGATTAATGGGGCCAAATCTTCATGCTGGCAGTGCTGGAAGCTCACCCACCTCTGAATTCCCTGGCCAGGTTCTGGAGCTGCTCAGGGGGGTGCAGAGGGGTTCGGAGGACAGGAAGCGATCGCTCGGCCGCCTCCGCTGGGCTCTGCAGAACGAGGAGACTCAGCAGAAGTTTGTCAGGTCAGCCCAGGCCTGCCGTGGCTGTTACCGGGGGCGTGTCCCGAGGGGCCCTGTGTCCCTGTGCCTGGGTGGGTGAGCTGGGAGGTGACAGCAGCCTTTGGGTCCCCCAGGCTGGACGGCAGCATCCGGACGCTCACCGGGCTCTTCACCAGCAGCCTGGCTGACCTGCAGCTGGAGGCTGCCCGCTGTCTGCACGAGCTGTCCCACTCCAGTGTCCCCGCCGTGGCCGAGGCGTGTCTGCCTGTCACCTCCTACCTGCTCACCTACCTGTCGGGACACAGCCTGGAGCTCACAGTGAGATCCAGGGAATTTCTGTGCGCCTGGGAATCCTTTGGTGTGGTTGGTGTTGACCTCTTCTGGTCACACGTGGCTCACGTGGGAGTGCTGCTGAGATGGGGCCCTCTGGAAACAAAAATGTTTTGGCATCACAGCCTTTGGCCTCAGAGCAGGACTGTTCCCAGTGCCCAGGTGTTACAGCCTGCCCCTGAGGTGGGGTAACTGAGTTCCTGTGAATCACAGATCCCTTGGGCTGGATTAGAGTGGAGCCACACTGAATGGCCCATGTTTATGTACATATATATGTGTGTATATATATGGTAGGTTTATTTTAGAACAGTTTGGTTGCAATGGAAAGGAGGTATGTAGCCATTTTGGTTATTATCTACAGAAATGAAACAATATAAAAGTACAAAGATGTCACTTAAGAAAATATATAAGGAAAAGAAAGAAAGGGTAGGAGTAGACAGAGTGCCTGTGGCCCCACGCTTTGCAACTTGATCTGAAAAGGAGCAAACAGCTGGAGCAGCTCTGGGATGCCCATGTTTTCCAGCTGCTCCATGGGAAGCAGACAGGCTCAGAGCTAAGGAGCGAGGTGGGCAGTGACCCCACTGCTGATCCCATTTGAATGCAGCACACAGGCAGGCTTCAGGAGAACCAGAGGGGGCTCAGGGAAATGTCATCCTGAAAAACCTCCAAAGTGGGAGTGATCAGATCCCAGCTTCAGCCAGATAGAAAAAATATTAACTGAAGCTGATTGAGCTGGGAATGGGGCGGCTGGAGAGTCCAGCAGCATCCATCTGTGTTTGCCCCTCCAAGGCCAGCTCCTGCCCTGCTCAGGGCAGTGTGTGGGACCTGGGGCTTTGCTGGCTGCCCACAGGGTCACCTCCTGCTCTGCCGTGTTGTTGCAGGAGCTGTGTTTGTACACACTGGGGAACCTCGTAGTAGAAAGTGAGGCTGTGAGGAAACAACTGCTGCCTCAGGGCATTATTCCAGTGCTGGCATCCTGCATCCAGGTGGGTGAAACAGCTCAGCCACATTTCTGCTGTGCCCTGGAGAGACTTTTCTGGCTGACAGCCCTGAGTCACCAGCCCTCCTTCCAGCTGTGGGGAAACTCTGCAGGGAGCTGTTCCCACGAGCGTGAGGGTCACTTGTGGGCTTCCCTGTGCTCATTCTCAGGGCTCAGCTCAGCACCTTGTGCTCTTCTCCAGCTCGATCCCCCCCATCCAGCGGCTGCCTGGTACAGACTGTAGCACAGGGAGCCCTGTCCCCTCTGCCTGGCCTGGGTCCAGCAGGCTGTGGTTTGCAGGTCCAAATGCTCAAATCAGGACTTTTTCTGCGTTTGGGCTAAGCCCAGTGAATGTGGGGAGGGGGACAGCTCAGCTCTGGTGTAGCCACAGGTTCCTTTGTCCATCCTGGTCCCCTCTGTGCCCCCTCTTCTCCAAGCACAGCGGGGCTGTGCCACTCAGCTGGGTTTGGTCGGCACCCAGGGGGCCTGGCTCTGTCAGGAGGGATCAGCTGTGTCAGGAGGGATCAGCTCTGTTCTCTTCGGTTGCAGTCCCCTCACGAGGCAGTGCTGGAAGGTGTGGGCTATGTCCTCTCACAGCTCCTCCAAGCCAAGGAAGCGCCCGTGGAGATCATCCCGTGAGTCTGAGCCTCTGAACCCTGCACCAGGATGGGCCCCAGGGCCTCCAGTGGTATTTGTGTGCTGGGGACACGAGGCCTTCCCCATCCCAGTGACATTGATAGTTCAGGGCAGAATCCTACCAGAACTGTGCAAGTTTTGATGCAGATCGGGGAGCAGGGCTTGGCTCCTCTCCCTCAGCCTCATCTGAGCAGACAGCTCTGGTATTTCAGTAAAGGCCAGCATGGAGCAGGGAAGGCTCGCAGGGAATTCTGGCTGTGTTCCTCTTGCAGAGGAAAAGATCAACTTGACAGCCCCCAGTGCCAAAAATGTGACCCCAGTCAGAGTGTCCTGAGTGTCCCCAGGTCCTGCCCTGGACAGGGAGAGCCCAAGGCCGCAGCTCTTGGCTCAGAGTCCCTTCCAGGTGTGTGTTTGGACCCTGTGGCCCCCAGGATGGGGTACAGCAGCTCCCTGCTCAGGGTTCATGTCTCCCTGTTGGTGTCCTGCCTGTGCTCCAGCCCGTGCCTCCATTAACTCTGCTCTCTGACCCCAGGCTGGTCCTGGACTCGGCTCTCCCCCAGCACATGCTCCAGCTGGTCTGCTCCGGCCTCAAGGCTGGCATGGGAGCGGCTGTGGAGTTTGCCTGGTGTCTCCACTACATCATTTGTAGGTAAATGCAGTTTTCTCCTCGTCTCGAGTTCCCTGGGGCAGCCAAATAGAGGCACAAAGGTTCATGGTCCTGCAAGGGGATCTGGATTGCCTCCCCTTTTTCCTTGGGAAAGCAATTTCCCAGCCAGCCTGGGTATCCCAGCACTCCTATCTGAGCACAGGTGCTGTTTGCAGGATCACTGAGCTCTTTTACAGGGTGGTAAAGGGTGATGGACCTGAGGAGGCTGTTTCTAGTACTCTGAAATGCCCCCAAATTGCTTCCCCATGCCTGGAGTTGTCCCCCACACTTCCCAAGGCAAGCTCCCCGAATCCTCACACTTGTGGGGTTGGCCCAGGGCCACCCATCTGGGCTGTGCCAGCAATCCCAGTGGAGCCAAGGAAGGAGTAGATACTCAAGGGTCAGGGCTGTCGTTCCCAAACCCACATAGATATTTCCAGTGAATCTGGTTTTCATGGGCTTTTAGATTTTCTCCGAAAAAAAATCTGCTATCCCAATGTGAAAGAAGCCACTGTTCCAATGTGAAATAAGCTCTGTGGTGGTTCAGGAGACCACTCTGAATTTCCAGGCCCTGTTGTTTGGTGAGGGGATGTGGCAGTTTGCCCTCTCCAAGCTCCAAGGCCACCGCACTGTCGCTCCCTTTGCAGGCACAAAGACAACGTGCTGCTGCTGGCGCTGGGGGCCGTGCCCGCGCTCACCTCGCTCCTGCTCGACCTGGCCTCCCAAATCCCCCAGGATGCTCCCGAGGGCCTGGAGCTGGTGAGAGGTGGGCAGGGTGCTGGCTGTTCTCAGGATTGCTGTGGGGACACTGCTCAGCTAAAGGGCTTGGTGTGTCCCTGTGTCACAGCTCGTGTGCCCCGTGCTGCGGTGTCTCAGTAACCTGCTGGCACAGCCAGGCTGCCAGGGCCAGGACGGGCGCCTGCTCATCGCCCTCTTCCTCATCCTGCAGTGCTTCCTGCAGCAGCACCCCTTCCTCGTCCAGGAGTGCCTGTGGCTGCTCAACAACCTCACAGGTGAGTGTCCCCTGGCTGGTGGCACTGCTGGCACCCACCCTGGTTTTATTCACACGTTCCTTCTCTCCCCACCCAGCGGATGATCCCTTCTTCTGCTCTGCTCTGCTCTGCCTGGACCTGCTGCCGGCCCTGCTGCAGCTCCTGACGTGTTCCCAGATGGCCACTGTGCTGGTGAACCTTGCCCCAAGCATTGGGAATGGTGGGGAAGCGCTGGAGTTTCAGGGACATGAATCCCACACTGACACTGCTGGAGTTGGAGGGCGGATGGGGCAGCAGTGACAGCTTGGCAGAAGGTCTCGTGTGGTGGCAGTCACCAGCCACCTCCCCTGAAGCCACTCCAGCTGTATGTGCCCTTGGCAGAGCCTTGTCCCAGCATAAGAGTGGTCCCAAGGGAGGTGTTAACTTGGGGCCAGCCTGGGAAGGCTCCTGCCTTTGCTCTGAAAGACCCCAAAGCTTTAGGAGATTGGGGATGCTGCCAGGAGTGGGTGGCAAGGCTGGGTCTGCCTGGCACAGGGATGAACAGTGCCTTGGGGTGGGTGTGGAGAAGGCTTTCCAAATCCAGTGGATTGGTGGGCACTTGGCTGTGGGCAAGCACCTGGCAGGACAAGAAAAAAAAAGGTGGAGAGGGACTTCAAGCAAGGGCACGAGTGACAAAACAGCAGGGAATGGTTTCACACTGAGAGGGCAGGGTTAGATGGGATATTGGCAAGAACACTTTCCTGTTAGAGTGGTGAGGCCCTGGCACAGGCTGCCCAGAGAAGGGATGGGCTTAGAGCAACCTGGGATAGTGGAAGGTGATCCTGGCCATGGCAGGGGTTGGACTGGATGAGCTCTAAAGTCCTTTCTAACCCAAACCGTTGCACAATTCTGTGATGTGGAGAGTGCTTGGGAGCCCTCCCAAGCCTGTCAGGAATGTGCCCCTGGAGCATTCACTTGCTCCTATCCCTCCCACAGGTCCTGACCGTGCTGTGCAACATGGCAGAGAAGGGACAGTTCCAGTGCCAGCAGCTGCTCCAGCAGCCCCTCCTGGCCCGGCTCCTGCCCCTGCTCACCCTGCCCGACCCCGAGGCCGTGGGGCAGTGCCTGGAGCTGCTGCACCTCCTCTTCCTGCACTGCCCAGAGGTGAGAGCCCAGTGCAGGATTGTCAAGGGGATGGGGAATGATCACTCCGGGGGCTGCTGTTGTTGGGGAGGGGGATGATTATTGTAATTTGATTAACAGTGCCCTCAGTGACTGCCACACTACCCTCCACCCCTCAGCAGCCAGGCCCCTGCCCAAAGGGACACTGATGCAGAGGGTGGGTGGAAGCCCTTCTTGTGTCTGCAGAGTTCCTTCCTTATTGGCAAGGACTGGTGTTGGGACACGTTTCTACCCCAAGTTTTCTTTTGCTCCTGCTGAGGTTGCTCCACTTGCTGCAAATCACAGGAATGCATTCTCTGTGAGGTGGGGAGCCCAGAGGAACTGTGGTTGCCCCATCCCTGGATGTCCAAGGCCAAGCAGGATGAGGCTTGGAGCACCTGGTGGAAGGGGGTGGGAATGAGAAGGGCCTTAAAGTCCTTCCCAGCCAGCCACCAGCATGGTGGGATTTTCCTGGATTGGGAATGCAGGTCTGCGAGGGCTCTGGGGAATTCCTTCAGCCCCGTTCCCTGGCATGTGGTGGCTTGGGCAGAGATGATCAGCTGTAGCACCCAGCCAGCTCTCACCCTCTCCTCTCACACAGGCTGCTGCTGATTTCACCAGGCAAGGTGGGCACCAGGCCCTGGAGCAGCACCAGAGCACCCCAGAGCTGCAGGAGCGGGCACAGGCACTGCTGGCCATGGTCAGGCAGCCCCCAGGAGCCCCCAGTGCCTGCCAGGCCACACTGGCTGCCTCCTCCTAGGCCTTGCCCTCTCCCTTCCCTCCCTGAACTGCCAGGGGAGGAATAAACTATTCACCCTGTGCCTGGCTTCCCAAGAGCTGCTCAGTGCCCAGTGCTGGCTGCATGGGGGCTGGTCCTTGTCACCACCTGGTAGCCACCAGCCCAGTGCCCCCCAGAGCCTGGAGCAGGGGCAGAGCTGAGCTGCAGCCTGGGCAGATTCTCCTGTGCCAGGGAGGGGTGAACAGCTGCAGCAGCCATTCCTTGGGCTCTGAGTCACCACCAAGCTCAAGGTAAGCACATTGTGTTTATGAACTGATAAATTAAAGATACATCCTTGACATTAATCAGTCGAGTCTGCAGCACGTGTGTACTTCCTGTCTGTCATCACTGGTGGCCTTTCACAGCGCTCTCCAGGGCCTTGCCCACTTCATCCACACTTAGGTTGTCCAGTGGGATGCTCTTCTCCTTCCCAAACTCTGTGGGAAAACAGGCAGGGTGAGAGGGGGCAGGTGTGTGGGTCCTTTCCTGGTGCAAGGCACTGATGTCACAGCCCAGGCTCCCATCACCACCCCTCCACACTCACCACATCCCAGTGTTCCTCCATGTGCCCAAGTTATCACTTCCACCTTCCTATCCTCCTTTCCCTTGGAAAGGACTCAAAGCAGCTCAACACCTTTCTGAGTCTCCTGTTGTTAGCTCTGGCTGGGCAGAGACACGTCCAACCCTGTGGCTTTCAGCCCCATCCCAGCAAAGTGCTCCCAGGAAAGCAGCCTGAAAACTGTTCTACAGCTGCCCTGACCTGGGCTGACCCTGGGCTCCGTTTCCCTGCCAGTCCCACCCAGGCACACGAGACTCCCCTGCTCCATGTGCTCACAGAGCTTAAAGAGTCATTGCATCTTTTTAAAAAGTTCTAAATTAATTTTTTCCAGCCCAGATGACCTGTGAGGAAAACAAATCCTTTCCAGAGGGGCTTTTCTGCTCCCTTCTTGGTGTTTCACTGAGAAGGCAGTGAAAATAAAGGAGAAACAGCCACATTTTTGTGTAGTGACGGGGGTGGGGGTGGGAGATCACAGCCAGAGGCTGGAAAGGCCCTGCTGGGTCACTTCCCTGGAGTGACCCCCCAGGCTGGCCCGAGGGCAGCTGCTCCCTCTCCAGCAGCATCGCTCCTGTAAGCCCTGAGCAGCCGAGCTGCAGTGCCCCGCTGGAGGCGGGCAGGCCGTGGCGCGGCTGCCGCGAGCAGCGGCGGCTGCCCCAGCGCTGCAGCGGGCCGGGCCAGGCCGGACGGGGCTGGGAGCACTCGGGCCCCGTGGAAGGTGTCCCTGCCCATGGCAGGAGGTGGCAGCGGATGAAATCCGCTTCACAATCGCTTCTAAACCAAACAGTCCGTGATTGTGCCCAGCCCCGTTTTCCCGTGCCTGTCCTTTCCCCGCGCACCTCCCTCCGATCCTTCCCAAAAACGCCGATGGTGCCTGAAGTCCCTTCCAACCCCAACCATTCCCTGACGGTTCCATGGCGCTTCCCGGCGGGCACCCCCTACTTACCGTACCGAGCCCAGAGCTTGGGCTGGATACCGGAGCACTCGCGGATCAGGATGGGGAAGTTGGGATTTGCCTTCTTCAGGGTCACATAGTGCTGCTCGATAAATTCCCTGCGGAGGGAAGGACGAGCGGCGGGTCCCCGTGGCTCAGCCCGGGGCTGTCTCGCTCCCCTGGACGAGCACCCCCGGCCCCGTCCCGGCCCATCCCCGCGCTGACCTGACGCCGCGGCTGCCGGCGGAGCGCTGGCACAGGTGGATGCGGAGCTCCCTCAGCCCCTGGCCCAGCCCGCCCCCGATGCTCTTCACAGCGGCCGCCGCCATCTTCCCTGCCCGGACAACAGCGCGGGGGCGGGACGGCGGCGCGCCCGCCAATCGCAGCGCCCGCCGTGGGCCGTCCACCAATGGGAGCGGCCGCCGTGATCGCACCTGCCAATGGGAGCGGCGGGCGCGGGGTGCGCTGGGAGCGCAGCGCCGAGCGGCAGGGCCGGAGCGGAGCTGGGAGCGGAGCGGGGAGCGGAACTGGGAGCGGAGCTGGGAGCGCAGCGATGCCGGACCGCGACAGTGAGTCTGGGGACAGGGGACACGGGGCACGGGACACGGGGCACTCCCGGACACCCCCGCGGCCGCGACACTTGGCCCGCGCGGGGGCCGTCGCGGCGCTTGGGGCGCGGCGGGAGGCAGCGGCCAGGTGGGGGGGTCGGTGTAGGCCCAGCTTGCGCCGGGGAGCGGGGGGACCCGCGGGGATCCCCGGCCCGGGGCGAGGGACAGCTCTGCGGGGGGACGGGGTGCGGCCACAGCCCGCGGAGCCGCGGGAGCGACCTCGCGGGAGCCTGCGGCAGCCCAGGGGCGAGGAGCTACGCGGCGGTGCGGCGGGGCTGAGCCTCAGCGCGGGGATTGACACCGGGGCGCCCCGGGAGTGGAGCCGGCCGGTGTTTCGGGCCTTGAGAGGATGCGGGGGCAGTCCCGGGGTGCGGGGGACGGGTCGCACTCGGGAGGGCCCTGAGACACCCCCCAGAAGGCGCAGAGCCGCGGGGCTCGCAGTGGCAGCGGGACCCCCGTGTCCTGTGCAGGCAGGCGAGGCCGGCCCGGGTGACAGCGGGCTGGGATCCAGCTCGCAGCCGCAGGCACTGTTCCCCTGCTGGTTTCTGGGAGGGTGTGAAGCTGTGCAGGCAGTGCCTGAGCTCGCTCTCTCTCTCTCCTGTCCCCTAGATGAGCCGTTCTCCAACCCCCTGGCCCCCGAGGGCCACGATGTGGACGACTCGCACTCCTTCCACCAGTGAGTACAGCCCTGGGGCACTGCGCTGCGCTGGGGCTGGACCAGCACTGAGGGACCCCAGGCCCATTCCTGTGGAGAAGCTGGAAGTCACTGGCACAGTCCAGCCTTTGGTCCCCCTCCATGGGTACCTGGTGCCCATCTTGGTCGCACAGGACCTGCTCCTCCTCCAGAGCTCTTTGGGAATGATGATTTCTGTTCCTTCCCTCCCTTGCAGGTCCAAGCTGACCAATGAAGACTTCCGGAAGCTTCTCATGACCCCGCGGGCTGCGCCAACATCTGCGCCACCCTCCAAATCTCGCCACCATGAGTGAGTAGGGTTCTGTTTCACAGGTCTATGGGACAGTCTGTGCCCCTTTCCCTCTGGGGCTCTGTGCCCAGCTGACACTCTCCCCTGCACTCTGCAGGGGAGTATCTACAGGGGCTTTTGCCAATGAGTGTGGGAAGTGGAGAAGCAGGTGGGTCAGGGCTGTTGTAAAGAAAAGAGTGAGGCTTCGTGGCTGTTAAGATACTTTGTGCAGTAGGCAGGTTTGGTTTGGTGGAAATCAGTCTTTTCCCTTCCTCTACCTGCTGACAGTGTAGAATTAGGGGGAAATTAAGGGTGAGAGACTGTTCTGTTCCATCTCTGAGCACCTCAGTGCTCTTCTGTGTCTGAGGCACTGTTCTGTCCACCTGTCATCACCCACGTGGCTCTGCAGACTGTACATGTGTTTTTTCACCCTTTTCCAGGATGCCCCGGGAGTACAATGAGGATGAAGATCCAGCTGCTCGCAGGAGGAAGAAGAAAAGGTAGGTGGGCGAAGAGATGCAGCAGGATTTGTCATTATGCATCATGTCCTGCCAGTGGAAGCAGTTCTGATCACTTGTGCTCCCAAAGAGGACCTGGAGTGGATGATTTAAGAGCTTTGGAGAAGAGCTCAGCCTGAGGAACTGGCACTACTTGTGGGAACAGCTGTGGGAGGGCAGCAGTAGGATGGGGCTGAAGCTTCACCTCCAGAAGGAGAGGCTCTGTGGGTGTCTGGGAGAGCAGGGCAGTGGTGGTATACTGACCACTGTGTATTTGGGGCATGTCTGCACAGCAGGACTGCACCGGACCCTTCCCTTTGGAAGGGAGGATGGAACTCCTCCTCAGGTGGCTTCAGTAGAGCAGTTTCCTCCAGGCCTGTTGTGTCCCATGGTGCTGTGGTGTATCTCTGGGGAAGGGATTGGGAGCAGAATGGGCGTGTGTGAGGCCTTGGGGGCTGTTACCTGACCTCAAAAACACGAGCAGGTCACTCCTAACCCTGAGCCGTTTCCCACCCCCAGTTACTACGCCAAGCTGCGGCAGCAGGAGATCGAGCGCGAGAGGGAGCTGGCCGAGAAGTACCGCGATCGAGCCAAGGAGAGGAGAGATGGAGTGAACAAGGACTACGAGGAGACAGAGCTGATCAGCACCACTGCCAACTACAGGGCTGTGGGGCCCACGGCTGAGGCGTACGTGAGCTCTGCTGGGGCCTGGGCTGGCCAGGCTGATCCAGGGGGGCTGGCCCTCACGTGGCTCCGTTCTCATTGCACAGGGATAAATCTGCTGCGGAGAAGAGGAGACAGTTGATCCAGGAGTCCAAGTTCTTGGGTGGTGACATGGAGCACACTCACTTGGTGAAGGGTCTGGACTTTGCTCTGTTGCAGAAGGTGAGTGCAGATATCACCGTGCTGCTCTTGCCCTGTCCTCTCCCACAGACACACGGGGTGGATGTTCCTACTTGGTCTTGGCAGCGGAGTTCCCTTCCTGGGAAGGGTTGCTGCAGGGCAGGGGATCTGATGGGGCTCACAGGTGGGCAGCAGTGGCATGGGTTGGGCTGTAATGTGTGAATTTACTCTGCATCCAGGTACGGGCTGAGATTGCCAGCAAGGAGAAGGAAGAGGAGGAAATGATGGAGAAGCCCCAGAAAGAAACTAAGTGAGTGATTTGAGTATTTTGCATTCTTGAAGGCGGCTGCTTGCCAGAGAGGAGGACGCAGAGGAGCCGTTCACTTGGCTCTTATACTTCTGGTTTCTGTTCCTGTTTAGGAAAGATGAAGATCCTGAGAACAAAATTGAATTTAAGACCCGCCTGGGTAAGACTGCGTTGATATGGCTGTTCCCCACCTTGTCTGTGCTGTGAATGTGGGAGAAATCGTGGAGGGTGAATGGAGGAAGGAAAACCATTGGAGGGGGAGAGTCCTGAATTTGAGGACTGAAGGAAGCGTGTCCTTAGGAGGCGATTCTCATATTGCTGATAAACTAAGCACGCTTCACTTTGGGCTTGTCCTCTGCTTTCCCACGCTTTTCCTTCTGCCCAGGCCGCAACATTTACCGCATCCTGTTCAAGAACAAGACCTATGAGCGGAACGAGCTGTTCCTGCCGGGCAGGATGGCCTACGTGGTGGATCTGGATGATGAATATGCCGACACCGATATCCCCACCACCCTGATCCGCAGCAAGGCTGACTGCCCCACCATGGAGGTACCCAGCTGGCCTGCAGCCTGCTTCACCTCTCTGCTCTGAATTGGCCAGAGCAGGTTGCTCTGGGACAGGTTCCCTGTCAAGGGAGCGGGATGCTTCCTCGTGGATTTCCCTTTCAGGCACAGACCACGCTGACCACCAACGACATTGTCATCAGCAAGCTCACGCAGATCCTCTCCTATCTCAGGCAAGGCACCCGCAACAAGAAGCTCAAGAAGAAAGACAAAGGTAAGAGGTGAAAGGAGACAAGTAATAAGATTTTAGTGCTTGGACATATCCCAAGGGAATGGGATGTGTTTTGGTTTGTAGTATTCCCCTGTGCCACAAGACAGTGGGCTTGGAGAACAGTGATTTCCTGAGTGCTGTGGCCTGACAAGCTGCTGGGAAATTAGAGCTCTGAGAGCACCTCATGGTGCTCTGCTCTTCCTGATGAAGGCCCAGTTCCTTGGGGAAATGTGTCCCTCTTGGGGAGGGACACAGTGGCTTCCTGGAGGGGCTGGGTATGATGTGATGTCCTCCAGGCTTCCACTCCTGCAGCCTGGAACCTGGACAGGGATGGGGAGCAGGGATGGGGATGATGTGCCTCTCACTGCTGTTGTGTCCTTGCAGGGAAGCTGGATGAGAAGAAGCCTCCTGAAGCTGATATGAAGTAAGTGCCTCCTTGCCCTCAGGCTATGGGGTCACAGTTCTGTCCCTTGGGGAATGGCTTTTTGGCCCACCACATTTAGAGAGGGCTGAGTTTGGAGCTGCCTGACCTGCAGTTTGTAGGATAAGGCTGGAGGCAAGCTCTGGTGTGGATTTCAGGCTTGAGGCAGGTGAGGGCTCACTGTTGCCGTGGACCACACAACTCAGGTCCTGCAGCAGAAGAAGCAGAGGTGCAGTGATACCTCTGACAGATGTGGAAACCACTTCCATATCTGGTGTCCTTAGCTCTTGGTGCTGGTCCTGTGTGCTCAAGGAGGTGGTTATGGCCTCTCTTTGTGCAGCACACGTAACTCCAGGCTCTTTTCCACTTGTAGCATCTTTGAAGACATTGGGGATTATGTGCCCTCCACTGCCAAGATGCCACGGGACAAGGAACGGGAGAGATACCGGGAGAGAGAGCGTGACCGGGATCGGGAGCGAGACCGGGAGCGAGAACGTGACAGGGACCGGGAGCGCGAGAGGGACAGGGAGCGGGACCGGGAGCGGGAGGAGGAGAAGAAGAGGCACAGCTACTTTGAGAAGCCCAAGGCTGATGATGAGGTGAGTCTCTGCTCGTGAAGGACTGTCCCACCTGAGATCTGCCCTTTGTGGGGCTGAGGGGCTTTGGGTATCTCTGGTTGTGCCTCTACACGTGCCATTGTCAGCTCTTGCTGAGCTCTGCCTGTCCCCAGAGCTTGCTGGGTGGCTGCGTGCTTGTCCTGTCCCTCAGCAAGTGAGGCAGCACTACACCAGCCTGCTGGGTTTGTGGTTCAGCTCTGTGTGATTGACACTGTCTCTTCTTCTTTGCAGCCCACAGACATCGACAAAGGTGAGTCAAGTGGTGTGGGTACCTGAGAGGGGAGGACAAGGGGGAATGGTTTTAAGCTAAAAGAGGAGAAATGTAAGTTAGATATTAGGAAGGAATTCTTCCCTGTGAGGGTGGGGAGGCCCTGGCAGAGGTTGCCCAGAGAAATTGTGGCTGCCCCATCCCTGGAAGCGTTCCAGGCCAGGTTGGACAGGACTTGGAGAAACCCGGGATAGTGGAAGGTGTCCCTGCCTATGGTGGGAAGTTGGAATAAGATTGGCTTCAAGATCCTTCGAACACAAACTGTTGTAAGATTCCAGGTCTCCTGGGATCAGCTGACCCCATCAATGCCAAACTGGTTTGCTCCTCCTCTTGGACCTCGTGTACAGCTTATCCTACCTGTTACTGTGTCCCAAAGGGACTCTGCCCAGCCTGTGTTCTGCATTGAGCTGATCTTCCTCCCAAATGTAACCTGCTGCTTTCTCTGCCCCAGGACCTGGCTCAGCCAAGGAGCTCATCAAGTCCATCAATGAGAAGTTTGCTGGAGCTGCTGGCTGGGAGGGAACAGAGGCATATCCTTTACTGGCTGGCTGTGCCAGCCCGGCCGGCTGTGGGGCTGGGCTGACCTCGCAGGCACAAGCACATCTGGGGAGCTGTCCTGCCTCACCTGGTAGCAGGGAAATGCTTCTCCCACACCAAACAAAAGCTCTGCACCCCCTGGTTTTGGTTGTTTTGGAGCAGGAGGGGGTTTTCCAGCTGGCTGTGCCCAGCCTGCAGCTGTAAGGCTCAGCTCATGTGGTGCTTTCCTTAACTGCTGCCACTTTGAAGAAGCCAGAAGACAAGAAGCAGCTGGGAGACTTCTTTGGCATGTCCAACAGCTATGCTGAGTGCTACCCTGCCACGTAAGGAGCAGTGGGAAGCTGTGGGGTGGGAGCAGGGTGTGCTGAGGGCTGCTGTTCTCTGGCAGCAAGAACTTGAACATCAACCCCACTACTTGCTGGGGAGCAGGCCTGGCCTTTTCTGTGGCAACAGCTGACTGGTAAAACCATCCCAAGCCCTTGGTTCAGTCTGTTCTTAGCTGCTCTCTGCTGTAAGTGGCTGCCTGCAGCCTGCTGCCCCTCAGAGCCAGGGGGAGGCTGAGGTGGCTGGGAATCTGCTGCATTCCCTGTTATCCATGTGGTTGTGAAGCTCTGGCCTCCCTCGGTGGAAGAGGAACATCTTTCAGCCTGCAGGGTCATCCTGGAAGCATTTCCAACCTTGGATGCCCTGTGGTACAGGTCACCTGCAGGGCTTACAGCTGGGGCCACTTCCCTCTGGCCCAGGAACTGAGTGTGTTTGGTCTGAGGCCATGAGACATGACTCCCACCAGCTCCAAGGTCCTGATCCATCTCATGGACCCACTCTGAACCCTTTCCTTGCTTTTTTCTCCCCAGAATGGATGATATGGCGGTGGACAGCGATGAGGAGGTGGACTACAGCAAAATGGATCAGGTATGTTGGCACCAGCCTTTAGGAGCAGCCAGCAAAGTAGGCACCATTGCCAGCTGAGAGGATCCCATGGGAAAGAAGCAGCACTGGACCTGGCTGCTGAGTGAGCTTTGGGGTTTGCTGATCACCTCCTGTTGTGTCAGGGAGCAAACAGGTGTCACTGGCATTTGACCCAGAGGTGTTGACGGGCCTGCTACTCTGTTCTGACTTCCTCTTTCACAAAATCTGTCTGGAACTTTTGGGGGAGGGGATCTGGAGCCAAGGCCATTGATCTGGGGCTGGTGGAGATGGAGCCTCATGGCTGGGTGTGCAGGGCTGTGTGAGAAGCCCTCCCAGCAGCAACTGAGGAGCTGCTCTGAGTCGTTCTCTCCCTGCAGGGTAACAAGAAGGGGCCTCTGGGCCGCTGGGACTTTGACACGCAGGAGGAGTACAGCGAGTACATGAACAACAAAGAGGCTCTGCCCAAGTGAGTGCAGCCCTCCGGAAGGGCCGAGCGAGGGCTCTGGGTGGAATGGCCATGCTGGCCAGGCCTGGGTGCTGGGGGCTCCCTTGTGAGAATCTGAGGAGGAGCTGTGGGTCCTTGCCCTGGTGGTTTGTGTTTGCTCTAAGTGTCACTCTTGAAGACTCCAGCCCAGGCACTGCTTTCGGGGGCTCAGGCCAGCTCTGGAGCACGTGCTCGTGGCTGGGGACACGTGTGCCTTCCTGTGGCAGGCTGTGGATCCTCTGTGAGTGCTGAGCCATGTCTTGCTCCTTCTCCAGGGCAGCCTTCCAGTACGGCATCAAGATGTCTGAGGGACGCAAGACGCGCCGCTTCAAGGAGACCAACGACAAGGCGGAGCTGGACCGGCAGTGGAAGAAGATCAGCGCGGTGAGTGCCCAGCTGGGCTGGGGCTGCTGTGCCAGGAGCTCCCACCCAGCCCTGTCCTCGCTGTCCCAGCCATGGCCAGTGTGTGTGTGAGCACCTGGGCTGGCTCTCTACCCGCTGGATTTGCTCCTTGCAAGAGCATCAGCCGAGTACTTGGGGCTTCAGTATTGCAGAGGTGTCTGGAGCTCTATTTGGAACTGTTGTCCTGGGAGCAGCCCCAGTCTGGGGCTTTTTGCTCTGGGCTGTGCAGCAGATGAACGTGTCCAAAACCATGAGTTTGGAGCCATCCAAAGGGGATTGTAGGGGACGGGACATGCTTAGTGGCTCCCTGTTTGCCAGCTGGCAGAGCCAGGGGTTGTCCTGGCAGGGTGAGCAGTATGGGACGGGCTGGGGAAGGTGAGAACAAATGGTCTGTGGTGGCCAGAAAGGAGCAAAGGGTGAACAGGCCAAGCTTCTCCAGCTGTAGCTCACCTCAGCTTGCTCTGGCCTGGCTGCAGCTCTCCCCAGGTGTATCTAGCACGCTGTAGCCCCTCTGCTAGTTGTGAGCAGCCAGATCCCCTGAGGGTAACAGGCCTTTGTGCTTTCTCTGCAGATCATTGAGAAGAGGAAGAAGTTGGAGGCTGATGGGTAAGTACAGTGGTCTCTGTTGCTCAGCTGCAGGGGCCCTGCTGGGGCCCCCCACCTTCTGTGGTGTGAAAGTGTGGATGTCAGTGCTGAGCTCTGGATGTGGGGGGGTGAAGCTGCCTGCCCTGCATCCTCACCACTCTCCTGCCCCTCTCTCTCTTCCAGGGTTGAGGTGAAACGTCCCAAGTACTGATTTCTCCTGTGTTTCTTCCTCCCTCTCCTGGAATCCGGGCCTGCTGGGAGCTGCCTTCCTGGAGCCTGCTGGTGTGCTGTCCTTGCTCCACACACCATCTACTCTCTGCTCAGGGCTGGGGGCTCTTCCCTCCCTCTGTTCTTTGCTGTAGAGCCTGTGCTGTGTAAATGTTGTAACCTTAATAAAACCACATGAAATTTGCGTGTGAGCATCTGTTTGTGTGTGCAGAGAGGAGGGGCCTGGGCACATTCTGGTCTCCTTTGGAGCAGCAGGGGTGCTAGGACTCTACTACTTACCAGGCATTTATTTGCGTATTTATTTTGGGAGCCTTTTGGGCTGGGGGCAGCATCTCTGGATAAAATTAACAAGTCTGTTTGGAAGCAATATCCCAGCTGAGCATTCTGTGCCTCAAGGCAGGGGGAAGAAATGGGACCCTGAGCTGGGGTCCAGCAAGAGCACTGACCTGAAGCAGAGGAGGTGCAAGCTGCTGTAAGCGCTGGCAGAGGGCTGCTCCGGGTGTGTGTGACGGGGCCAGCACCAGGCAACGCTTGTTCCCTCAGTGCAGGGCCAGCAGCGAGCTGGGATGGCCCCTCGGGGCGGGGGCGCTGCTGGCGCTCCCTGGCTGGGCTGGGGTCTCTAGAGGGGGCCCTGCTGGCCCCAGACCCTGCAGGGGGTCGAAGTGGCACCCGGTCCCTGGCTGCCCCCTCCCCTGGGATCAGAGAGAGGAGGGGACGGTGTGAATTAGGGAGCCTGTGGAGCTCCCAGCGGTGAAGCTCTAAAGAACAGGAAACCACGAGGCGGGGGAGGAGCGACCTGGTGAGATGGGGCCGCGGGCAGGAGCCCCGGGGCGGTGCGGCCCCGCGGGCAGGCCGGGCCCGCGGCCGGAGAGCAAAGGGCCGGGCGCACGCCAGCGAAGGCGTGGCCATGCAAACCGGCAGAGCGCCATGGCGGCCGCCATGGAGGAGGTGAGCACGCGTGGGGCTGCGGGAGCCCGGAGCCGCCGGCCCCGGTCCCACGGCCCCGCTCTCCCCAGGAGCCCCAGGAGTCCCCGGAGGCGGCGGCGCGGGAGCCGCGAGTGCGGGACACCCCCGAGGACATTTGTCTGGAGGCCACGGCCAACGCCATCGCGCTGCACCCGGCGCGGCCGCTGCTGGCCGCGGGGGACGTGGACGGCGATGTGTACCTGTGAGTGGGGCCGGGGCTGGGGAGGGGGTCCCGGCTCTGGGACCGCTGCGCACCGGCGGCGGGGCTCCCCGCCCGCCCGCGGGGTCCCGGCGAGCACTCCCGGTTGCCGGCAGGTACTCGTACTCCTGCACCGAGGGCGAGAACCGGCAGCTCTGGTCCTCGGGACATCACCTCAAGTCGTGCCGGGACGTGGCGTTCTCCCAGGACGGGCAGAGTGAGTGCGGGGACGTGGGATGGCACCGGGGGACGCCGGGCGGGGGGCACTAACGCGGCTCTCCAGAGCTTTTCACTGTGTCCAAGGATAAGTCCATCCACATTCTGACAGCGGAGGAGGGACGGCTGGAAACGCGCTTCCCCAAGGCCCACGAGTAAGTCCATGCAGGCGGCTCATTCTGGGCACAACGGCTGGGGCACTGTCCCCTTCCCTCCCGCGGCAGGGCCACACAGCCCTGGGCCGTAGGGAGAGCCCGCAGCGCTGCTCCGGGAGCCGTGACCGTGGGGACGGGGTCTCTGCAGATCGGCCCTCAACTGCGTGCTGCCCATTGACAACCACGTCTTTGCCACGGGCGATGACGGCGGGGCAGTGAAGGTGTGGGACCTGCGCAGGGGCAGTGCCATCCTGGAGGCACGGCAGCAGGAGGAGTACATCAGTGCCATGACTGTGGATGGCAACGGCAAGATCCTACTGACAGCCAGGTACCAGGGGGGCTTCATGGTCTTGGGGTCGGGCTCGCTGTGTCCATTCATGGCTGGAGTGCCCTGTGCCCTGTCCCGTGCTCACAACGTGTCCCTTCCACCTCCCACAGTGGTGATGGCACCCTGGGCGTCTTCAACGTGAAGCGACGGCGCTTTGAGCTGCTCTCGGAGCCGCAAAACGGCGACCTGACGTCTGTGGTGCTAATGAAGGTTGGCACTGCTCCCCAACATGGAGCGGGACCCCACAGCCCCCTGTCCCCGCTCCGAGTTTTTTGTTCTGCCTCTGCCTCACTGCCCTCCCTCATGCCTAGAGGGGGAGGAAGGTGGCGTGTGGCTCCAGCGAAGGCACCATCTACCTCTTCAACTGGGACGGCTTCGGGGCCGCCAGCGACCGCTTTGCGCTCAGGGCAGAGACCATTGACTGCATGGTGCCCATCACGGACAGCATCGTGTGCGTGGGGTCCCTGGACGGAGTCATCAGGTCAGGGGGTGGATGGGGAGGGATGGGGAGCTGTGGGACGGGGTGAGGGCGAAGGGAGAGTGATGGGATGGAAGGGTGTGGGATCAGGAGGGGTTGTGGGGGGTGAGACGGGATAGGGAGGGGAGAAGAGTGGGCTGGAGGTGGGGTGGGGTGGCGGTGAGATAGGGAATTGTGGGGGGTGGGATGGGATGGGATGGGATGGGATGGGATGGGATGGGATGGGATGGGGAGGTGTGGGAGGGGAAGGGGTGGAAGGAAGAGGTTGTGGGACGGGACCAGCCTTGCCCAGGACACAGGACAGGAGGGCAGACGGCGTCCCCGCAGGGCCCTCAGTGCCCCGTGCCGTGCCCAGGGCGGTGAACGTGCTGCCGAACCGCGTGCTGGGCTGCGTGGGGCAGCACCTGGGCGAGCCCATCGAGCAGCTGGCCGTGGCCGCGGACGGGAAGCTCCTGGCCAGCAGCGGCCACGACCAGAAGGTGAAGTTCTGGGACGTGTCGGCGCTCGGCTCCATGGTGGTCGATGATTACCGCCGGAAGAAGAAGAAGGGCGGGCCGCTGCGCGCCCTCAGCAGCAAGGCGCTGGGCAGCGGGGAGGATTTCTTCGCCGACCTGCGGGACGAGGCCGAGCCGGAGGCGGCGGCGGAGGGCGGCGACAGCGGCGACAGCGACAGCGACTGAGCGGCCGCGCGGGCCGGGGGCGCCGCCCCTCAGCGCTGCCGCCCCGCCCGGCGCGGGGGCGGGGCTCTGCGCGTCCTCTCGCGGGGCGCGGCCAATCAGAACCGCAGCCCCTGGGAGTGCCCGCCTACGGGGCGTGGCCTCGCTGTAATGCTACCACTGTCGGTGGGCAGGACGCTGGCGTTCTGATTGGCTCCTAGGGCTGCCACTCAAGCTGAGCTGTGGGCGCGGTCTTAAAGGGGCAGCGCGTGTCGGAGCGGGTGGGGGTCCCGTAGGGGACAGCGGTGATGGTGGGTCGGAGACCCCATGCGAGGAGCCGGGGGTGGCCCCGGGATGGGGGAACAGGCTGGGGGTGGTGAGGCTGAGGGGCCTGGAGCAGGGTGCAGCGGGGGAGGCCTTTAGGGGTGGGGGCACATGGCTGGGGTGAGAGGGACTCTGAAGGGTCCCTGAGGGATGGGGAGGGGCTCTGAGATGGGGGGACATGGCTGGGGGCTCTGGTCACTGACTGGTGGGGGCAATACAGGGATGGGGGCACAGGGCTGAGGGCTCCTGCTGGAGGGGTTTTGGGGGAAGGGGTCGTGACTGAACATCCCTGGTGGATGAGGGGGGTGCTGAGGTATGGGGGGACAGGGCTGGGGGTCCCTGGTGGATGAGGGGGGTGCTGAGGTATGGGGGGACAGGGCTGGGGGTCCCTGGTGGATGAGGGGGTGCTGAGGTATGGGGGGACAGGGCTGGGGGTCCCTGGTGGATGAGGGGGTGCTGAGGTATGGGGGGACAGGGCTGGGGGTCCCTGGTGGATGAGGGGGTGCTGAGGTATGGGGGGACAGGGCTGGGGGTCCCTGGTGGGGGATGCAGTGCTGGAGGGGAGGGGGTAATGCTGGGGTTTGCTGGGGCCCTTTGGGTTGTTTTGGGATGGGGGGGAGGCAGTGACATGGGGTTCTGGGGTGCCTGGCCAGGGCAGACAGGTTCATCACTTTCCTGCCCTGCTGTCCCAGCAGGTCAATTACCCATTGTTAATTAATTAAGACTTTAGCTCTGTTAGAAATAAACCCAGTGCCTTTCACTTCCCAGCGCCTTGTGCTGATGGTTTGGCTCATCCTCATGAGGCAGGGACTCCTGGAGTGCCTCAGGAGGGACAGACAGACTTGCAGAGAGTGCAAGGAAGAACCTAAAGATTGCACCCCAAGGCTCTTGGAGGATCCTGGGGATCTCCAAAAGGAAGAGGGATGGGACTTGGGTGCTGCCAAAGAGACCTGGTGGGTCACAGTGTGCCATGAGTGGGGAGGGGCAGAGGGACAGGGATCCCTCCTGGGCTGGGCCCTTCCCTGGGGATGAGCAGAGTGGGCAGCAGGGCCTGGGAAGGTGTCAGACATGGCCGGACACTGCGGCCAAGGCCCCTGGAGGAGCCCCTGCACTGCTGGGGAACGGGGAGGATCTGGTGCAGTTCCACCAGCATTTCTACTCCTGGCTGTGGCTCACATCCCCCAGTGGATTCCAGCACTGCCTGGGAGCCCTTGGACCACCAAGTGCAGCCTCCAGGTGCTGCTGGCCCAGGGGTTTGTGCTGGACCTGCAGGGGTGTTACAGGATGTGGCCAGAGACTTTCCTGGAGCTGGGGGAGTCTACCCACCATCTACGGAGCTGGGAGACACCTGGAGGCCTGGGGAGCATAAAGGGGTGTCCTGGTTTGAAAGACAGGTGTCTGCTAAGGAAGCAGGAGCCTTCCTTGGAGTGGTTATTGTTCCTTAGCAACAAAAAGAGGGGGAAATTCCCTAAGGCAGAAAAACAAAAGGAAAAACCCTAACCTCCAGCAAGGTGCTACTGGGTATCCCAGAGGATCACCAAGAGACACTGGGGAGGACATCAGGAGGCACTCGGAGGAGCCCGAGGGGTATCAAAAGCTGGTCAGAAAGAGCCAAGTGAGTAGAAGAGAACAAAGATGGAGGTGTTAGGGAATGCTGCTTCCCACACAATGGGCCCACCAGGCTCTGAAGGCCCCAAATCCCACTCTGTCCCTTCCCCTGCCTTTCCTGGTGTGGGGAGAGCACCGAGATGCACTGGGCAGGCAGGGAGCTGAGGATGCAGGAGGAAAAGATGACATGACCCAGCTGGTGCTTTCCAGAACTCTTTAATCCCAAAAGAACAACGTGTGGCCAGACCTGCCACTCCTGAGGAATCATTCATGGACAGCTGCCAACTCCACAGCTCCTTCCTCACTCTGCAAACAGGTTGCAGGCACTCCTCTCCCCACAGAGCAGCTCCACCAGCCCACAGAACTCTGTGACCACTGGGACACTCCCTGTGTGTGGCCTTGTCCTCCCCTGAGGCTGTTCCTCAGGAACCAGGAATGCCAGTGGAGGAATTCCCTCCATCACACTGGTATCCAGTGCGGGCAGCCCTTACAGAGCTGCTGCTGCTTCTCCAGGATGTGCCCCTCCAACGCAACACAATGCAGCTTAACAGAAGCCAAACTTGGCAGGAAAACCAACAACCCAAAACTAGAACCAACTCAAGGGCTGCCTGGGGACAGGGTGGCTGCCCTGGACAGCGGCCCTTATCCTCCAGAGCCAGCTCTCAAAACTGATGCAAAGAACTCCAAGGAAAGCTGGAACGGGGCTGGGAGCCCAGCAGGGCTCAGGCTCAGTCGTGGCTCCAGCAGAGCAGCTGCCTACTTCAGCTGGCACCCTGCAGAGGAGAGGGAAGGGTCAGGCTCTGCCCTCACCCCCAAACCTCCTCCTCCTGCATCCTGTGCTTCCAAACAGAGATCCCACCCTTGGCTCAGAGCTGACAGTGCTTCAGCCCTGCCAGCCAGCCTGGGTCCCTCCCTGCCCCATCCCACCCTGCCCCAGAAGTGCCACAGCTCCACCCTCCCAGCAGACACGTCCAGACTTTGGGAAAGGCGGGAGCTGGCTGTGCAAGGACTCACCAAGGACTCACCTAACACCCGGAGAATGTGCAGGGCTATCGCCACCTTGGCCTTCTCGTGCTCGCTCTGGCCCTGCCTGTCTGGTGAGATCCACATGAAGCCATTGATGGGCACATGGGACCCCGGGATCGCCACCTGGTACCAGAACCGCTGCCACCCGTTGGGGTTCACCTGGACACACTTGGTCATGAACAGGGGTGTCCTCAGGCGATGCTTCCAGCACAGCATGTTCAGGCACTCCAGCACGTTCTGCAGTGACAGAGTCAGGGGCACTGCCGGGCTCTCACCTCCCTGCACCCAGCTGGACGATGGCTCCTCCTCACAGAGCTGCAGCTTCTGCTTCAGCTGGGGGTCCAACCAGTCCACCCTCATCTTTGCTTCCCCGAGCCTCAGGTTTCCTAGGAGACAGGAGATGCTCACCTACCCTCCAGCACCATCCCATCCCATCCTATCCTGTCCCATCCCGTCCTGTCCCATCCCAGTGATCTCCAGGATTTTAGGGGCAGCTTGAATTTAGGGCCAAGGTGAACAGATACCAAAGCCAAATGCTCCTAAGCTGGGGCAGAAATGGGTGCAAACCAAGACTTTGGAGGTCCTGGTTGGATGTCTGGGAATTGTGTCCCATCAGGGCATTGAAGTCATGGGACAGGGCTCAGAGGGATTGAGCGGCTCCTTCAGGAGTGTTTAAGGCACACTGAGGTGTTGGGCTGTCCACTGGAAAGGTTTAATAACTTGGTTAATGTTCTGGGTGCCCTGAACTGGTGATGCTCCTGCCGTGAGCAGGCAGCTTCCTGGAGACCTCTAGCAGCCCCTTCACCCCACCACCAGTAGGACTGTTGGAAATCAGGGCTGCACCATAGGCAGCTGGCATCCCACAGGACACAGGGATAGAGCAAAGGGTGTCTCAAGGCTGAAGTCACCTTGCAGCCAAGACTGGAGGTGGGAAGACCAGCCCAAGCAGCATCCCTCAGCACCACTGACCTTCCATCAGGGCTTTCTTGGCCAGGGCAGCAGCCTCGTGCGACCTGTACTTCAGCACAGCGAGCTTGGCCTGTTTCTGGGAGGGGCTGGCGTGCAGGGTGACACTGCGGATCCCCTCAGTGACCATCTGCAGCGTGGCCTCCAGCTCCTGCTGGCTCACCGAGGCGCCCAGGCCGTTCACAACGAGCTCGCGCTTCTGCGTGCTCCAGCACACCACGATGGTGCAGCCCTTGCGCAGCTGGAAGCGGTGGAAGGTGGCGATGGCGCTCTGGGCGTCCTGCCGGGAGGTGTACCTGGCGTAGGCGAAGCCCCGGTTGAGCCCGCTGAAGGTCATCATGAGGCGGAACTCGTAGAGCTTCCCCACGCTCTCGAACAGCGGGATCAGGGTGTTCTCGTAGATGTCCTGCGGCAGCCTGGCGATGTACACCTCGGTGCCGGCCGGCGGCGGGCCGCCCGCCCAGCCTGCAGGGACACGGGGACACGGTGACCACGGCGAGCCCCCTCCCGGGGCCCCGCGGCCCAGCTGCTCTCCTGACGTACCTGGGGGGGGCCCTCCGTAGCGCCTCTGCCCGTTGATTTGCACCAGCTCGATGCCGGTCTCCTTCTCCCAGGCGAGCAGGGCCATCTTACTGGCCTCGTTGATTCCGTTGGTCCATGTCTGAAGGAGGACATGGGGGTGGTGACTGTGTGAGCAAAGAGCATCCCAACCCCATGAGGGAACTGCAAGATCCACTGCTGGCCAGCACGTGGAGAGGCAAATGAACCCCTCTGCTCTCAGGGAACCTGAGGAGCCTCCCAACACTCCCATCCCAAGGACTGTCCAAGTCTGCTCCATGTGACACCAAGTCCAGCAACTCTGTTAGAGCCCAAAGTCAACAACAGTTTCCTACAGCCCTGCAAGGGCTTGGAAAGCCAAAACACAGGCAGCAGCTGCCTGGTGCTGCAAGAGGGAACTGGAGCACAGAGCCAAGGTGGCCCATTGCATCGTGACAGCTTTAAAGTGAAAGACAGTGGGTTACATTGAGTATTGGGAAGAAAATCATCCCTGTGAAGGAGGTGAGGCCCTGGCACAGGCTGCCCAGGGAAGCTGTGGTTGCCCCATCCCTGGAAGTGTTCAAGGCCAGGCTGGATGGGGCTTGGAGCAGCCTGGGATAGTGGAAAGTTGCCTGCCAGTGCAGAAGAGATAATATTAAAGAGAAACAAGAGCTGACAACTGAACTGGAAAGCAGGAAAGCAGCTGAGTTATTATTACTGTACTTGAAAATGGAACAGCTGCAGAGACAGTTACAGGAGGACAAAAAGGAAAACAAAAGTTGAAGGAAAAAGTTTAGCTAATGCTTGTGTGGACTCCAAGTGCTCCTGACATTGTGCAGAATAGAAAATTATCTGCATCTCCTGAAGATTGGCCAAATCCTTGGCCTTGTTACAAAACGAGATGAAATTAGAAAAGACACAGCCTTTAATGAACAATTGTCCAGGAATGCTACCGAAATTTTAGAACTCAGGGAAATCTCCACCTGTGCAATACTAATTGCATGCATTTTTGGTATCTCTACGAAATTCACTCCATCCCACATGTCAGTAATATGGGTGAGATGTGGGATGGAGTAATTTTCATGGTGATTCCAAGAACTCTATGTGTAATGTCAGACTAGCTGACCATTCCCAAGAACTAGGATTTACAGTTTGTCCACTGAGACTCTATGTGTAATGTCAGACTAATTGACCATTCCCAAGAACTAGGATTTACAGTTTGTCCACTGAGACTCTATGTGTAATGTCAGACTAATTGACCATTCCCAAGAACTAGGATTTACAGTTTGTCCACTGAGAAAACAGCGGTGGAAAGAATTGTATAATCAAGCATTATTTTCAAGAATTCAAAAAATTGCCATTCTCCTCCCCGGGGGCAAAGGTGAAAGAAACCCCTTACTGAAGTTATTACAAAAAACCTTAAAAGCTGTATAATTTCCAACAGGAGCAGTACACCCCACGATCCTGGCACAGCAGGATGAGGTTTTACCGAGCATGGCACCTAAATTTAATTTGCTTTAAACTGGCCCTGACCAACGGTACCTTCACTGCTTAGCTCGACTGCCTTTCAGGAGACAGAACAGAGATTCTGAATGGGAAAAGGGACTTTCATCTCTAGTCTGAGCAGTGAAATGAGCTCACATTTTCCATATAAGTAGGTACAATGGGCCAAAAAGGCAGAATTCAATGGGTTTTCCATACCCCATATGACCGCAGTCAAATGGCAGCACAGAATGGGCTAATGGCCTATTGAAAAAGAGCCCGAAGCCACACAAGACTGAGGGGGATACTCAGGGTAAATAATCGCCGTGGCCTGCGTGTGCATTTTATGCAAACCCTGAATGAGGAGCTCCACCTTCCATTCAAGGGGAACGTCTGACAGCTTTACAGTCAGGACGTGTTATGGTAAAAGTAACACAAAACAGCGCCTTTGACTAACTAAACCTCGGGGCACACTCACTCGGGAATCTAAGGACAGCAGAGCTACAAAAAAGTACAAAACAGAATCAGGGCACCGTGGCTTTCCCCTGTTTTTAATGGGATAATAACCTGTGCGGGCAAACCCCGATGAGACTTGTATTATTTCACTTTTTCAGAAAATGATGCCAGCATGTCTCCACTGAAAATCAAGTTATCCATTGAAGGACTGCTTATTCTCCTCACAGAAGGAATCAGCACCAGAATGAACCAGACTGAACATATAAGTCACCAAACCTGACCCACCGGATGGAAACCTTCACCTTCTCCATCTGCAGTGGTCACTGTGCTAATGGCTGAAACCATGCTTAAGCCTGAATGCATTTCAATGACCATTGCTAATGAATAAGCCATAATTGTACAAATTTAGGAGCTCAGCCTAATAACATGAATTTGGCAGAGGGAAATATAACTGTAATATGTGAAGCACAACTTTCAACCAAAAAGGGGGAAATTTATTTACTCAACTTCCAATATTGACACAAAATATGAAAGGGAAGTTTTGGTGGAGATATAATGTATCCACAGTTGTGAGTGAGTAATGCGTACTGGCACAACAAAAACGAATTTAAACCTCACAATGCGTTCCACTACCTCCCAGGCTCCTGGGAAATCTTATCTCCACAAATTTCTAAAATTGGACGCTATGCCGTCAAAGATACCAGCCAAAACAAGCGCTATGTAATCCTTCATGTTCCTCGGAGCAGTGAAATTATCAATGCAGGTTAATATCTCTGCAATTAAACCTGCCATTTCTGTCTAGTCCCTGTGCACGGTGGTCGGCAGGGCTGCATGGCTGGATCCCGATCCCTCCAAAACCATCCCGGGGAGACTAAGAGCTGTCCTGGGGACAGAACTGGCAGCACTAAGTACCATGGATGCTGGAGTCCTAGCAAACAAAATAAACTCAGTAACAAGTGATTTATACTAACTGAAAGATCCGTTTCGACCTTCCTTATCAGCATTAGGAACTGGCCAATGGCCCTTATCAGAGACCTCAACGGGAAAGGAACGAGATAAAAGATCAGCAAATAGTGATAAAAGACTATCTAAAAGCTAATAGTGGATGCCACCAGGTGATGGCACCTCTCCACCTCCAAGGGGTTCCCATCTTTCATGAAGACTAAAAACCAACCTCGGACGAGGGTGGTGATCCCCTCCGGTGAAACACGTGCTCAAAACGGGATAAAAGACCAGCCCCATTCCCTCCTCAGAGCCTCGTGGCCCGGCCCCGTGGCTCCCGCCATGGGTCCCAGCTCAGGGAACCGGCCCGAGGGGTGCCTGGGCTGTGTGCAGAGGCAGGACCCGGCTGTCCTCGCACAGCCCCCGCTGCTGACGGGGGTCCCGGCTGACCCCGGGGTGCGGCGGCTCCGCTCCCAGCCGCGGCCCGGGGGCTCCGATGCCCGCGGGAAGGGTGCCCGAGGTGAGCCGTGCCCGCAGCGGCGCTCCCCCGCCGCCCCGCCAGCGCTCACCTTCTCGTCCATCGCCGCCGCTGCTGCCCGTGCCATTCCCGCCGTTCTGCACGCTCCTGCCGGGGGAGGAAGGGATCCAGCACCGCCCCCCGCTCCGCTCCACCCCGGATGGACCCCCGGCAGCCCCCGCCCGCCCCGCCGGGGGTCTGGCCGTGCTGTACCTTGCCTGCTGCCTCTCCTTGTGCTTGTCCACCTGTACGCAAAGGAAGACGGGGAGTTGCTGTAAGAGGTACAGCAGCAGCAGCACCAAACTCTCCTAACAGAAGCGTCAAGGTTGGACGAGACCTTCAAGACCGCCTAGTCCAATCATCAGTGTAATTAGACCTCAGATAACGACGTCCCGAAAAGACATGCCGGGTTTGAACCGGTTCGTACTTGCAGAGCTGGAGGGCTTCGTGCTGCTTTTTATAATACCTGCTAACAAAGGCAAATTTTGGGGGATCAGAAACATCTACTGAAAGAAATCCTTCAAACAATGTCTGATGCACAGGAGAGTGCACTGGCCTAAATCTCCTCTGCGTTATGAAGTGAGCCTGTGTGAGAAACTGAGATGTTCACGGTTATTGGCTCAACAACGTCTGTTTGTGGAGGCGCCCCGTGCTCTGCTGGTGCCGGGTCCATGGTGAGGACCAGACTGTGGTGGTGAAACCTGATCTGCAGGAGCCAGAGGGGGTGCACACCCACCACCAGAGACTCTGGGGTTTGAGCGAGGTAAGGGAGAAGGCTGGACAGACCATGGTGTTTGTTTTCATGCCAATATCCTGCCCTGCCCCCATGGAAGGGTGTCATTCACATGGGACATTCACCCACTTGGGGCTGAAGGCTTTTAGCCTTTCCGATGGGGCATAACTGGCTTAACTTTGCTGAAGTGAGAGGCAGGGTCATGACTTAAAAGGGGTCATAAACCACCAAAGACCCTTCAGACAGTGTAAAATTCCCGTCCCCAGTGGAGGTACCTGCGTGTTCCATCTAAACCTAAACACCGACCCTGGTGTTCCTTAGGCTTTCCCCACTCTTGATGGATCAAGACTGTGACCATCACACAGACCACCAGACATCAAAATTGCAACAATCAAGTCTCTTCAATCAAGTCTAGTTACTGGATCCAGAGCTGGTGAGATCTTTCTACTCTTATCCTTCCCTCCACTTTCTTTCTTACACATTTCCATACCTGTTATTCCTATGCTTTTATATTGTTGCATTACTGTAGATAACAACCACAGTGGCTACATCTCTGCTTTCCACTGCTTCTAAATGGTTCTCAGATAGACCCCACATATTTTTATTTACAAACAACACTCATTCAGTGTCTTTTCACTTCTAATGCTCTCCAATGGGTCTATAAACCAGAACTCTGGTTACTCCTGCTGTGGCAGCTCAGCATTTCTGGCACAGGAATGCAGCCCCCCTGTTCCAGACCTCAAAGAACAATTCCAACCCTCCACAGCATTGTCACTTGCCAGGCCATACTCATTCCATAAGGCACCAAAGCAGCACCATAGGATCTTGCAGGTCCAGATAATGACCAGTATCTCACAAAACTGTGGAAAAAGCAAAAAAAAATCATTATAAACCTAGAAATGCAGACATGCACAAAAAATCATATCAAAGAAATATAAATTGAATACAAACTTATAAAGATTTTTAAAAAGTTAAAAAGTTTTTGGGGTTTTCTCCTTCAGAAGGAAGAAGTAGCTTGTCCAGCCAGGCTGTCTTGAGCTGTCCTTTATATTTCTAAAGATAAACTGCTTGGCTATACCAGTGTCTTGGTAAAAATCCAAGAGCAAGCAGAAAGGGAAGTTAATGAATCATATCCACAAGGAAAAAAAATTACTAGTGATCCAGACTCCTAAAAACAATGAAACATATTGGGCTACTGAAATAGGCTCTGCTCACCCAAGTACCTGCAAATGGAAACTCATTTTAGTAACGTGGCTATTTGTGCAGTGCTGCTATGAAATGTAACTAGGCTTCTTAATATTTTGAGTAGAAAAATGACTGATTTTTCCAAAGAATTAGTAACTCATTCCCACCTCTAGCTCATGCAAGCTCGCTTTTCCGGGATGCATCTCAGCAAGCCAGTGTTGCCACTAGATGGCAAAATGAGACTGAATCTTCTCTCCTACACAATCTCAAATTTTGTTCGTTGGATGGAGATAAAAGAGAAAAACATTAATATATTTTTATCCATTTTAATCCTCTGCCATTTGTCTGGAAAACAGTGGTTGCAGGTATTCAGTATGTGAATGGGAGGGTGTACGATGTGATCGAGGTGAGATCCTGCTCTGCTGCTGCTTTAATCCACAGCTCAGAGAAGAGCCCAGATCAGGACTGCTCCAATGGACAAGTACTTTTGGCCTGTGCTGACCCTCCTTCATAATGAGCCAGGGGATAAAAGGAATTGTCTTACATCCACTTATACTACAATACATGTGTACAGTTTAAAATATATGCAAAATGCTTCTTTATGAGAAAGAAAAGCCTCTTATTAATGTTATTTTGAACATAACAATGAAAAGTTGAAAAGCATGGGGTGTTCAACAATTCAGCTCCTTGGAAACTCTAAGCCAGTCATAGAGAGGAACATAAAGATTGAAAACAAAACTAACATTAAAACCAAAACTATACCCAGGATGATGTTGGCTAGCAGCGGCTTTTTTTTCTCCGAGTCACCTGTGTATTTTCTGGTCTGTGAAATTTACTCTTGAGAACTTTCAGGATTGACAAAATCTCTTCCTGAGAAGGTCTGAAATGAGTATATGTTAGTGGAAAAGCTGTAGAAGCTTTTTTATTTTTCACAGCATTGCAAAATCACAAATGCTTTTCTAACTGGTCAGCAAGCTATTGAAATATTTAGAGGATTGGAAATCTGTTAGGATCAGAATCCAGTTCTGAGTTTGTGTATGGACAGGAACATTGCAACTGCAACAATGACCAAAATCCCATGTTGACAGCCAGTTTACAGTATAAACTCTGCAAGTTTCTATAGAATTGAAGCTACAAAGTAGCTTTGTTTAGGTTAGAAAACAACTGCCTGGCTGAATAAAAGGAGATCACTTAGAAACAATGTCAGAGCCAATATGCTGCTTATGGGTGTCAATAGTTCATTTGATTAAAATAGCAAAATGGGTTAAAATAATCATCATATCTTAGCTGTCAGAATAGTTGGATATATTTGAAATACTGCTGTTTAAAAACCTTAAATGAAACAAAAATCATAACTTTGTTCCAGCATTGTTACTGAAAGAGAACAATTTTGAGTTTTTTAAAATAAACCTGTACCAAAAAAAAAAAAAAAAAAAACCAAACAAAAAAAGCCAAACCAAACCAAAACAAAAACACCCAACCCATAAAACCCCTACCAAAACCCAAAAGAAGGCAAAGCACATGGAAAGGCTGTCATGGAAGCACGGAATGAGAATTCCTCAGGCTTCAGCTCCACCCAGGGCCAGCAGCTCCCACAGACTCTGGTTTCCAGTCGAGCTGGGAGTTCACCAGCACAGCCCAATCCTGCAGTGGGGACAGGTGGGGCAGGGATGGGGTGGGAGCCAGAGCAGGAGCTGGTATGGCAAAAGGGAGCTGGGCTGGTGGAAAAAAGCCCTGGGGGTAACTGGAGCCTTGCAGAGCCAAGGTGTTGGCAGCTGCCCCTGGGCTGGCCTGGAGCTGGGGAGGGAATTGTGACCGCACAGGTGGAAAGGCTTTGAGCATTAGCCCAGGCTAAAGGGTGTGTGTTTAACATGCTTCATCTTTACCTTAAGCTCCAACGTCTCCATCAAACTGGTGACTTCAGGTACAAAACTGGTGTGTTCACTGGCAGTTCTGTACCTGGAAAGCACTGTTAGTTCAGGAGTGTCTTGTCCAAAACAGAACAGTTCCAGGTGTCCTTTTGGCCCCTTCTGGATCACAGTACAGCTGACCCTGGTTGGCAGCTCCTGAACTGAGCTGCTGAGCTGCACTGGGCAGCCCAAACACTGGAGTAGAGTTCTTCACTGCCCAGTTCCTCCTTCTCAAGCTTGCAGCAGCTTTTCTTGTTAGCAGAGCTCTTCACAGCTCATGAGTACGACTGACTGCTAGTTGTCACAAAGTTTATCTTCTTTTTTCCTTCCCTCATCTCTAACTTCCCTTTCTCAGACTTAGCAAGCATTTTTTCAGTCTTTCCTCAGCAGACAGCTCTGTTGAGGTCTCCTACGTGTTCTCTGCATTTGTTTGCAGTGTTTCTGGACAAACCAGACACATAATGCCACTTATGACCCAAACAGAGTGGAATAAAACATGTTCCTGAGCAAACTGCGCTTGCTAGAATATCTCTGAGTATTTGCCTTATTTTTTACAGGACTTTAGTAGATATTTGATTCTCTTTGGTTTCTGGATAGAGTCCAGCTGCACTCTACAGTGGCTGTATTTCAGGATTTCAGGCCTTTTGGAATTGCCTTTTAGTCTTTTAAAAACAAATTTGGGCAGGACAAAAGAAAACCACTTCATAAAGATCCACTTTGCTTTGGGAGTGAGATGAACATAAAGATGAAATTCTTACAAGGTTTGAACTTTTTTTTTTTGTTTGGCTCTAGGGATATGAACACCTAACCTGAGTTACTCTAGAAAGATAAACCCTTCTGAAAGTGGTTCAGAGCCCTTGACTCCACTTAAGACAGGGACAGAAGACCACCAGAGAGAGGTGAGATGTTGCTGCTCTTTGAAGGCAGCAGAATGTCGGCAGTGTGAATTTCCCCCGTGTTGCCTAAAACGGTTTGAGTCTCACATTTTCAAACATCAGTCACCAGACCATCACTGCATCAGGAAGAACTTACCATTGGCAGCTGTTACTGAGAGGACACTTTTTTTTGTGTGAAGGTTGTGTCACTGCAGGCTATAAAATACCTATGAAACACCTAGTTCTTTAAAAAGAGGGGGAAAAAGTCTCAATAAAAAGATATGCTCCTGATAATAGCAGTAAAGTCAGTGGTCCTTAGCTTTTGAAAATCTAAGAGCTTAGAATCCATCTCATGAGATTGCCAGCTGCTGTAGGAGTATATCTGAAATTTCAAATATAGAAAATACAAAGCGGTGTTTCCTCAGCAAGCCTTACTGGGGCACCACATCTGATGTGCTTATGATGTTACAAAAGAAGCTGTAGAGAAAGACAGAGCTCAAGTTCGTGTGCAGCTGTGTTTTGCAAGAAATGCATGAAATCTGCACATAGCTATGATGTACTCAGTGCCACAGACAGGATGCAAGCAAATAATAATAGATACATCTGTTAGAATTTCTGTGTTAGCTGCTCTTGAGGCTGGGAGATTGACTTCAGAGGTAACTGCTTTCCTCCTTTCTCAGCATCAGAATAAATGATGCTGTAATTCTCCTATAACACCACCAGCATAAATTTTGACCCGACTAATTAGTTTCATATTAGTACAAATAAGGAGTAACACAATTGCAATTAGATCTGCTACACTGGGTTTGGGATAGAAACCAGATTAGAAGGTAATGAGACACATCTGAGAATAAGCAATTAGGAATTTAACACAGGCTTCTTCCTGTCTCCCTGCTTGTTTCCCTGTGAAATCCAGGGGCTGGGATGGGATGTCTGAGGTGTAGTTATGTAACCTCCCCTTTACCACTGCTGACAATGCACCAGCAAAGCAGCTTTTCCTTTGGGGATTCTTTGGCACCAGTTTATTCAGTCCTATTTCATCCCCAGACCTAGAGGTGATAATATTTCTGTGATATTGTCAGGACATGCCTCAGATGATTCATACAGGTAATTTCAAGTAAGAACCCAGAAAACACAGCTGTAGCATGTATTTGATAAATGCTGCTCTGCTAAGAACAGCGCTGACAGCAGTTTAATTTCAGAGAGTTTTAAATACCATGTTGCCATCATTTACCAGAATTTCTCCAGAAAAAAGTAAGCTACTCTAAATCAGACTCTGAACTTCAAATGGAAAGCTCATGTCTTGCTTTGTGGTCAGCCTGTACATGAGCAGCTTCTAAAGAGGATATCCTTGTCCTAAATGCTGCTGGAAGTCATAACACTGTGGAAAAGCTTTACAAATATTATAGATAATTTCCAGGATTAATTGTAGGTTTGATCTCAAATACATGCACTTGTGTGCAACACACCTGCAGACATGAGGTTAGGAGGCCATCAGTGACTGGAAACAAGAGGAATGCATTTCATTTCTCCATCAAAAGAAGAGGAAATTTCCTCCCCAGTGCTTCAGAACTATGCACCTATTCTTACCAGTCCAGGAAGCTCAGAAATTGCCACATTTTGTGCAGTCTAACGAAGGAGTGAGCCCAAGGATTCACAGCAGCACAGCACAGGTTCCACAAGAAGAAAAGGGAGAATGGACATGCTGGCTCTTTTTAAAAAACAGACACACTTGGAATTACTCTATGTAATCTCAGCAAAGGCACCGACTCATAGGAGGGTGCCTGAATTATTTGTGCAGGACAGATGAAAGTTTATCATGTCCCTGTGGTAATAATATGGTTTTGTGCATTTATTTTCAGATACAAAAATCCTCATAAGAAGTAGCAAAAAAATGAACTATTGATACAATGGCAACATAATAATTTTTCATCTAAACTTGTATGTTTTTTAGTTTCACTGAGTAATTCTTTATTTGAAGGGATGCTGACTGTAATTCCATCGTTAATTCATTAGTTCCTCATTATGTACAGCTCTGACAATAACCTTTAATTGTACAAAGAAGGGTATTTCAGGTACTGAGGTAAGTTAAAGCACTTTCTCTTAAGTGAATGTTTTCTTCTTAGGGAGGGCTTACCAGAAGAGTAACCTACACCTATGCAAATAATATGACAATATTTTTATGCATGTATAATGTAAGTAAATACATAAATATTTATGTATGCAATTAAAAGCAATTAGGGTCCCTAGGCATTTACTTCTATGTAGCAGGCAGAGCATTTTCAGCCCTCTGCTGTGCTTCCTTGTTTACTTATTTATATTCAGAGAAAGGAAGTGGTAAGGCTGACTAGCTGAAACTTCTCGGAGTAGAAACCATTTTGTACCAGAGGAAGCAGTGTCTTTCTGGAACGAACTGAAAGCATAATTTCAATTGACCAGAACAGTTCCTTGACAGAAGCAGCTGGAGGCTGGGCAAGGAATTCCTTGGAGGTGGCCACAGAGAGAGAATCCATGGCTGTGTCGTTGGCAGCAGGGCTGTGAATGCTTCTTGAGTGCCTGGGGGGGAACCAACCATGGACCTGCGGAACGTCCCCTACCGCTCCGACGTGCTCACCTGGGACCCAGATGACTTAGCAGAATATTTCAGGACGGTGAGTTTGGCCGTGTTTTGTCTTCATCTGATGGAGGAGCAAACTGCTGGAATGTTGGTAGGGCTAAATTCAGATATTTTATAATGGGCAAAGCTCGCTGCAGAACTTAAAGCAAAACCGCTGTCAAATGAGAAGCTGAGCTCAACTGGTCAGCGAAAATGAATCTTGAAAGGGATTTTTAAATTGGGTATAAGAGAAACTCATGGCTTAGTTAGAGAAAATAAACAGGTTACTACAATGCTTGTTGGTGTAACACACGTTAACAGCTGCGGAAGGCACTAAGGTGTGATGATTACACGTTTTCTGTTTCATCTTCAATGATTTTCAGAAGTGATATTTTTTTCCAAATTGCTGGGTGTAAAAAATGAGCCTCTGAATGTCTTTGTTAATCACATCCCTGGCTAGACTTGTAAAACTTGGCACACCTCGGGCTTAATTTTGAAATAATGTGAAGTTTATTTTTTTTTTTTTTAATGGCTCCTATAACTCTGTGAGAGTCTTATCTGGGGAGTTGAGGCAAGTTTGATAGTGGAATGCAGAACTACTTAATAAAGATGAGCAGATCAAACATAGAATCTGTGTCTACCAAATCTCCAGAGAAGTGAAACTGCCAACTACTTACAAGCCCCTAATTTTAGGGTGCTGGAGTTAGTGGCACAGGAAAGTGAAACCAAAAACTGGAGATGGAATAGATGAGATCATTATCAACAGGTAACTTCAGACAAGTACAAAAAACATTACAACAGCACTGCAGAGGGAAGTTGGACCACCATTTCCAAGAAATTAGGAAGGGAAAAATGGCTTTCTGAAAGTTCTGATAGTAATATCCTGAACAGTGACAAAAGGATCAACTGTAAGCTCTACCATAACTGAATGCACATTTTTCTGTAGTGCCTCCCTTCTAGGGATCAAGATACTCTCCAGGATGGAGATAATGGTATTCCACTCTCGGGGAGCTAAATTAGGGCAAAAGCTGTTTAAATAATCTGAAAAATCTGGGTAAAACAAGAATGTCAGCCCATGTCAGCCAGCTCTGGGCAGCTGTTAACAAGTGACCAGAGCTTATCCCTGAGATAAACTCAGAGAATATTATATACTCAGAGATCTATATAAACTCAGAGATATTATCTCTGAGATAAAGAATGAATGAACCAAATTTTCAAATAATTTCCTTTTTTTTTTATTGTATAGAAAAAGCAAAGATAATATTTGGGATATTCCGAAGTTTATTTTAATAGCTAAACAGCATTTTTTTAATAAATTACTTCCAGATTGAGATTAGATCTCAACCACAGTGATGTGTTGTTTCCCTCTGCATACAGACTTGTGCTGGTAACATCACAATAGCATTCACTGTAGGAAAGAAATTATATACAGGTTTAAGTCCTCAGTTGGCACAGAAGTTTTAATCTGTATCCTAAAATATTTACCAGAGTAAGGTCTGTTTCTTCATATGAATTACTGAAGGTGGCTCCTAAAAATACCCTCTCTGCTGTTCGGTTGTTTCCAGGATCCTTACACCAAGTTACAATGTTACACCTTGAAATGAAATATGGGATAGAACTGCAAAGCACATAAAGCTCCCTGGAAGAGCTTCTCTGCTCTAGGGGAGCTATCCCAGCAAAACAGGGTCATTTGTCTGCAGAGCTTTCACTGACTGAAGTTTCAGACAGAATAAAAGTCATTCTTTTGTCTCGAAGCCTCCAAAAGTCACTTTGCCTGCCTGCTCTTTGGGCTCCTTCTGATAGGGACCTGACCAACTTGAAACAGATCAAAAATATAAATTGTGTTCTTACATTGTGCTATTGCTGTTCAAATTATAAAAAATTCCAAAACAAAAAACCAACCAACCAACCAAAAAAAAAAACAAAAAACAAATCCAAAAACTAAAACCAAACTTAGGACAACTGTTGGACATGCTTAAAAGTCATGTCTTGCTTTGTGGTCAGCCTGTACATGAGCAGCTTCTAAAGAGGATATCCTTGTCCTAAATGCTGCTGGAAGTCATAACACTGTGGAAAAGCTTTACAAATATTATAGATAATTTCCAGGATTAATGAGTGAGATTTCTATCCAAAAGTGAAAGCTTTTTGATCACATCAATGAATTCTGTGACTGGGATCAGTCAGCTTTAGTATTCCTGGATCATCGGGTTTTACTCTACTTCTGCAGCTGCTCATCCCAGTCAGTACCACAATAATCCATTTTTCAAATATTTCTTTGGGCCAGGCAGCTGTGAGGTGGTTTGTAAGTGTGAGGAATAACACGTTCCTAAATGGATGAAAGCCTTTAAGGCCACTGAAGGATGTCTGTCATAAAAATCCATGTTTATAGGACAACATGAGCCATTTAGGCAGGCCATAGCATACAAAACGGTGTCTTGAAAGCATCTACTCAAAGCCAGACATATGTTTAAGTGTCTTAATTGATTCTTAGAGTTAAGGGTGCAATAATCATCTTCTCATTGACAGCTAAAGTATAAGGACTGTGAGAAAGTCGTGAGGAAGCACAGCATAAATGGACAAAGGTTTTTGGTAAGTGGAGCTGTAAAATTCCTTCCTGTAAAGTTCCAACCAAGTGATGTTTTAGACTCCTCCTTATTTTGCAGATGGAGAGCCACCTCCCAGGTGGTTACTGAGGTATAGGTATGGGAGGTAAATGCTTTTGCTAAAATCAGCCAGACAACTTGCTTTAAATATGGAATGCTGGGGGCCCAAGCATGTTGTTCAATATGAATATTTTTTAGTATTTTTTAAACTGACAGTGAAGTTCTAAATCATAATCTTGTCTTGAATTAATCTCTTCCTGTATAGGGAGTTCATGTTTTCAAATATTAACTACAGAAAACCCACATTTATTCATTATCCTCTCATACTAAAGACACAGCCCTGCTCAGAACAACAGGCCTTTAATTGGAATAACTCCTTCATTCCACTATAGATAAAATTAGATTTCTTCTGTAGCAATACACAAAAACAATGAAATATAAGAGCATCAAAACTAGTAAGCAAAGTCCCTGTGGCTTTAAATCAACACTGTTCCAGGCTTGGCTTAATTTTACAAAAAAGCTGATAACTTCCACTGACATAGCAGCTGTTTCCAGTCTTAAATACACATCCACAAAGATGTGTATGAGCTTTTAATATTACTGCTTTTTACTTTAATTTTCAAATATTAGCCATTATATTTCCCCAGAAGTAGTAATTTAGTTCTATTTAATTAGTCATAGTGGGGAGATCTCTGCATACCTCTTGTAAAGTTTTGTATTTTTCATTTACTTGTCCTAATATTCATTTTTTTGACATTTAATTGAAACAAAGCATAAAAATTTTCAAGCCCCTGTTGTAGGAACAGGATTTGACCCTCCCTGCTGCTGGAGGGTGCAGTCATCATTATTCAGATGTGTCATGAGATGTATCCTACCAGCCCCCAGGAGATCCTCCTCAGCTCAAGCACGGAGGATCTGTGGCTGGAGTGGGAGTTCTGCCTCTGGAAGCATAATGACATTCTGGGAGTTTGTGAGGTGCAAACAGAAAGTGCAATAACTGTGTGATTTCTAAGCGATTTTTGTGATTTTCTATTATTTCCACAGTGTTTCTGTAATTAGCTCAGAGTGCAGCAGCTCTTCAGAGGCATCCCAGCAGATGTGAAGGATGTATTCTACTGAGCAAGCCAAGCAGCTGCTCACCTCTGCTCAGACTCTTTTTAAGCTTTTGAATTACTTGGCAATTGTATAATGAAAAAAAAAAAAGGAAAAGGTTCACTTGTTAAACAGAACCACAGAAGAAGATGTCCAGTAAAATATTCCAGAGTACAAAGCAGTCTGGAAAAAAATTGCTTCTATGAATGGTTTTCCTAAGAAACATCTTTTTGTATTTTGTGAGTGACTGGAAACTGCCAATTACATTTGCACAGAACAGCTGCTCAGGCTGAGTGTTTGCTGGGTTTGTAGCTGTTGTTAGATCTACATAATAAACCTGGCATAAAGATGTTGCTCTAAAATGAATCAGAATAAGATCCTAATTTCAGAGTCACCTTTCTGTGCCCACTGGGTACCACAAGGAAAGCCCTATTGAGATGCAGTAGGAATAAAAGCAAAGGAGTTCCATGTAACTTATTGTAACAAAATTCTCTATTATTTAAAACAGAAATGTGGCCCTTGTAAAAGAGTTTATACCTCTAATATTTGTCAGGTTTATCACAGAATAGAACTCTAGAGAGAAGCTTAAAAAGCCTTTAGAAAAAGTAGGATTTTTCAGGAAGTACTGCAGGACATTTCCATAAAAGCAGTGCAATTTCCTGTGTTTCACTCCTCCCAGAGGCAAAATAGTGTGGAAAAACACAGAGGATTTGTTCTGTCCTATGACACTGACAGCTTAGTGAACCAATGTCTAATTAGAAACCCATTGTAACCAGTAAAAAAAGACAAAAAGAACCAGACTATCATCCCTGTTCCAAAGAGAATTCATGAAGCTCATGATTAACTAAACAAAACACTAAATCAACAAAATCCAAACTCTTCATAATGCCTGAATCTCCCCTAACTGAGGACTTGCACATGCTGGAGGAAGAGAAGGGATGACTCTGCAGGAGCATCAGGAAAGGTTTCCAGATGGCACAGCTCAGTCAGGAGGAGCCTCAGTCCAGGGGCTGTGCTATGGCTGAGGGGGAACAAACATCCTCCCCCCATCCCTGGTTCTAGAAGGATTTTTTTAGGCTGCCAAGGCTGCTTTTAAGTCCAAGGAGTTTTCTAGCTATCTGTCCCCTAGAACATTTGATTTTTCATGTGCTCTGTTACAGATAAGGTTCTTAGAACAACATTCCAGCCAAAGGTTCTGTATTTTAAAATCTACAGTTCTTCCATGAAATTTTGCAATCATGCACAATCTTGCCTAACTTCACTGTGCAGACATGAAGGAATTCAATATACCTGGCTTCTGAAGTCATGTAAAGACCACATGAATTCATGCCACGTTCTTGAATATATGTGTATGACTTACTTGGATCAGTCACAGGGTGTTCCATGGACAATTTTGTCACATATCCCATGTGTTTCCTTTCCAGAACATGTCTGAAAATGATATTCAGAAATTCCCAAAGCTCAGAGTGCCGTAAGTAAAGTCAAACTATTTTAATGTTAAAAATTATTTTAGCTGTATTGCAGTGAAGTCTCATAGGAAATATCAGGCAAATGATTTGTGAGTGATCGGTTAGAGACTTTGTTATTGGAGCATACTGAGAGAAAAAGAAGACTATTCCAAAATAAAATGAGTGTTGTCATGACTGCTCAAGCAAATTGATACAACACAAGAAGATTGTCTGGGGGATGTTCAAAAGAACTCTTTGACTGACAGCAGCTCCACAAAGGTTAAACTTCCGTGCAAGTATTACCTTTGAAGTGTGATTTAACTGTTCACTGCTTAAATGTTGACTTTAACTTAAAGGGGAAAAAAAAAGTCAGTTATGTCCACAAGAGCTGAGGATTTGAAATTATTTTCATGTGCTTTTGCTTTAGGTGGGTGTTCAAGAGAAATCAGTCTGGACCATGTGATTCAATGTTCAATAGCTTTTCTTAGCTTCTGTGGATTAGGCCTTGAAAAAGTTTCCAATTCATCTCAATAACTTCCTTAATTTCATAGAAGTTACTTAATGAAGAAAAAGAATCCCATTAAGTCAATACTGAGTAAGAGAAATTGGCTTCTTCTAATATTTCATGGTGAAAAATGAAGGATTTTATTTTGCTATGGGTTCTCTGCTACCCATTTAAGCTGGAGGTTAGAAGGTTTCTAACCATGAGACACATGGAGCTCTTCAAACAAAGGAGGGAGGAAAAAAGGAATTCAAGCTGTTCCAGCATGGCTGTGTCTTTGTTGCTCATTTCCCAGTTCCAGACTCCCTCCCTTCATGGATATCTTGATTTTGCTACACAAGATACAATTTGCTTTGCCTTTTCAGTTGCATCAGAGTTTGTGGAAGGTGTTTTGGGGAAGACAAGAATATTGAAAAATTTTGTGTTCATGGGTGAGCTGGTGGGAAGAGCTGAACCCAGCAGAACCCCCTTGTTCAGATCGGATATGAAGGACTGAATTTGAAAGCCTCAGATGTGACATATTTCTTAAAATCACATCTGTATTTTCACACAATAAATATCCTGATAATAGGGGTTGGTGATGTACAATATTTTAGTAAGGAGGTCCAGATATTATTTAAAGAAGATGCTCTGATGTCTCAGAATTTCTGAACTCATTTTCAATTAAAAGAAACATGTCACAGTGTTGATGATAGACCAGATTTTCTGTGACAGACTCATCTAACCATACTGTAGAACTTGTAATTCTCTGATAATTTGTCCCACCTTAGCAGTCCTTTGGCAGAATTACCTCTTGTTCTCATTGTCTGAGCTTTTCATATTGAGAACTTCCGGTGATTTCCTTTCAAATTCATGAGAGAAAAGTAGTCAGTAGATGGTCTAATAGACATATCATGCCATAGGTGAATCATTAAAATGAAATCTAACCATGTGGAGTTGCTTCTACCTCCTCATCGAACCTATTGATACCTCAAAGTTTGATTTTCACACCCTAGAAACAGTGAACAGCCTTTTTTAGACAGATCTTCTGGTTTTCTCACATGTTACAGCCCAGCAGAAACAGCCTTTTCACTCAGATCTTTTGGATTTCTCAACAAGAAGAGAATTTGAAATCAAGAGCTTTAAAAGAAGAGTGATGCTTGGTGCACAGCTTGAGGAACTGAATAAATAAGTAGATATTTAAATTGGAAGGAAAGCTCTGGAACTTTTTCATACTTAAAAACAAGCAAAATATTCACTGGAATATGGTGATTATACATACAGAAAGGTCCTCCATGTAATGGCAGTGTTTAAAACAATAATTTAGAGCTTTAATAGGGAAGAGAACTGGTTCTCACTAAAAACTGGTTCTCACATTCAACCAACCAACCAACCAACCACCAAAAAAAAAAAAAAAAAACCCAAAAAAACCCACCACCTAACAACAACAATAAACCAAAAATCCACTTAACCCCAAAACAGCCCTCCTGGATAGAATTAATGGGCAGAAGAGTCTGCCATTTTTTTAAACATTAATTTCTTTACTTCACAATCTCCACACCCTCATCGAAACACAAAGTGCTGGCTGGTGACTTCTGCTAGAACACATTCACACTTTTCTTTTGTGTCATAATGCAAACCTCAACTGGTTGTAGCAAGAGTTCCCCTACAAGCTGAAAGAGGTATTAGTATATTATAGTTACACTACCTGATACTTAATAGCAGAGCTAAAACCTGAGCATACCCTGCAAAAAGCTTAATAGAAACAGCAGGTGTTACAGCCTTGGCCAGTGACAAGATGAACAAAAGATATATTAACAAGAGAGATTGTTCCTCAGTAAATTTAGCTGGAATATTCTGACCTATGTGGAGCCAGCACCTGGAATCACACAAGGTTTGCAAAGCACACCTTGCATCTGTACAGGACTCCTGAGCTGGCTGTGTGGGCTTGCTGAACATGTATCTCTGAGCAAAGCCACTGCTCAGGTTTTGAATATAACTGTGTCATTATTTGGGGATGATTCTGTGACTTTTCAAGAATTAAAAGTAGGTCACAGTTGTCATTATGAGGTATGTCAGGTCATTTCCTGAATCTCATTGTAAAACTCTACAACCTTCTGTTATTACTAATGAATTATTATTTTGAAAAGTAATCTCCACCAGCCCTGTTACAGGTGCACATCTTCATAAAACTTTTGGCTTCTTTGTAAAAACCAAAAAAACTCCCAGATTTAAGCACTGTTTTGAAAATTAAAATGCTTAAAATCTTTAGCACTCTCCACTGAAAGGGCTGAACTCTTTCTGGAAAACTTTGCTTAAAAAGTTAATATTAATACCACTATGTTTAGATACACACCTGAATCCTCACAAACAGTCCTGAAAGAGATACACTGGTGAGACTGGGAAGGGATTTGGTGTATTTTACACAGAGCAGACACTGACCATCAGTCCTAACCTAATAATGGGGTTGTTACTAACATTTTGATTATAAATCTAATGGAGCAAGAGGCCAATTTACAGCTTAAGAGAAAAACAGAGTTTTCCTATTGTTCCTTAGCACTACTGCCAGTCAGAGAAGGTAATGAAGTTTTATTCTCATGGAGAACAAATTTGAGTCTTGCAAATATTTTAAAGCACATTCAACAGAATGTGCCTTACAGTGGTCAGAATTCATAAACAGAAAAAGCAAAGATTTCATTAAAAACAACACTGGTGGTTGGTTGACACCTGAGCCATGCTATAAACACTGGAATTACTCTGTCACTCGTATTGTTTACTATCTTGAGAGAAAAGGGTTCCAAATTTTTAAGATGCTGTTGATCCTTCTGGCTATTGCAGTGGCAGGTCCATGGCAAAACTGAGATCTGGAATTTCCAGGCTTGTGGAGAAATCTTAAGGCATATCCCACAGCACTCCAAAGTGTGTCCCATAGCACTGGGAGAAATTTCCAGCAGGAGAGCTCATGTTTGCACTCATGGCATCTGCCAGCTCAGTGTGACACAGCCAGAGCCTGCAAACATGGCACAGTCTGAAAGTCATTCTCCTTTCAGAAGAGTAAAAGTGCAAACATAAAAACTGAGAAATCTGCACTTTCTCTGTTAAAAGGTAAAAGATGTCAGTGCATGTGCACACATGCTTTCAGCTGGGGTCTAAAGGTTGTGGCAAGGTTTGGAACATATCTGGTGTTCAGTCTGTTTTGAAGGCAATAAAACAGCATTGCATCTGCCCAGCAGAGTCTTCTCAAAGGCCAAACCAAAGACTTGGATCACCAACTATGCTTTTGACAGTGCTCAATATGCAACTGTGCAGCCTCCTGGCCCTAGAGGAATTTGTATTCCACCTCTCTTACCCATCTTAAGCCCTTTGTCTCAATACATGTAGAGTGGATTCTACTCATGTTAACAGTATCTGCAGTTGAGTGAACAAAACAGTATCTGAGTGAACAAAAGCCAATTCTGGAGTCTTGATTTGGGGGCTGGTTGTGTGGGTTTTTTTTTTAAATTTTCAACTTCCTGCCAGTTTTAAGTTTAGCAAGTGGTGGAGGAGGTAGAAAGAGAATGAGAAGTCTGAGTAACATTTTCTGCAAGTGCTGTTGCCTTATCCTCTCCTATCATCCACTCCCACAGCTCAGAGAGCAGTGTGGTTTTGGTACTTCCTTCCTCACACTGACAGGCTCAGCTGCTCAGTGCACTAGTCTTCCCTGAGAACATTGCTTGTAAAGCCTGACCCTCCTAGAATTTGCTTTCTTCTAATAAACCCTCTGAGCCTTTGGTTTGAAACATTTCAACTAAACTAGAAATAAAGATTAGACACTGTATTTTAAGCATGATATGATTAGTTTTTTGGCAGCAAGATGAGATGATCAACTTCTTCCTCTCAGTTTTTCCTCAAAAACCAGTTGGTGTAAATCCCCATAGCAGGCAGCCTAGGTTTAGTCCAGAAAATTTCCAAACACTCAGGTCTCAATCACACCCGGGGAAGTCTGAACTCTAAGAATTATTAGCTCCAAAACCAGAGAACTTCATTTTACTTCTTTAGCTGAAAAAAACCTGAGACATTCTGAAATATCCTCTTCTACAGCAGGGAATAAGCAACAGACAAATTCCATAACTGACTTCTCGACCAAGGCAATGATGTGTGCTCACCCCAGGACATTTCCTGATGTCTCACATGGAATTTATTATTCACACAGCAACTTCCTTATCCCCTGCAGCAAAAGGAAACAACATTGAAGTTGGATGTTCTTCAATAAGAAATAATGACAATTCAGAATCAGATCATGGCTCATCCCAAACTTTCTTTGAAACAAAATAATCAAAATAATATTTTGATTAAAAAAAACAAAATAATATTTCTGCTATGCCCTGCAAAATGTATTGAAACATGGAATTAGATCAGCCTTTTCCCTTTCTCTGCTGGAGGGATTACTTGGCTGCAGAGGAAGGAACACAAAAAGAATAGAGAAGAGTTTCAGGGAACATTTAATCCCTGGTTTTGCAGCCATAAGCTCTGTTTTCCTGAAGTATTATTTGCTTTTTCCATGCAAAATCATACAAATGCCATGACCATTATTTGAAGCAGTGTGATGTCTACAACACCTAAAGGTCCTAAGGCTTGCTGGGTTTAATGTTTATTTTTAAACAATCCAGCAACATGGGGTTTTACCAAGGGAAAAAGAGTCTAGTTTGTAGTTGGATATGCTGTAGCACAACTTTGCAATAAGATGGTAAATTCAGTGTTTTTATCACATAGTAAATAATAATCATGAGTTACCAGATTAAATTTAGCAGAGACTGAGGGATAATGGCAAAGAAAATTATTTAGCTGCTTTGACAAGTGATGGGTTTCAAGGGTTATTTTTTAAACTATTTTTGTTCTTCTTTCCAATAGAATTGTAAGTAAATTAAGCCAAGAAATAAACAAAAATGAAGGGAGGCTCTCTTTCCTTCCAAAATGGTGAGTAAGACAACTCAGCTTTCTTGTTCAAAGCTTTCAGATAGATCTTTTCTGGACTGGTTTTCGTTTATCAATAATGCCTGGATCAGAAGTGCAGCCTGGAAATTCTATAAAATAAAGTTCTGTTTCATTAATGTCATCTGATATCACATATCAGATCCTGAGCCCGTGAACACCCCAGATACTTCTGCCATGCCCAGAACCAAGTAACATTTGCATGTTTCCTGCAATTCTCCAGCTGAGCACATGGCCTTTAAGAAGGCCACAAAGCCTAGGCATATATTATTAATAAATCATCATTAATGCATTCCACAGATCTATACATCATTATACTCTTTAATTCTTAATATTTGTCACTGAATCTAATATTCACAATTGAAGAAGAGCAAAAATTGCAAGAACATTCTATGAGAAAAGAACAATTGATGACCCTACCCAATGAAAACCAAGTCCAGTCTATATAACATGGTTTTGCATCATCTGATAACATGATTTTACACATTTCCATTCACTAGAATCCAAAAGTAGAATTGAAAACCATAGAAACCTTGTTTAACCTTACATTTATGAACTTGACTTTGAAGTTTCTGTTTTCAGGACTGGTAAATGTATTTACTGAGTCCCCTTGCTTCAAACCACTGGACTTCCCTGACTTCTGTTCTTCTTGAAACAGTTTAGATTTTATTAGGGTCCTCTATGTAAATATCAACTAATGTGTTTTTGGCATTTTGGGCAGAGTTAAACTAATCTATGTAAACTTCTTTCTACTGAAACAGCTAACTATTGTCTTTATTTGCAGTAGAAGCATCAAATATTTAATAGAAAGAATTTATTTTTTGTATCATTGTTGCAGGGCCCAAACACAAAAATCTCCAGAAAACACAGGTAAGTGTATACTGGCAGACCCTAACAATAAAAAGTGTTTAAAAGTATTAAAATGTTAAATTAATACTTGCAGAGCAGAGTCAACATAGGAGAGCAGGGTTAGGAACCAAAAATCCAAAACAATCAATGAAAATATGGGAATATAAAGAAATTTCAAAAAAGAGAAGTGTAGATGCAGGACAATAAGTAAGAAAAACTGTTTTTAAAGAGAAAAGATGGTGAAGGAAGGCAAGAGCAGAGACTTTTAACTGAGAATAGTCAAAATGTCTTTCTTTAACCTTGTGAATTATATCAGTGCTTATATATTTCTGTTCCAACATCTCCACCCCTGCACTTCCTCCTAGCATCACTGTATTAGAGAGGGAAGCTGAAATTGAAAAAAACCACAATTAGAAGTCTGGGCTCATTCTGAAAGCATTTTTTTTCAAATTATATAATTTAAATTGGAAGTGGCACAAACCTGAAGTGCCAGAACCCAGATTGTGTCACAGCAGGGCAGCTTTATCTTAGTTTTGAATGTTACTCAGGGTGCCCTCATCACTGCCAGCCTGCCTCTGAAAGAACAGCTCCTTCCTGTGGCACAGGACTGAGGTCCAGAACTCTCCTGGGATTTGTTGGGTTCTTTTTGTCGTACTTGAGACAGAGACAATACAAAGCAACACATGCCCTTTTCAGAAGGCTTCAAACCTTCTGTTTTTTTTATTGCATGCATGCCTTTTATACATTCTTACAAAACTCCTAAGTTTACACTTTACTCATTGGCCAGGAGACAAACAAAGTGCTCATTGGAACAGGCAGCTGCAGGTTTCTCTTAGTTCTCCTTCTTTCTTTCTTGGTTTCTGTGTCAATGACCTTGGTAGAAAATTCTTTCAGGGGTGAACATGGATCCTCTTATCAAACAAACATGGATCCCCTTCTCAGACTTCTCTCTGGCTCACAGAAGTCATTGTAAAACCTCTTCCATGCTTTCTGTAAGTTGTTACATCTCTGCCAAAGCTGCCCCTGCTCAGAAATGTGGGGTTGTGCTTCTTTCACAGGGTACGCTCAGGATGACGGTGGCTGGTCTTCGTTTGTGAGTATTTGGGTCAGAAAACCCCCTGGCTCAGGGGGCTCTCTGTTCCTGCACTGCCTGCTTGGGCACCACAGCTGGGGCAGCTGGGGGAGGAAAAGCAGGAGCAGGAATGATGGGAGTGGCTGCATATGGATTTCCTCACTGAGAAAAGGTTCTCCCCAGAAGTTCAGAATTGCCTTCCTATTCCACTGCTCGAGTGGAAGCTCCCAGCCTATGACCAGGTCCTCACAGAACCACAGCTGAATTTTACATGCCTGTTTCAAGCTCTTAAAGGAGGTGTCCAAGGTTGCTGTGTTATTCAATGGCAAATTCTTGCCATTTTATTCTCTAGAGCCAACTTGCTGAACAGTAATTTTTTTAAGGCCACGTAGCAGAAGTTCCTTCCGCCTTTTGGCATAGGAAATGCCTCGAGAAGGTCTTTAGGTGAAACACGCCCCCCCAGCTGCTGATGCACAGCCTGCCTTTATGAAGGTCTCTGAGGCTGACCAGTGCTAATGGCTTTTGTCCAAAAATAAAAGGGAGAGGCATTTTTAGAAGCCACTTGTTACTAAGTTGACAGGAGATTTGCTGCTATTCTGGGAGTACAAGAGATAAAAGTAACCACCTACAGAGCACGTGGGCTCTGTGCCAGTGCAGAGGATCTGGAAATTCCACCTGTGGTCCCAATGAGGAATGGAGGGATCTTTTTCTCTCAAGCCTTGGCAGATTTCACAGATGTCCAATGGCCATATTGACACCATCCCCTTATGAGGTCCTGCAAACGTGGCTGGTTTATGTCAGGAGGGCATCAAGACCCAAATCAAAGACCCAGTTTTTATGAATAATTTTCAAAAGTCGGGTTGCATGCTGTGGAGGACATGTTAGAAAGTAAGAATGAATATCAGCAGCATCAACTGCTGCTCCATTGTGTTCTTAGGAACACTGGTTTGTTTGCTGGTGCCTTGTCTGTTCCCTAAAACACTTCATGCATTTCAGCAAACTTGCAACTTATCTTGACCTCCCACTGCACTCACTGTCATGAAATGATATTTGTTTCCTTTCTTAAGCTCTTGAGTGCTCCATGCATCAGTGGAACATTTCCTCCTTTCCCTGTATTATTTCAACAGATTTTTTTTCCCCTCAAACTGGTTGTAAAAGTTTGGTATTTTCCAGAGTGAAAAATACCACAGTGAAAGGCCAGAAGGAAATTGCTCTGCAGGGTTTAGTGTTCTCTTCCAGCATCCACTTTTTATGCTCGTTTGCCAGGATGATGATGATGATGACTACGAAAGCCCTGATGAAGACCAGGAAAAGGAAGATGAGGCTGACTATGAATCACCAACAGAGGAGCCTGAGGAAGCAGAACATGACAGTGATGGCTATGAGCCACCTCCATCCAATAATGAAGAAGCACATCACAGTGTCATATTTCCTGCCAAGTCACTTCCAAGCAGCACAGATTATATAGGTAATTACTGAAAATTAAGTCCTATTGATAGTTTACAAATTAGATTTTCCCATGTTATCAACCACGTTTCAGGTGGCTGATAATGGAATATAGAAAGTTTTTTCTTGAAGGTAACAGTGTAGTTCATAATCAAGACTTAGTGACAAAAACTCTGTGACTTTTAAAGTTACATTTTTTACTTTGGACAAGCTCTGTTGGAATAAAGATTAGTTTTGTGTGATGTGTGCATTATTTGGACTTTGATTTGAACCTTGGACAGAGCAGGTTGTCACAACAATGGCAAATAAACTCTAGTGAAATTTGGGAAAAGAACAATCAGCTGTCCCTGCCTGGCCTTTTTGTTTTATGTCTGATTCCTCAGCAGCCTGGAGGTGTGGACAAAGCTGCCATTCAGACTGGCTGGTGTTTCACACACTGTGCTGCAGGGAATGAAATAAATCCTAAGGCCCAGAGCCTGGCAGGGGAGTCACCCCCACAGGGACAGACCAGCCTGGAACTCCCAACACAACACACTGATCCTAAAGCAACTGCCAGTCAAATCCTACAGCAATGTCTTTATGATTTATTAACTTCAGTAGCCAGGTTCTTGTAAGGGCTCTTTGTCATAAAGATCAAATGAGTATTAAATAACCAAACTCTGTGGAGTTGTTTAGTTTTGGATTTTTGTTTTCTTTAGACAGACCTACAACAACCAGATCAGCACATCAGCCTCCACATCAGCCTCCAGTACCGCCCCAGCGACCTGGCCCAGCCCCAGGACCAGCCTTATTTGGGGGAAGAAGTGCTACTGTATGTTCCTTTCTTAATATCTCACCTATTTCCTATCCCAGAACCTTCTTAGGAGTCCAAGTGTAGAGCCATATATATTCACCTAGTGTATGAAGAACAAGCCATTAAAATAGATTTGAACCCTGCTACAAGGTGGCCATTGTTCAAGGAACAATTAAATTTCATGGGAGAAATATATTTAATTATTTCATATTATTTCATTGATTCTTACATTGGAGATGTATACTTACTTGTGAATGCCTCTCCCACATAAATTACATATTTTTAAGGGATACCTCTGTTTTGAAAACAAGTTTATGTTTTTCCAAGCTATACTTCTAGCACTTGCCCAATTGAATTAGGACCACATAAAAGTGTAAGAGACTGTATAATCAGAACATTGATGACCAAGATTTGATTCATTTTTTTTCCTGCTGTAAATACTTCAAAACTGAAAGCTCTTGTGCTGTTGACAGCTGGTACTATAGGTTCAGTGCTTGCCAGAGCAGATGTACACTAAACCTACCAATGTTTACACAAGTAAAGGTTTAGGATGTGATGGAGGGACTTCTGGTCTGATGCAGTGTCACAGAGATACAGCAGTGTTGTTGAAGCTCCTTTCCTCTGGCAATACACCTCCCATTCCTGAGGAGACATCCCACTGGAGTGTTGGGAGGCACAGCAGATGGAGGCAAGTCTGCATCCAACAAAAATCAAGGATTTTGGTCATGCTTCAGGAGGGTGCCTGGCTCCTGTCCTTCCTGCAGTGAGCAGAGACCTGTTCCTTGTGCTGTGCAACACAAGACTGGCAGATGTGTGTGGTGGGGTTAATACACTCCAAACAGAAATGTGAAGACACATTTTAACCACTTGTGAAATATTTGTTCTAGCTGCCAGCTTTTCCTCCTCCACCAAGCAGCAACGACTTGAGTAGAGACAGAAACATGAAGCCTTTGAAACGTGAGTACAGCTGGTGTTCTCTTTGTAAAGCTTTTCCCACAGACTATGCAGCACTTCACTTCTTCCTCTTTTCCCTCAGTTCCACTCTCTTCTGCTACTCATACAGGAGTCTGAATTATTGTTTTAAGAAGTAACACCAGTTCTAATCTATGCAAAATAAAGATATAATGACCTATACCAGCAAATGATCTTACACAGTTGTTGTGTTTAGCCCCAGCTCCTTCTATAGACAGAAGCACTAAACCCTCTCTGGATCGCCTTGCTCCCCCATACGAAAGAGAAAGCCCAGGATCAGGTCAGTATTTGCTTACATTAATATCACTGGGGTTGCTTTAATTAATGAAAATAATCAGTTTGTATATAATTAATGCAAAAGAACAAGGTTCAACCAAATGTAGACAAAGTACTCTGTCTATGAATAAATGGTGTGAGCAGAACTTACAAAGTAGGAGAGAAATTTCATGTAGGAAACAGCAACCCTTGGTCAGACAGGTGAACAGAAAGACATTATGAGAACCCTGTGCAATAAAGGTTTGATGTACACCTATGTGATTGAACAAGGAAATATTTAGTAGGTTAAAGGAGGAAATCACCTTTGCATACAAAGATAATGAAACTCTGCATACACTGCTGTAGGTAATGTGGCAACAGACTTAAAAGAAGGCTGAGAATTAATAAGGCATAGAAAAAAATGGCATTTCCTTCAGACCTGAAAACCACATTATACAAAGCATCTACAGATATGACTCTACAATTTTATTATCTAAACTCCTATCTGTTATATAATGGCAAGAAAGTATCCAGTAGTTCAAAGCTGAATCTTAGATAATGTGATTGTGACACGTGCCATGTTGAAAATGTTTAAATTGCCCTTCAATAAGAGAAACTGCAATTTTACCATGACTTGCAAAGCCAAAATATTTTTCTGGGTTACATCTCAGGATGTGAGTTCTTCAACCAGCAAGATTAACTTTCAATTTTATTCAAAATTTATTTATTTCACAGGAAGTTTAATTAATTAACTCCCACTTTTTCTAAATGTAAGCTTTTACTGTTTTCAGGGAAGAAGCCAGGCATTCCTGAAAAGGTAATTTTTTTTTTGGTTTGTGAATATTGATAGTTTCTGCCTCTTTTGATACACTTATACATTCTCTTAACTATTCCTTGTTGTTTTGCAGCCTCTGGTTTCACAGCTAAGGTAAGATTGGTCCTCTGCAAATTATCCTCTCATTGCCAGTATTCCCCAGTTATTTCTTAATAAGAAGCTTTTTGCCTTTATTTCATCATCTGGCTCCTGCTTTAGATCCCTGGGAGAACAGTTAGCAATGATGCCAAAACCTCCTGTCCCACCAAGTGACAGATATGAAAGAGGCAACCCACCTCCTCTAAGGAAGCAAAGCCCTGGAAAGTAAGTGCTCATTTCACTGAAATTCAATAAAGGAGAAATGAAATTTAACAAAAATACGGACAAGCAACACAGGATGGTCTGATTTACTGGTACTGCATGACAGCAGGGTCTGTGGGTATCAAAGTTTTGGTTCATTAATATGCACAGGATGTGCTTGAAGCTGCAGAAAGGTGTGAATGCAGAAAAACTCTCTCCAGTCATATCTGAAAGAGCCATTACGTGGGGCATGACTCACTTCCAAGTCATACAAAGATATAGATGATCCATGCTTTTTCCAGCAGAGCAAGTTCTTGCTCTAGGGGACATTCTTACATGGGTTCTATTGCTGTTGTTTTAGGGTGTTAGAAAAGGAAAGCTGTACTTTTATCCCATTGATTTTATTAGCCTACAAAACCCCTTCTAAACAGCCAGCAGCATTTTCTAGCTGAACTGCATCATTCCCCCCATTTTCTAGACCATCTGGGGGCTGAATGCTGACTGTACTTAAAACAAGAGAAGAAATAATTGAGATCTGCTAACCAGCCAGGATAATTGATCAGAGAAACAAAGCCTGATAGCCTTACGATGTGCTCCAGCAGTGTTGTCAAGTATTATAAATGAGTACAAGACTTGAAGACTAATGTTTCATCATTGTACAAGCTTGTTTTAAGCTCTAATCTTACAATCAATTCATCAGACATTTTCCTTGTTGATAAAATCGAGATGGGCTAAGGACTAGAATAATGCATTAGATTATGGCTGAAAATTAGAATCTTAGATGTTTTTATGAGGAAGAAAAGAGTGTTTCTGCATCCATTGGTCTTTAAAACTTACTATAAATTCATGTTCAAGTTGAAAATATGGCCTAATGCACATGAAGTGAATGAGTATTATTCTACCTATGATGAGTGTTTTGTTTTCCTTTCAGGCACAGTTGGCCACCACACAAGAAAAATGAAGTAAGTATAGTCTCAAAGCATATATTTAAAACTATAGGGGTTAGAGTAAAATTAAGTACCTGTATAAACTAATAATGCTGGAAAAGGTAAACTTGTTTCTTTTATAAATTGTGAGGAATACTCATGGATTTTTCATGGCACATGGGGTGTTTTTGAACAGTTCTGTGTCAAGCTCAGTTTGTTCCCTGAGAACTTTATCTTGGATAACAGGAAGAATAAGGACAGAATTTCTTCTATGACATGGGAGAAGTGGTTTTGCTTAAAAAAGATTTGGGCTTCTGGGGATTTTTCAGCTTAAGCTGACCTAAAAGTTTCACTTTCAGATAATTCTGAGAGCCTACACTTACCTGAAGGAATAAAGAAAGCTTATATCTCCTGAGAGTTTCTGGCTATTTTAGGTCAAGATGTGTTATGGGACATCTACCACACATCTTGTTTAAAATTTTAAAAACTTTAAAAATTATTCGGTGTTGCATGAAGAAAAAACATTTTAGAGGGAAGTGACATTGTAGATGTTAGAATCCTTGTATACTCAAATCCTTGTATACTCAAAACTCACCAGTGTCCAGATTTTATTTTGTAAAATATTCCTAAGAATTGTTCTATAATATGTTGCTAATTTTTTTTTTTTTGGCTCCCCAGGATGAAGTAGACAGTAAGTATTTCTACAGTGATTTTTCCAACTTGAAATCTTTCTTTGTCTTAGTTCTAAAAAAAAAAAGTAAAAAGGAAATCACTTCGGTTGTTTCCTTAGAGCCATTTCTAAAGTCAGGTGGTACCTTGATAGGCAGTAGAATTCTTATAAAGTGCCTGGTGCAGATTTACATATGAAAGCCACAAACCCCAGGAAATAGCTAATAGCTTCCTTCAGTCAGCCCGTTACCAGCCAGCAGGGTTTCTTATTTTGAAATACATTACATTAGAGAGATTTGTGTTCTGCACACAGCATCAAACAGCTGGAAACAGAAACATGGTGTCCCCCAGTCCTCAGCAAACCCTGCTGGCACCAGGCTCTGTGCAGTGTTAGTCACTTTTATGAACAGAAGCAGAACTTCTTCCATGTACCAGCAGTGTTTATAAGCTACTGCAGAATGCTGATTTCTGAAACTGAGTTGGTAAAGTGACTCCATAACAGAAGCAGGACATTTGGCCAGGCCTCTAACAATTATCACTGCCCCCAAGCCTCCATGGAGAATAAAGTTATTTAAGCTGTGCAGAACATAGTTAACCTGTCCCACTCTTACTGCTAGTTCAGGTCTGAGGACACTGCAGAAAGAAAATGTTTTATTTCATGCTGGGAGAAATCTCAGAATGATGTTCAAAAAAGTGATATCAACTCTGCTATTTAGAAGGAACGTGACAGAAAACATGTAGCACCTTCTGCAGCTAAGGTACCTGAATTGTGGCTTATCCAAAACAGATGTTAGAAAATGTAAATGTTGCTCAAGCCAGTTCCAGTTTATTTTTAATTTTAATACCTACTTTTAAGTTCTCAGCTGACCATATGGGTTTCCAATCTGTAACTAACATATCAAGGACTGTTTATTGCATTATATTTATCTAATTAAACAGCAATAAGGTGACAGAATTTCTTCATTCTACTTCATTTAAGAATAGCTCATGTGGGATTTAAGTTTCCTTCTTTTCCTCTCCACAGCTGCCCTGCAAAGACCAGTGCCACAGCTGTCTTTGCCCCCATACAGCTCCAATGCATTCCCACCCAAATCTGTCAAGCCTCCACCTAAGCCAGGATCCAACAGCATTCCTGCTGCAGAAAGGTTTGTTTCATATTATGGGTCATTCCTTGAATCTCAGTCATTACTGGGAGTTCATTACTGAGACTGTGCCCTTTCATCCACAAAATGCTAATGAGTGCTGTTCCTACTATCCAGGAGAATCCTTTTTAAAACTGCAGCTCTGAATCAGTGGAGCAGAGAGTGTATATCAGGCAACCAAGAAAAAACCATGAATCCCTCTGTTTTATGGCAAGGAAGTTTTTTAAACTGATGCCTTGGAGTGGCTACCTAGAACAGAGGCTAGACAAACTTAAGAGAATAAAAGCAGGTATTTGTTGAAGGCCTTCAATAGGTACACCTTGGGCAGTCAAGAGCCTCCGAGGGGCTACACCCAGGATGGACAATGGTCAGAGTTTTTCAGACAATTTAAGTTTGGTTCATTTACATATCAGGGGTTAATCCTCCAATTACAGCTTCAGGTAATGAAGTCATTTACTCCAAGTTATCCCCCCCATTTCAGTGTTGTTTACATCTCTTGGGCCTGAGACAATCAGGTGTCCTTGAGTTCCAGGCCTAGAGAGGAATTGGTTTATCTCAATAAAATGGGAGAACAGCAGCTGACAGGCCATGGAGTTTTGGAGTTGTACACTAAAGCAGTGCAGGATCTGAAAATAGAAAAGCTAAATCCTAAGGCATCAAGACCCTACACAGTACAAGGCTTCCATTCTTGAGACATCCATTGCTCTCCCATTGCTTGCAGGATCCATAAGAATGACCAGTCCTTTTGGGAAGGGATCATATCCTATAAAACTAGGCAGGATTCAGGACAAAAGGGTCCTGCACACTCTAAGAGCTTAAGTGTTAGAGCTGCAACTCCTCACACTTCAAAACTAAAAAACTCCACAAGCCCAGTTGTCTGGAGTTGAATCTGAAAGAACTACACCTCCCTTTTACTAAATTTGACTCTAATGGTTGATAATTCCTATTTAAAATTGTGAACCTTGCTGCAATTTTTCCCAGCTTCAACTCACAAATATTTTATTTTTATGCCTTCACTTGCTAGACAGAAGAGCCCCTAATTAATGTTGATTTCTGATGTACCATGCAACAGACTTAGACTTTGATGACTTAAAGCAGGCTCCTTGAGTCTATATCTGATGCACATTTTCTAATCTCTGTATTTTTTTAATGGCTCTCTGATGAATTCCTCACATTTACCATCATTCTCTGGAACTGCTGACACCAAAACAAATAATCCAATAGCAATAGCAAGGTCATATGCAAATTGAACTATTCCTATGATGAACACTTCTGCTTATATTCAGAGCATTGCCAAATTTTGCTGTAGCAGAGGCCCCTGGGTTGACTGATTCTCTCCCATAAATCAAGTCATGATAGGGTGTTTTTGTTGTGCAAACAAAATTAGCATATTTATCTCAGAGCCTTTTTAACAGCTCATTTAAGCAGAAGAGAAATATGATCAGTAAAGGAAAGGAGTGTAGGCAATTTGTTCTCAATTAGGTGAAGAAACAAAAAAAAAAAAAAACAAAAAACCCAGAAACTGAAGAGCAGGACTCCGTTTTGAGCAGCTTTGGATGTGGGTTGAGGTTGGCAAAGATCTCTGGATGTCTTCTGGTCCAACCCCCTACCCAGGCAAGGTCACTTTGAACAGGCTGCCTGGTACCACATCTAGATAGCATTTGAATGTCTCCAAGGAAAGAGAGATTCCACAACACTCTTGGCAACCTGCTCCAGTGCTTGCTTGCCCTCACATTAAAAAATGTTTCCTGATATTCACAGGGAACCTCTGGTCTTGTCACTGGGTACCAGTGAAAGAGCCTGGCTCTCCCTTCAGATACGTACGTGCTTTAAAAGATCCCACCTGAGCCTTCTCAGCTCCCTCAGCCTTTCCTCATGTGGGACATTCCCCAGTCACTGATGTTGCTGGCCCTTCCCAGCTTGCAACATAAATGTGAAGCTGCATTTTTGTCAACAATGTTACAGAAGCTGCAAGAACAATAACTCTGTAAGTGGAACCCCGCAGCGAGACAGGGCTGGTGGCCTGGTGAGCTGCTCCCTGTGCTTGCTGCTCTGGGGAAGGACAAGGTCATTCCCTGTGAAAACTCTACAAGCTGGATACATTCCTGCTACAGAAGTCTCCTTGGCCTTTACTGATTACCTTATTCCCAGATGCTGAGCTCCAGGTGAACTTAAAGGTGGATCCACTTACACAAAAAGAAGGAAAGAAAAACAAAAAGAAGAAAAGAGAAGGCTCTCCTCACCCTGCACAGGTCTCAAGGGGCTCTCACGTTCTGTAAAACAGCCACAAAGTCCAGATGAGGTGATCAGAGCACAGAAATGTTATAGAGAAATGTTGTAGTTATACTGACTACTCTTTTTTTTTAAACAGTGCTAGAAAACTGTCTTCAACCAGCCCTGTACCACCACGCTTCCATCCAGGTTTGTATCCTACATCCTTACATTTTTTTTCTTTTTTAAGTGAATGAAAGTTGAAAAGTAGTTTCAGTGCAGTCAATATAATAGCTTTTTTTCTTATGGATGTTTCTTCTTGGACTGTGAACAGAAAACTGTCAAGTTCCTGAAAGGCATCTTGTGTACCTTACTTAGCCTGAATCAAAGATTTTGGGCTTTTTTGTCCCCATGAAGTTTGGGCTTCCTGCCTAGTTCAGCGGTGTCAAAACTTCATATAACCATCCTTTTCTGTACAGTACTGAGAGCTGAGCTATGCAAATCACTGTGGTATGCTAATACTCCCCAAAAAGGTTAGCAAATGCTTTTCATATGAAATATGCTCCATATTTATCTTGTAAGAAAAAAAAATAAAGAAAAATTAGACATCAGTTGCTTTACAAGGGATTTTTTCGCACATGGTAACAACTGTCAATGTCCTACAGTGACAGTTTTTACTTTCTAATTGCTGAGAAGGCAAGGATTGCAAAGAGACAATGTTACTTCTGTCTCTAAAGAAACCAAGATGCCCTCAAGTGAGTAACTGTGGTACAGAAACTGATAAAATGTCACCCCTATTTCAAGTTCATCTGTTCTTATGGAGATCTGAACCCCAAGAGCTCTGTTAAATTCCCTGTGCACCAAGGATGGACTTATGTAAAGAAGCCTAAATCTGATTTCAAATAACTTCTAGATGTCTCAGTACCAGGGTGATACAAATACTTCATGCTTCATAAAATCAAGATCCTACACCCTGGATGCACAGATGAAATTATTTTCCTGGTTTTAACATTGCTTTTCTACTTTTGTATCTCTGAAGGCAGCAACAGCAGATCTCCTTCCAGAGGTCCAGCTGACATGAGACCTCCGTTGCCAATTCCTAGCAGACAGACTGTTCACCAGGCAAACACGGAGGAAGATGAGGTACAAAACATGAACCAGAGCTGTAAAGACAGCAAGTTTTCTGGTTTTGAGAGACAACACCTTTCAAAGTTGTTTTTCTACTCAGTAGTCACTGTCAGGACACTACTGAGTGCTTTCAGTTTCCTTTTCTGTGTCAAACTGTACTGCCTTATTTTGTCCTCACCAAGAAAAACAACAATAGCTGAAACCCAACAGAGCAAAATAAGAAAAATACTTGTTTTCTGGATTATTTGTTTTACACAACTGCCTTCAAGCAGCATCAGACTTTCAGTTCTCCTTCCACAAATCTTTGATGAGTAAAGAACTCATTCTTTTAAGTGCATTTTTGCTTCACATTTCCTTAAGTAAAACAAGTGTAGCGCAAACCACTCATGGTGATAACACTGCTGGGCAGTCATAAATAGTACATTCACAGGAAGTCTGCACAGTTGTCTCAGAGGATAGCTAAAAACCAAACAGATAAATGAAGGCAAAGGATGCCTTTGTGCCTAGTGTCCAGGTAGACAAAAGAGAGCATGCCACTTAAAATATTTTACTGAAAGTATTTGGAAATATCTGAGGGTTTTTTTGCTTACCTGTAGGTGCATTATGCCTAGATCTGTAATATTTTCAAATTTATCAAAGTGAGCAGATATTTTAAAACAATTTAGCAGCACTTCCCATACCACAATAAACAGCAGCGAGATCCGCGACACACACAGATTCTGCACACAGACCCACATATCCCTCACACTGCAATGTCTCTCTTCTCCTGTGCATGGTGCCATTCCCTGGCAGCTGACTTGGTCCTTGTCCTGTCCCCACCCCAGGGCTCTCTGAAGGATGAGTGGTACGTGGCTTTCGTCAGCCGGCCCGAGGCAGAGGCAGCGCTCCGCAAGATAAACAAGGTACCTGCAACGGCCTGGGCACCCACCCTGCCTTCGCCATAGAGACCAGCAAAATGAACTACAGGTTCAAACAAGGCTTGTCTGTACATGTGGAAAGAAACTGAATATAGAAAATTTATTTTTAATATGTAGTATTTAGTATTAAATATGAACAAATATATAAATATAATAAATAATATATAAATTATATAGAAATCAATTTAATTGTAAAATAAATTATTTATTATATATTTATTATAACAATATATTATTAAAATAATACAATAAATATGTAATAAATAATGATGTATTTAATAGATTAAATAGATAATATTTAATATATAATCTTGAATATAATAAAGATAAATAGAATTACAGCTGTGGGAGTTGTGGTTACCCTGTGCTGCCTCACAGCATTTGCCATGAGCTGAAGATGGCATGTGCACCATTCCAGTGACTTGTGCTAAAGTCCAGCTTATGAGGTCCCATTCAGTGCCTTTAAGAAAGGGATTTCAATGGAAGACTTGTCAGAATAGATCTGAAATTAAGAAAAGCAGAGAGAGTGGTACAGTATCACTGACTTTACCTAAATTATTTATTATACTATACCTGTCATTATTTTAAGCTGTCTGTAAATACATCACGTAGGAAATGTGATTGGCACTTAGTGGAAATGAAATTCTCTTCTGGTTAAAGTGATGTGAGGTTTGGTCTTTGATATTTCACTTCCTCTTTTAGTGGAACCTCTCCCTCATACAACACCATTCCTACCCTCCTTCAGAATCTGCTTTTGCATCAGAGAGGAACGTTTGAAGCAGCAAACTGAAAGACTGCACATTTGTCAAAAGACCTGAATGCTCCAATGGTGCAGTTTCTCTTATGAGAAACAAAGAAGATTTCAGAAAGAAAAACACTTAGAAGGACAAGTGCTTCAGTGAAAGTTGTTACACAGCCAGAAGTGTCTGCTATTTGTCACTTTTCATTTTTTCATGTTTCAGGATGGAACATTCCTGGTGAGAGACAGCTCAAGGAAAACAGTTACTCACCCCTATGTCCTGATGGTGCTGTACAGAGACAAAGTGTACAACATCCAGATCCGCTACCAGGAGCAGGACCACTTATACCTGTTAGGAACCAGCTTAAAAGGAAAAGAGGTACCACGTGTTTTTCACACTGCTGTTCATTTCAAGGCATCTCCTGCCTCATTCCTCAGTGTCAGATGACTGTTCTCCTGGGGTGGAATTCTGCCTATTGTCTCAGAGTTATTCATGGGAGAAGATTGCTATTGCTGGAAGCAGAATCAGGTTATGCTGTTTGCACTCAGGGAATGAAGGGGTGGCCTTAGAACACAGCCATTAGAAATCCACGTGCCTGGTTAGGGAATGTTTGTTTACCACTGAGATACTAGATAAGGGAAGTGCAGAGCTGAGAGCTAATCCATACCTGCCAAGTTCCAGCTTTGCTCCCAGACTGGTGGCTCAGCCCCAGCCTGCAGGACTGTGTGGATTTGCTGGCACCAGACAGACTGCTCAGCACATTCCTGGCTGTTCTGCTTGAGACAGAGCCCCTGAACTGATCAGCCACCTCGGAACTCTCAAGTACAGTCATCACATCAAGCACAGTGGTGACAGCATGTGTTAAACAGAACAAGACTATATAAATTAATTATACAACATTGCAGCAGCTTGTACACAGAGTCACTGAGCTACAGATCATGGCAGGAATGAGAACACTTGATCTGGACCTTATATGTATTTTTATCATATTGATAAATATTTAGAATTAAAAAACCCTTTTGTTTCTACTGGTTACTAATAATTCTGACATTGTGGCCTTAGCCTTCTCATTTTTTTCCACCCCACAGGAATTTTCTTCTGTAGCAGATATCATTGACCACTTCCAAAGAACACCCCTTCTTCTGATTGATGGAAAAGACAGAGGCTCAAGAAACCAGTGCATGTTAAAATATGCTGCAGGACATATTTAAATTAAACATTAGAGAAGATCACATATAGTACTGAAGCCTTCTGAAGTTTATAAACTTCAAGATATTTCCCTTTTCAGCAAAATAAAATCATTAAGTGATTAAAATTCATAGTTTCAAAGAAAAAGGACTATGTTATTTTAAAATTATGCCTTAAGTATAGTACTCTATAAATACAATTTTCCTACAAAGTGTCCATTAATCATACAGCACATGAGAATTTTTATCTTCCAAGATATTTATATCCTCTTGAAATTATTTCCACACCAAATTTGATGAACCATAAATAAATATCAGTACAAGCCTCTGCTTTCACAGGAGCTCTTTTTTGGATCAGAATTGCAGCAGCAGTTTTGTTATTTGGAGTGATATGGAGTAGACCCAAACATTGTCAAAGCTGCAGAGTAGACAAAATACAAGCCAATTTTTTCCTCAATAAATCGAACTCTGCTCACTTCCATGAAAAGATCAACTCAGATCTGAAAGACACACGGGTTTCGGTAGCACCAAAACCCCTCCAACCCTGGAAGTGCAGGTGCCTGTCAGGATCTGTGTCTGGGTTATTCAGCTGTGAAACTCTTTGTTCCCACTTTTCCAGGAAAACACCACACCTACAGAGCACATCCTCTCTGCCACAGCACTGGGGATTCCATGCCTCAGCCCACAGCTGGAATTTTGTATTTCCTACAATTCTGTAACCTCACTGAGAGAGAAGATTTTCTCCACACAGCTCTCTCTTCAGCTGTGTCTGACTGAATCAAGCTACTGCATTTTTACAGGGAGCACATCAATAAAATTATCATCATGTGACCTTACGTGGCAGAATACCTCCCAAATCTCTTAGAAAGCACACACAGTCAGGCCAGACTTAGTTCCTCTTGCACAACTGCTTTCTGTTTTACTGTATTTTTTGAAGAAAAAAGGGGCACTCACAGTTCAAAAATATGAGTTGCAACTGAGGAACACTGAAGCATCCTGTATCAAGGGTTTTCCTCCTTTGTAAAGTGGGATTTATCCAACCCTTTGCCTCGGGTTTCAGTTTCCTTTGTGTTCTGACAAGACCTTGGTTTGAGAATTATGATTTCTGTCACACTTTTTCTCCTTTAAAGTCATGGTGTCTATATCAGTTAAAACACTGGAAACAAAATTCAAGGTAGAAAATACCTTCCATACAATCTGTAAAGCTTCCCAAATAACATAATCAGATTTCATAAACAGTTTTACTTACAGAGATATGTTTTGTTAGTGTTCCCGTCTAAGATGTTTAGGTAAGAGCTGGAATTCAAAGTTAGCAAAGTTCATTTCCATGCAACTATGAATCCAAAAATAAAGGCGAAAAATACAATTTAAAAAATCCTTCAGCTGACAAAAGCTGCTTCGAGCCCAATATTTTTAAAAACTGACTAATCATCTGGTGAAAGAGAAGTCAGTTCTAATCTGTCTTTTTCAAAAACTGTTAAAATTAAGAACATCATCCCCCATATCACCACTGACTCTTGAGAACTGTAATTCTATTCCATTACCCTGCCTTGAAAAATCTGACAACTCAGAAACACCTCCTGTGGAATTGTGTTTTATTAATTTATTAATCATCTCATCAGTGAAAGAGAAATAAAATATAAACCAGCATAACTAATTCTAACATTGCATATTTTTAAAGTAGAATAAATCTCTATTTGATTATTCACAGAAATATATTTGGGGTAAGAATAAAGCTACATCTCAACATTCAAACATGTCCACAAGTAAAGTATGATTGAATATGAATTGTAATAAACTACAGGAAAAGAGTGGCTGTGCAAATGTTGGGCCAAGAAGATTTCAGGACAGACCTTTGAAACCACAAACTCCTCCCTATTCTTGTAGCTAGTTGCATTAGAGAGTCATTACAGAAACTAGAATAGAAAGCATTTTTGGTTTTCCAGAAGTAATCTGCTCTTTGACCCTTTCCTCAGCAACATTTTTAAGATGAGGAAGGCAGCTCAAAAAACAAATTGCAGTTCCTCTTTCACTGGCAGTTTCTTATCCTGTTTCCTCAGGCACATCTGAGACAAGAGACAGTGACTTGAGGTAAATTTCAAATATTTTGTTACTGCTCCAACACGTTCTTGTTTAAAAGGAGAAAACCACGTGAGAAACTTCATACCCAGTTTCCTGATCTTTTTAATTAATTACATCAGTCTTTCTAGCCCTAGTGGGCTTAATTTGGGAAATGTGGGTTGAAAAAACCACTCTCAGAACCAATAACCTACTTTTTTTTCCATTCCACATGTTTAGCTTAAAACAAAGTCTACCTGCAAGAAACCATGCTATCATTGTACAGTTCAAACTTAATTAAAAGAAAGAAGATGAAGAAGAAAGAAGAAGAAGAAGAAAGAAGAAGAAGAAGCAGCAACTTCAGTAGTATTAATAGAAGACAACACATGAAAATGGATGTTACTTAATCAGTCAAACTCCCTGTCTTTTCTTCAGCTTCTCTTAAATCTTTGGCCTTCATAGGATGGTTGAAATTCAAAATCAGGTCACAAAGCAGTAGCTGGCTTTCCACTGAAAGACAAAGGGCAGTGTATCAGCATGGTATTTATTGAATGACAGTGAATGGTAATCTACAGACAGCATTGTTTTAGTGTTCAACTCACTCAAAAAGTTGAAGGGTTGCCTTGTTTCACTTGCCTCAGGATGGTTCAATTCAGTTGGTGTTAGCATGTTAGTAATATTTGCATTAGAAGACTCTCAGTGTTCCTAGAAAGGAATGACTGATCACCTAGCAGGTGTTTCCCATGGTTAACTAACATGATTCTATTGCTCTCTAGCTACTGTTCCATTAATTTTTCAAAACACAAGAGCAAAGCTCTTGCTTCATTACATTAAAATCCAGTTGTCTAACACAGAAAACCAGGCCATTCCAACTGCAGACTCTTAGAAGAATGTCTTACACAGTTTTTTGTTTAACGAGATGATGAAGTCAGAATTACCATTTATTTTCTTCAACTCGTTGGACATTGTGTCAGCATTTTTAATTGCAGCCTCAAGGTTAAACTGTCCATCAGAATTTTTGATCACCTGTATGAAATAGGAACAAAACATGACTGGTAGGGTATATATGATCCATAAACTCATTGATATAGATAATCATAATACTCATGACATTTTTTCTTTCATTTTCTTAAATAATATTTAAATGAAACTTCCCCCAGTTTATAATTATCCACTTAGACATGGCAAATTGCAGCTATGGAAGGCAAGCACTTAGGGCTGGGGTTCTTTTCCTGACACATTTTTCTTATAGAAACAACTCCAGTGAAATTAATCATGTTTATGAATTCCTCTCCTCATCATTTTTCATGTTTGTTTTCGACCAAGCTTTTCCGACAGAATCAAAAATTAATCGAGAATAATCATTCAGCCACAAGATGGAGCTACAGTGACATTAACGTGACCAACACACCTGGTCACTATTAACAGTGAGAGTTAATGAACCTGCCAAAACATGCCCAGAAACATTTGTAACTAGTTTATAATCAATATCTGCTTGTCTACTTTAGAAATCACATTCCCTGCCTTTAACATTTAATTCAAAACCAATCAAAACCTAGACACAATTAACACTATTAACCATTTGAAATTAAGTATAATCTGAATTTTCAAATGTGTACTATGCTCCTCTTAAGGAATTTTTTTCCTTATGAAAAATTTCAAAGAGAAGTGCACATAGCTCAGTTTCTGGCCTAGTTATAAGCTCCCTACTTATCATTCAGAAATTCTAAAATCTGGAAAAACTCTGGGTGATTCATAAATAGTGTTCCTTATGTAGAAAATCTCAGCACATTAAAAAGCATGACCAAAAAAATTAACATACATTTAACATAGATTCTTTGTCTGAGTCTCTTTTCCCTTCAGTCAGTGGCTTTATGTTGAGTTCATCAGTCATGGCTGAGGCTTCTAAAAAGACAACTTCCAATTTATTAAGGATTAGTAAGTATAAAATATATAATAACAGTTTAAAATATAACAACTGGACAATAGTTTCATTAGTGTTATCTGAAAGTAGAGTCTAAGAGCTCAAACAGTTTTAATTCTTCTGAGGAAGAATCAAAAGCTTGGATTTTATTTATTTTACTTTCTTTTAGGGACAGCATTTCAGAATTTTTTCAGGAGTTTGAGGTGGAATTACTAATAGTGAATAAGTGTGTGAGTAATGGTGATGAAGAATTCCTCTGATATATTACTGTACTTCTTTAACTGAAAACTTTCTGAAAGAGCTAAAAAAGGCATTGCAATTGGTTTCTATCACCAGCTTACGGAAGGAAAATCTAAAGCACACACAAAAACATGTTGACTGTCTATGGCGGTGCACCTTCCCCGGGCCACACTGTGATCTGAGGCTTTTAAAGAGACTCTAAAACACTCTTTTGGCACTGTCTGCTGGTAACAGAGCTGAGACTGAATACCAGATCCCCGGGCTTGTTCCTCCCCCATTCTTCCTGCTCGTCTCTCCTTACACGTCAGGACACCTTTGGGCAAGCTGAAGTGTGTGACAGTCACTGGAAAACTGTTTCAACCCTAAAAAAGGGGGAGAAAAAAGGAGAGGAGGGTTATTTCACCCTGGGTGTGTTTTCAGAAGGGGTGCAATGACACGAGGCAGAGGGTGCTCAGCTCTGGGGCAGTGTGTCCCCCTTTGAGTGCCTCCCAAAAAGGCCTCAGGGAGGGCACAGCTCCTTTGGGCTCCTGTGGGTCACTGCCCTGCACAGGGTGAAGCCCCTGCACAGAAGCCAGTCCCCCAAAACTCCAAAATGAGCTGAAATATGGTTTATGTTGGAAGGCACCATAGAGGTAATCTGGCTCTGCCTTGCCTGCCATGGGAAGGGACACCTTCCACTAGAGCAGGTTGCTCCAAGCCCTGTCCAAGCTGGCCTGGAGCACTTGCAGGCAGCAGCAGCACAGCCTTTCCCCAGCAGTGAGCACATGCTGCTAGCACAGCCAGGATGAGCTGGTCCCTCCCTGCAGCAGAAGGATGTGCAGACCCCCAGGGGCAGCCTCTCAGCATGGAAATCCCCGTGGTGTGTCCCTCTCCCAGCACATGAGCGGTCATTGGGTTGCAAGAGTCCCGGGGGAGTCACAATTTTAGGAGTGGATGGTAAAAAGCAATTACAAATGTTGCAAAAGCTGAAGAAGAAATGGAGAAGAGAGGACTGAGGTGTCAGCAGGGGGTGGTGGAAGGTTAATGAAATTCATGCTGGCTTTTGAGGCCCTGCCTGTGGAGAGCTTATTGCATGTTCAGCAAGCAATTAATAGTCAATTCCTTTTGGTCATCAATTCAAGTTCGCAAGGAGTAAAGTAAGTTTTACAATTTGAGCACAGCTTAATAATGAGCCTAAATTTAAGGAAGCCAAGAGAGGCACTTTGCTAGACAGATTAATCCATTTAGACCATGCTCGGTGTTAATTTAGCAATGACCACTGCCTTCAGAAGCACACACCTGACTTGAGCTGGAATCAACAAAACCTGCTAACTAATGGCTTGGGAACTTCTCATTTCTTCCCCAGTCTGTGCTGCAGTACTTAAAGCCAGGGACACCAAGCAGGGGAATGGCTGTCAGCACTTTTCTTTAATTTACTGGAACCACTTTCCCTGCTGCTCAGCATTCATCTGTATTTTGAACTCGTTGTTTGGCACCAGTGGAGAAGGAATAACCAGCACCTCTGAGGAGAGTGGAATTACTTGGATGTGCAGTAGAGAACAGATGGACAGGGTGTGCTTGGGATGTGCTTTCATGATATTTCTTCTTTAAAACAAAGCATTCTAAATGTATTGGTTTATGACTGAATTGGAACTCAGAACAGCATTTTGTGGTATGGCACAATTAAATTGTGATTCAAAGAGAAAACATGATATGCTGCTTATATTGTGGGGCTTTCTGGAGATGAGAAATGCAGAGCAGGAAACCCTTCACACATGCACTAATTCCTGTACTACAGCCTTTCAGTTTACAACCTCTTGCCAGCTCCCCAGTGCAAACAAGTTAACTGTGCCCTTTCTGTGGCCTCTAAGGAAAAAGTCCAGCTGAAGCTGCTGATTTTGCTGGTAGAATACAAAATAGAGCTGTGTACAAAAGAACATACAAGGTGATTTTATATATCCTCTAAATACAAAAGAACCTACAAAAGTTTATATAAATATAGATACAGAAAAACAAAATGGTATCCTAGCAAGGTCCTGAAAATATTTGTGTCAGTAGAAGGAGCAGTTATTTCCTTCACTAACCTGTAAAGCAGAATGCTTCAACTGAGAAACCCTCTTTCTGTTAGTTTACTTTCTACAATTGGATGTTTTTTCAACATCGTATAAATAATCATTCCTATTGCACTTACATTTTTTTGTAAACTAACAGTGTAAGGAAAAATAGGTTATTGCAATGACCAGAAAAATTAGATAAAAAATATGTACAATAAACTGAGTTGCCAGAACTAATTGGATAAACCAAAAAGAGTGGTTCTTAAAGGCAGGGCCTTTCTAAAAATAATCTTCAACAATGTGAGATATTAACCAACAAGGTGACCAACGGTGCAGGAGATTGACTGTGTGCGGCATTTTTTAAAAAAAAAGAGAGTAAGAGATATTTAATTTCTACACCTGCATTTACTTGGAACAGAAACACTTTCTGAATTTTCTTTATAACGCAATATTTCAAACTGAAACACTGCAATTACAGGTTTAAATTATTAAGTTATACCTCTGTGAGGAGCATGCTCGTAGGTGTTGCTGGCAATTTCACATCAGCATTTCAGTTTATGAGCTGCAGTTTGCTCTTTGCCTGAAGTAAACCCACAGGTTTATGTGCAAAGATACCCAGAGCTGAAGCTCTTTAATCATGGGCTCGTCTGGCCATGGGTGGTACTTTACACACAAAACCTCTCTGTCGACAGAGGCTTTTGGAGAACACATTCACTTGTGAAGCTGTTCAGACACTTTTATGAATCCCTGATAAAGACAGAATTACTACCAAACCAGTTCTCTAAGGAGGGGAAAAGATCAGGAAGACTAGAAATATATTTCAGGATGCAGAATTAGGGTTATGATGAGAATGATGCAGCTGTAACAGGCAGATCACTCTCCAGCACTGCCTTCCTCACCTCTGCAGTAAAATTACCCTAAGCATGACTTCAGACAAAATAAAGCAGCTAAATACATAACCACTGGACAGGAGAGTTTGAAAACAAAGGATATACAAAATTATTTTCTTGTGTAGTAAGAGATGAAGTAGAAAGAGAGAAACCACGATCTTGTATTGTATCTTATGGTTACAAAGATGTTTTAAAGAAATTGTTCTAGTGGGAAGTAGAAAAAAATGTATTGACTTCAAAATAATATTTTAGTGAGCAGCTTAATAAACATTTAGAGAGACTATCTTTTAAGGAAGTCATATTTATGCCACTGCAGTAACAGATGAGACATAAGGAAATCACAGTGTCACCAAGGTTGAAAGAGATCTTTAGGTTCATCTAATCCTGCCATCTACCACCATAATCATCCTTAAACCATATCCCCAAGAGCCTTATAAAGTTTTACTGAAAATATTACCATTTTCTGTTACTGTGAAGGCTTTAGCTTTCATAAAAAATTCCCTAGTGGGTCTAAGACAAGTGTTTAAAGTTTCAATGCATGTTATTAAACTTTCACATGAAAAGCTTTGACAAAAGAGAAACTGATTTTTTATCATTGCCTAAGTATAAAAATTTTTAATCCAGATTGCAAGGAAAGTCAGCAACCAAACCAACACACAGAAAATACAATGCAACCTTGACAAATGACAGTGATTTCTGACAAAATACTGTATTTCATAAGCTCTGGAGCACATGTCAAATTTTAAGTGATGAAAACTGCTGAATGCTTAAAGCCAAGAAAAGCCTGACCAGATCATGGTACAAAGACAGTAAAGCAAAAACCAGACTTTGTCTTTAAAAGTTACAGTCCATGTATTTGAGGCAAAGAGCGGTAGGTAGAAAAGAGTACTAAGCAAATGGCCTTGTCTTAAAATATGCTCATGAAAGAGGAAGAGTAAACCCTGAGTTAAAATATATATTTGTGGCATATATTATATGCCACAGATATAGTGGCATAGTATATTTATGCCATAGTATAATAGGTAAAACCTGTTGTAGTTAACAGGTGAAGTATAATGTTATAGTATATATGAAGTATAATGTTATACTATAATAGGTGAAACCTGTTTGCTTGAATTTTCAGCCAGAAAACTTCAAGAAATTATGTAGCACACAATGTTACATGATACAACACATAATACAATTTTCTGAGACTGTTTTCATAATACCCCATTAAGAAAGTATTAAAACCAAAAAGTTGCACCTACAGAATGAAAACCACTGCAGCCTTTCACAGAAGAAATGTAATTATTTTTACACAATAAAGAGCATAAGCTTATGCATTGTAGGTAGTCTGGAAAGTGTTCACTTGGTGATCTGGAAAGTTTTTTTATGTGTAGTAATATGTATATAAAATATGTTTAATAGGGTCTAAACTATAGCTTTAAAGTGGTTCTGAAATGTAATATTTAAGGTAATTATATGGCCTGTTAAAGATTGGAATATTCAATAACTGAAGACAAGTGCACAACTAATGCTAATACAGATGGAATTTTGTGCTGAAGCTGCTTAATTGGTATAAATATCTTTTATACAAAAATAAAGGTCTATTTCCTGCAGCTCATTCATATATAAGACTTGTGCTGCTTAATTTTTTAGTAAAGTCAGGTAAATAGGTGCAGAGTTTCTTAAAAGATGAACAGTAAATATCAATTAAGTTCTGGTGGGATAACTGGAACAATTAATCATGAATGCTATTTTTAGTGGAACCTGGGGAGATTCACAAATATTTTTGCTTTCCTCATAGTCCAAATATCATGGAAAGGGAGAGTTCCTGGTGAAAGCTTGGCATGTAAGCTCTGAGCCACTGGAATTTGGAGGCACGACTGATCTGCCAGTGTTTTTTAAAGTGAAATTCAAATACATTCATGAGTTGAGTGGAAGATTTTCAAGAAGCATCTAGAAATTCCTCATGCTTTCTGGATTTCACAAGAGAAGTGATTTCTGATGCTATCAAATATTTTCCCAGCTCACCATAAACCTTGAAATGACACAGGGCTTGACAGCAATTGTGAACATTTACTTGTTCACAAGCAGCTGTCTAGACCAAAGAACTGTGTCTGCTTCTAGTTCTCAGGGACACTCACATCTGCTTCTCCACAGCCTTTCTCACTAGATGCCATTTAAAAAGATTCTGTTCATCCACCCAGGGAAAGTAAGTTTATAAAGCAAGGAATTGTGAAATTGTCTCCAGATCCTAAGAAACCAGTGAATCCAGTTTGTCTTTTGGAAAGCGCTGAGCCCTTTTGACTAAGATGTCATTGCTTAACAGCTCTGTTTTTACAGATATTGCACCATTGCTCTTTTATCTTCATAGATTTTTATAGCAGTAACATAGTGCCTGAAATACTGCAGAGAGAAATAAGGGAGTGTGCTAATGCCAGTAAGTCAAGTTTATAATTTGTTACACTGCAACTTAGCTCTTCTTCATTTAAATGAATTTAATACCACCAACTGTAATGGTTAGAGACACGATGTAGATATTACAGCTTCTATTGTAATTATCCACACTATTTTTCATTTGTCAGCTTGCATACATTACAACATGAAATGCCCTATAAACATTAGGGGTACAGAAATGAGAACTGAACAAAAGAATTTAATTTTGCTCAGGGAAATTGTATTATCATTTTGAAATTACAGGTTTGATTATTTTTGTTGCTTTATCAGGAGACTTCTTTTTTATTAACTCATGACCTGGCGAGGATGAGGCACAACATCCTGAAGCAATTCCAGTCTCAGCTATTTGAATGGGCATTTCCCTGTAACTAAGGCTTTTTTTGCAAATTCTTTATTTCGTAAATAAAGACTTCACTCTTGCAACACTGTTCCTACTCTATAAATACAACTGTGTCACAAATTCCACCTAACACTCTCAGTATTACAGTCTCTGCAAGATGGAACTGGAGAGCAACAAGAGAGAAGCCACTAGATGCCCTCGTTCCCACAATCAAAGCGTGCTGGGCAAAGGAAGCAGCAAGCAGAACATGCTTGCCCTAAAAGGCTGGTGATTCAGCCCAAATGTGAGAAAAACAAGTATCTAAAAGATATCAGATAATTGATGCCACTGCCTTGAAAGCACATTGTGTCACACCCAGGGGTCTGTGACCCCGGGGGAAGGCTGTAGCAGGGGGAAGCAGTACAAGCACTCTCAGAGGCTGCTCCCATTCTGTACTGGCAGTGATTGTCCCTCCCAGTGCCACCCTCAGAAGGGGATTCAGGCACATTCAAACAACTCCAAAGGAAGCATTTTCCTTTCTGCTGATGACAGTGACAGCTGAGAGGGCTGAACCTCCTCTTACTGAAGTTCACCGGTCTTCAACTTCTGCCTGTGCATTTACCTTGTGGAAAACCTCATGTTGGCATGTCCTGGCTGTGTCTGCACAAACCCCACCAGGTGTGCACCTGGATGAGCTGCCATGCTGCATGTGCAGACACTGAAAAGTTGCATTATGTTCTGGATCAAATAAGCAAACTGAAATACTGGAGTATGTTCAGATTCTTTTAGCAGAAGGGAGAATGTATGAAATCAGTTATTTCAACTGGAATTTAACAGTTTTCCATCTAGGAGCAAGACTGCTCTGAAATAGCTATGACAGAAGTTAATCAGTTTCTGGCTGGGATAATTTTGTGGCAGCTACTTAGCCTCAAAGACTAAGACCTGTCACTGTCCCTGGAGGGATTTAACAGACATAGATGTGACACTTGGGGACACACTTTAGTGGTGGCCTTGGCAGTGCTGGGGGAATGGTTGGACTTGATGGTCTTAGACATTTTTTCCTTCCTCAACAATTCTATGATTCTATATTTTCAAAATTGGGAATCAGGCCCTTTTCACTGTTGCTTCACTAAACTTGATTAATAGCTAAGGAAGTCAATTAAAATAATGCCAAAATTATTCTTCTTTTCAGAGTCTGTCCTGTTCAGATAAATTTTACATATATACCATTGCTTTCACTTTTCATCTAATGAAAAATAATTTTAAATGTGCAATGAAACTGAATGAGAAAAAGTAACCCAAAACTCCTCAGAAAGACAAAAATGAGAATTTGGAAGACAGTTCCAGGGATAGGTCTGACAGCTGATAATTTCTCTTGTAAACTCTAAATGGGTGAAAACTCTTGTGACATTACTAGGCTTCTCTGGAATACCAGAGGAATAATTTTATGACAAATTAGGCACATTTAAATGCAGCAAAATGTCTATAGTTATACATAATGCCCATTTCTGTGCATTCTGATATATTAACAGTGACATTTACCCAGAGAATTATTTCAGAACCCTTTTTTATTGTGCTCATTTTTCAACAAGTTTGGAAGCAGGATAAATCATGGAAAGGATCTGTGTGATTTGGTTATCAGACTGATGCTGCAGACACACTGGAACAGCACCACAGCACAAAGAACTTGGAGGTGCTTCCCCTTCCCACAGGTAACACAGGAGCTGGATTTAGTAGTAAATGAAGGAAGTCAGTCCTAACATTTTCAAACTGCCTGGACAAGAAATGAATTTCATGTGTGAATTTCATAAAGTGCAATGTGGCTGTCAAGAGTTAATAGCAGCTGACAGTGTATTTACCTTACCAATCCAGGCACCTTTTCAGTGCCCTCACCTCCCTGTTTCCCTGCACATGACGGACTTGAGATCCCTCCAGCAGGGTGAGAAACAGATCCCAGACATCACCAGGTACAAGGTGAGCTGCCATGCCAGCTGCCTCTCTGCTTTCTGTGCCTATCAACAGCTCTGTGCTGACATCAGTAAACTCACAAAAGGTGTTTTCTGCTGGAGGCACTACACAGCTGACATCAATAAGAGGGTAAATAAAATCTTTTCCTTCAGTTTCAAATCTAGAGCTAATTAATTTTTACACACTGTACCTTCTACCCTCATCACAATAGCCTAAAATCCAGACTGTCTGGACCCTGTGCAGAATTGCATATTATATAAATACTTGCAAAAAAATATCCTATTCCAGCCCAGCAGATGCTTTAGTTGCCCCTCAGCAGCAGATAAGATAACTTCCTGGACTTTTATAAACTTACATTTTGAGGCTTTCTCCCCTGACATCTCAGGTGTACTTTCTGGAAGTGTGGCAAAATATTTAAATAAAAGGGTGCTCTGTTTGCTGTGTTTTGCAGCCAGGCAAGACTTGCTTCCCAAAATTAGTTTACTTAGTTCTAACCCTGAGCAGCAGCAGGCATGAACTCCCTGACAGGGACAGTCAGCTTTGCTGAGGGCACATCCAAAAGCAGTGGATGTGGAGCAGTGCACCTCAATCATTTGCAGATGCAGGTACTCTGATGTGGCTGCAAGGACTGAAATTACCTGGCCAAAGTTCCCTCCTTTTCTGCTTGGCTCCCACTGCAGATGCAGAAATATCCCTGCAGCAAAGAGCTGCGGGTTCAGCCAGAGACAACACGTTTACAAAGCACCAGATTAGGCTCTGTACACACCAAGAAAATAAAAATGGTCTGTTGAAAGTGAAGCTTTACAAACTAATGAAATAGGTTATTTTTGTTCCTACCTTCCCCAAGAACCTGAGGAATTTGATGTAGAATAGTTGGTTTAACTTTGGAGAATTCATGCACATTCACAGATAACATTACTTGACAGGTATTACACCAATTTCCTAATCCTTTCCCACTATTCCTCTGCACAGTCCTCACAAGGAGAAAAATAAAGCAGGATTATTTCTTAAGGCTTAATACTGCTTAATATATCTTTTGACATGCTTAATATATCTGGGACATGTAAATCACTATAAATTTCCTTCCAAAGTTAAATGAGATACACTGAAATTAAGTAAAATGGAAATGGTAAAAATGTTCTGACATCAATTACCAATTTATGCATAATAGTGCAGGATTTTGTTGCTGACAATTGTAATAGATAGCTCTAAATAAAGAAATTGAAATCTGCATCTGTTAAATTGAAAACTCCTTTACCTGTGTAAATATTCACTTTTTCTGAGTGCATTTGTCTCAATATTTTATTCACAAAACCCCTCCTGTGATTTTCTTTTGAATTAACATTCCTCGAAGATATTTACTTTGAATTTACACTCTTGCAATGGAGATGATAAGAAAAACGAGCAGCTACACAATAAACTGTTCACTGCTGGTCAGGCTCCTTGTTCATGGTTGTAATGAAACTGCAGGTTTTTGTAACAGAACTGCAGAGGTTACTGTGCCTCAGAAAGAGACCTAGAGGGATCCTAAGGAGCTGTCTGAACTAAACCCATGAGAGCACAAAAATGTTACTCAATCAGAAGTACAAAATTTTTCTTAGTGAAGATCTGAATGGAGCCTAAAGTTTGGCCTTGAAGGGTTAAAGCACAGTGTTATTTCAGCAACTGAACAGTAAAAATCTCTGTGTGGCTCTAAAATCAAGGAAGAAAGAAAGTAGAGAGAATAAGATCACAGAATAAAAGGGATCTACTTTAATAATGACTTTGGTCTGGTACATATCCCTTAGTAATTTACATAAGTGACTTTTACACCTTATCATCTGATCATAACTTGGGGTCTTTGGTATCTTGGTTGATACCAACAACTGATCACTGAACTTTAGCATCATTTTGGTCTTGCTGCTCTGTTCTCATCCTGACCCCACCTTAGTATTTAAAGGAAGCAATGGTGCTCCACTGAAACTCGTGAAAGCATTTATTTTCTGGAGAAATGATGACATTTTACTGCCCAAGCTTTTTATGACACCTAGGTTATATTGCTTCTGTGCCTGCTATTTATAGCTTTCTCCTCTAGCAAGAACTTGTGGTGTAAATGTGTAAGAAATGTTTATAAAGAATCACAAAGAGAGGAATCTGGAAGTGTAAAATCCTACTCTGACTTACTTTAATCATAATATCTTATCAGGGGAACGTGCATTGTGTACATATAACAAATCCTAGCCTCTCTTGCAAATCAACATTTGGTGAAGCAAAAATTCATCAATTCTCTGATATTTAGTGTTTTATAAGCTACTCATTGGGTCTACTCTCAGGAAGGACATCTTTTAACTTTTGCAAGTTTGGTTTTGATTACTGTACCACTGAAAAATAAAAGTACCACATAAAAATTCACAAATATATGTAAGCAGTCATTCCAAAATAAAAAGGTCAAAATTCTTCACCAAAATGATTCATGTAAAGTTGTTTTATTACCTTTTTCTTACCAGTTTCTCTGACACAAATGCCTATCAGCTGTTGAACATTACTGGGCAGCCTGGTCTGGTCACTTTTTGAAAAAGCTGCCAGAAGCAACTTTCATGTCATTGTTCATTAACACTGATCACATTAGCAAGGATTTATTGGCAACTGCTGGTATAATAAAATACATTTTAAATGCTTTGGGTGTAGAGTCTGCTGTGCCTAACCATGCTGGCATTGCTCACTTTTGAAAAGTGTTGCATGATTTACCACTTAGCCTAGGCACTCTTGTTTGATTAAATCCCTCTTTCCTTGCTGCTGGGAAGCAGAATTGGCAGCAACATAGCATCTTTAATATTCTATGTAGCACAGCTCTAGAGGTCTTTGAATACATAAGTTCAAATTTTGGTTTAAAAGCTCCCTAAATTTGATTTTACTTGGCTGCAAATAGGTAACATGAAAATGAACAAGTAAAATATTACAGCTGGTGCAGAAAATAATTTAAATTTCCACCTACTAAAGCACTTCGGTCTAAGGTGAAGCTCAGTTGTGAGTCACTGGAGCATTCCCTCCTCGTCTCTGCAGAGCTGCCCGATTAATGAGTCTGTCACAGGTAACCCTGGGGCTACGGGATACAGCAGCTGGGAAGTGACATAAAGTCACTTGAAATAGATCTCTGTACACCTGTCAGATAGTTAAAATTTTTGGACAGTGCAAACAGTTCATGATGTGAAGGACAACCTGGTTAATAGGCCTAGGAGCAAGCCATTCAATTGCTTGCAGAAGGAATCAAATCTGAGTAATATATAGTTATTAACAATTAGGGGTTCCAGTGCTCCTATTGGTTTGTCTGAGCCTTGATGGGGTCACCAGTAAATGGAAGCACTTTGGACCGGATTGTTTAAGTGTTCACTGGACTGCATTCACTCCACTTTCATGAGGATAGCTGTGTAAGCAGTGAGATTTTGGTCTTTTCCAAGACTAGGAAGGGAAAAAGAAAAGCTTTGGTCATTAGGATGACAGATTTCCCAAGCAGGCAGTTAGAAGAATGAAAAGCAAGGCACATTTCATAACAACCCATATGTAAACAAAACATTTTGTCTCAAAAACTGGTGACTACTGAAACCAATGTGTGGACATTTTTCCAAATTGGAGTATGTGCTGCAAGGAGAGCAACACCATCGACCTTAAGAAACTTTGAGGTGGAGCAGGGTTGTTAGCAGGAACATACCAGTAAAATGCTGTTGAGGAGCTGAAGTCTTATCTCACATTTCCCCCACCTTATATTATCTCCAGGATTGTGGCTAGTACAGTCAGACCTAGGCTACTGACTGCATTTTTTTCCAGATTAACACTCTCCTCCTGAGAGCTTAGAGTGAATCACAGAATGGTTTGGGTTGGAAGGGACCTTAAAGATCATCTTGTTCCACTCCCCTGTCATGGGCAGGGACACTTTCCACCGTCCCAGGCTGCTCCAGGTCCTGTCCAACCCGACCTTGGGCACTTCCAGGGATCCAGGCGAAGACACAGCTTCTCTGGACAACTTGTGCCAGTTCCTCACCACCCTCAGAGGGAAAAATTTATTCCTCAAACTTCAGAAGTTTCTGGAAAATGTGGTTATTTTATTTTTCTGCTACAATTTCTTCCCTTCCTTATGACGTTTCCTGGCTGGTTTTACTATGGTTTTTGTAATAATATTTGTAAGGAAGCACTTGATAAGGACTTCTCTTTCTTATTTAATGAATTTGAGAATTTGGGGTTTGCTCTGAAGAATAAATGAATATTTTAAACTAACCAGAGCAGAACTTCAGTAGTTACACACAGTAGAATTCAGAGATACTTGCCCAGACATCAGCTGGAAAATGAATCATGACCTTCCTTCTTCAAGCATTTAAAATATTGGAATTTTTCTAAGCGTTTTGCTTTTGAAATGAGGAAGATGCAATAATTGAACGACTGTCTTCTTGCCTCTGTCAGGCTGAGCAGATTGTTTAGGACCAGGCAGTTGTGTGACCCTTTGCAATGACAATGCAGAAGCAGTGTCAGACAGTTTCTTTGCCACAGCTTCTAACACACCTGGCTGCAGAGCTCTCCCCTCCCCACTCTGACTTTGCTGTGATGATGAAATACCACCAGGACTTAGCCAGCTGGATCCCATAAGATTTCTTTGCTGCTTACTCTGCCAACGCTTTGACAAGCTGGGATAGGAAAAAAGGCCGTGTCTTGGATTAATATAATTTCTTCTTCAAATTTCATTATGGTTCATTTCCTTCCACTGTAACCTTGTAGTGTGGTCACAGGTGAAGTGACAACAGGGCAAAATTGGAGGACTGCAGAGGAAGTGGTTTTTAAATCTTTTCAAATAGTCACAATTTCATAGGGCTCAGCCTGTAAGACAGAGTGGGTGAAGAAGCAGAAGACTGTGGCTGCTTCATGAAAGAGAAAAGAAAATATTTATGAGATCTTCTTTTTCTTTCTCTCTTCTCCATTCTTAGAATTATGGGAGGCTTACTCTGATTTCTGACACCCTCACAATTTGGGGTGTTCACATAAGGAACTTCTACTCACTGCAGCAGGAACCTTCCATACTCTGCACTCAGGAAGTTCTTCCATGGCTCCAAGGTTACAGCAGCCTCTGCAGGCTGATTTCTGAGGTGTGTTCTGATCCATCGCGCACTGCAGAAGTACCATCACAAACCAGTTTAAGGGGATGCTGGTAATGTGATTAAGGCCCAGTAAGTGGGTGGCTGTTACATTGATTTTTCTTCAACCATTTGAATTTCAAGGAACACATGAAGGAGAATGCTAATTTTGTTGTTGTTGTTGTTTACTTTTATAGCTTTCTGTACTACATAAACTCAAAGGAATGAAAATGTGCTGTATACTTTTCTCATGCTCAACTCTATCAAATCCCAGAGGATGTTTAAAAGAAGACTTCAAAAAATGCAGGGTGGTATCTGTTGTTTCTCAACTATTTCTTCATCTCATATGCTCAGAGACATAACCTGATGTGCATTTGTGAGCTCTCACTCATCAGGATTTATCACTGCAGCTCAGTTGCTATCTGTGCCTCCTCAGGAAGACTGTAATTTTTTTTCATTGCAAATGGATTGCCTGGGATAAATACCTGACTCTTAGTTTGTAGGCAGGGAAGGTCAATAACAACCTTTATACTTTTATGGAATCTCTCCATAAAAGGTGACAATAAATAACAGTTTAACCTCTAATCTGTATTAACAGACTACCTTTATTTATTGTTTGACTTGTACAGAGACAGAGACAGGTAATCCAAAAGGAGCAGTCACAATAGCAGGTAATGACCTTCTTTTACAAGAATGAGCAAAACCCATTTCACTTCAGCATCATGCACGGGGCTATTTTGCAAAGAAACACTGTGTGTTAGTTGTTGAAACTTTTTCATGCATTCCCCGAAACAAACTACACTATTCTGAATATTTTCTTCTCTGTGCAGTAAATAAAGTCTTTCGTGTTGACAATGCTAATATTATATTTTAAAATATATTTGCATTTGTGTTTTTTGTCATTTTTTATTGCATTTTATAAATCCCAGAGCAAAGACCCACTAAGCTCACTGGGAAAGCCTCGTTTCTTGGGATAGCATCATGCAGTGACACAGGTGATCAGGTGGGATTTCAGTGGGGGTTACTGGCTGGGTCTGTGGGGACCTTATTTCAACCAGAATCGTAGATAGGAGTTTGGAGTACAAGTCAGGAAGGTTAATTTTAAGTGGCTTTTAAAATGGAATGATTTCATATGAAGGATTTTCAAGGGTAAATATTCACAATACAAAATAATCTTAATATATTAAAATATAATTAGTTTGTTAAACTATTAGATAATTGTGGGAAAGTTGGGAAGGCGGAGCAAGAAAATAATTTTATCAGTACTTGCAATTCTGGGATATAACAAGGCCATTATGCCATTTGGGGGTAGAATAAGAAATTACTAGTAAACATTATTTTTAAGTTATGCACATGCTGTGTTCCATCTAATAAATATTTTCTAATGGATGAACAAATACATATAATTAAGTTGTTTTTACTTACATTTATGTTTCAGTAATGCACAAGACAGGTAGCTGGAAAATGCTCTTCAACTTTAAGTCACGTACCTGGAAATAAGAAGGTAATTTTTAGTTACAGGAAAATATCTGCTCGCTATTTAATTTGCTCCTAAATTACATCCTCTTGGTTTAAGAACACCTTAGAAGATCATTCAATTCACTTTTTAGTCTCTTTTCTCACTAAGTGAAAGAATCGATCTCTAGATGATTTTTAAAGATTTTTTTCTTCCTCTTACTACTTTATGAAGCCGTTTGTAACATCAAATGGCAAAAAACCTCTCACATGAAGAAACTGAGGTGGCAGGTGAAGGATTATTTGAGTGGTAATTATGTGAGAGGGGTTTTTGAAAGCACTGAGCGTAACTGAATGTAAATTCTGGGACAGTTTGCCTCATCTTGGTGTAGGAAATAGGAAAAGGAAGCCACAACAGTTCTGAGAACAGAAATTTTTAATTTTCTTTTCAATTACTGAAGGAGTTTGATACCAGTTCTGTAAATGTACAGAGCGTGTTTTTTTGACTTATTCTGATTAATAAGAAATTGCAACAGACCTGCTCAGCACTGTGGGAAAGGTCAGTGGCAATTTTTGAAAAGAAGGCCTTGGAAACACATTGGCCTTCCAAAATAGAGTCGTGCAAAACTGCCAGTCTTATTTTCCTCCATTTTTGGCTTTGCACTTCAGCTTTCTGATTCTCCTGTTTTCATCATGTGCAGTATTGTGTGAATCCATTCTAATAAATTCCGTTACTTGGAACAATGAGGTTGAGCATGATTCAAATCCTGAACTGAATGCAAATCTAGCAGCAGAAAAATGGATTTAGTGGTATGATAGGATTAACAATATAAATATATTGCATTAAATATAATGTTTTATTAAATACATGAATCAATAAGGACTGCCATTCAAGCTAGCATTGTATCTGTGACTAATTAAATGCGTTCACTGTGAGAACAGTGTGGAGGTCACACGCTGGTGCCTTTGGAAGTAACATACAATATATATTTTTGCTTAATTTTGGACAAATGGTCAATCTCTGCAGAAGAGAGATGTCCTTTTTTCAGAGTCAGCGATGCTGGTTTTGATGCCACAAATATTTAACTTTGTGACTGAAATTGTGAAGTCTTTCTCTTGAACAGATTTACCACAGGACTATTGCATTATTTCTTTGAACTTCAAAACAGAAGAAGAACAGATTTTAAATCATATCAGCAGCCAGATAAGTACAATCTTAATTGCAATATCGATACGGAACAACTTTAAAGCTTTATGGCTGTATAGTCCTTTGTGCTAAGGTGGATCAGAGTAACACACAGAGGAGTTGGGCTACAAACCCAGGGCAATATTCCCATATTTCTGCTTGTTAATGATTCTTAGTTGCAGGGGGAAGAAAATGATGCTGCTATTTTCCTATTCTTTTAATGGGGAAAGGGCTTTTTTTTTGTTTGGTTTTGTTGTTCGTTTGGGTTTTTTGTCTGTTTGGGTTTTCTGTCTAGCTTTTTTTGTGAGAAATACTACTTTGCACATACACAAGGGAACTAAAATAATTAATCAATGTTTAGAAACACGGAAGACCATTGTGATTTTTTTTCACTGCAAGTAAACAAATCCCATAGATACAGAAAATGTACCCCTGAGGAAACAAGTGTCCCATTTTCATTATGTCAAACAACTTTCTTGACAACTTGACAAAATTTGCCAAACAAGATTTTATCAATACAATGCTTTAAAAGGCATTTTAAAGGCTATACAATTCAAATTATTTACTCTTAAGTGAAATATTTGTAGCAACTAGGGAGTAAGGGAAAAGGAGGGAAATGTTTCTTCTGTATGAATCCCTTTGTTTCACTGCTGACCAAGGGAGTGCAGGCAGATTTGAATTGCTGTGATTGCACACAAACAGCACCTGCCTCCATTTGCCACAGCCATACAAGAATAGGAGACAAAAATATAATTGCTGAACATTTCCAGAATCCATAACCACAGGTCATGACTAAATACTGCTCTCCTCTAATTTAAACTCAAGGAGAGCCATCCACATACTTGGATTTAAGTGCAAATTTAAACCTTTGAATTTAGCTTGCCTTTCTTCTAAGTAATTATGGCAAATGTATTTTCTTTAATGCTTCTTCTCAAGTAGAAATAGATACTGAAATCAAAACTGACTCATGGAGTCCTAGGGTAGGCAGGATTTTACTTACAACACTTTAAAATTAATTGGAAAACAGTGACATTTCCAAAAGTGCTGAAGAGTTCTGCTGTAGGATATAAAAATAACTATCTTGCTTTTAGCTCATTTGTCTTTCAAAGATATTTATCTGAAACTTTGGACAAATTTGCAGCACCTAAGATAGACAAAATACTGATAACTGTTAAGGATTAAGTAATGCAAAACTAGACATGATTTTCTTTGAAGGTCATTAAAATTTTAATGTTGCAGATAAATAATATGACCCATTTCTTTATTTGAAATTAATTATAATATTTAACATATTCAGCATACACCACTAGAAAAGGTCATCTGCTCTTTGGGTAGATGGGGTTCTCTTGTAACCCAAGAAATGCTAATAATGCTGATCCTAAAAAGAAATAGTTTCAAAAATTACACAATTGAAATTTGAAAATAAATGTGTTCAGGTTTCCACTTATATGCTGCAGTACTTCGTAATCACATAACAGTGTCACTTCTGCACACAACAAGCCATCAACTATTTTTATTCTGACCTGAGCCTTCACACAAAGTATTAATTTACTCTGCAGCATAATGGAACCAGCTCTGCTGTCACCACAGAGAGCTGCTGTACAGTGCTCAGAAAGAGAGACGACAGAAATTCCAGCAGCAGCAGAATTTAAATGTCTTGCCTGTAATTTTGTTCAGTAGCATCTTTGTACATCTGACATGTGAAATATGTCTTTAGCTTTTGAGGCAACAAATGACATTTGATTTTGCTAAGAAGGCTTAGCAAGGGAAAGGCATATTAAAAATGTCACTTGTGTTACCACAGAGGTGTCCTCTGAAAATGAGCTTAAATATGTATGGAATATTTTAATACTTAGAAATTTTTCCAGAAATACCATTAAACAATCCCAGTTTTTCCCTTCTGGAAATGCAGGCAAGTGCTCTGACCTAGTTTTACGCATTTATTTCTCCACTATTTTTTTACCCCGACCGTCCCAATTCAATATATTTGGAAAATGCCAAAACATGAACTGATCTCTGAGAAGACAATGAAAAGCACAGCAAAACCTGAGCACATTTCTATCCCATTTCATAGAGTACTAAGTCAAGTGTGTTTTGAACTTCCAAAAGTTAAACATCCTGTGGCATAGGAGAACCCATTTAAATATCAAAGACCAGTTTTGCTGAATTAAAAACATAAACATAGTTGTTTGGAAAGACAAAAAGGTATATTTTTTTCATTTATCAATGTGATAGTGAGATTTCCTTAAAAACAGATGAACTTCAAATGTCTTTATTAGCATGCTGGTATTTTCCAGTACTTGTATTTGCTGGCAACCTTTTTGTCCTCCCAGGAGAGAACACTTGTACTTATTTACACAAAATAAAGACAACTTCACTTTTAAAGTTTAATATTTTGGGCAAGCAGTAATATACCAGTGTGTTAGCCAGTCTTAGCAGGAAATAGTCCTAGTGCTGATCACAATGAGATGACTCGTGGTCTCAGCTCATTTTGAGAAGTTTAGTAAACATGTTATATCTAGCACAGGGCTGATGTAATGTTTATAAGTTCAGTCTGTCCTGTTTTGCCATTGCTGGTGATACTCTTGTTACCAAAACAGCCTAAAAGTCTTTTCTTCATCATAACCTTCTGAAGGTCACATACAGATGATGTTTCATCATGATTAATATTTGAAACACATTTTTAGAGAGAAATCCCCCATGCTGTCAAAACACCTCCCTGAATTTAAAACTTTAGTATTTATGATAAAGCTTGAATAAGTTGATACTGCTGAAAGCTTTTAACTCATCATCTGATCTGTAAGTAAAATCCATTTTGTCTAAGTAATGAATATATCAAGTCATATGATGGGTTATCTATATGACTGCAAATATTTATTTAACATTATAGTTAGATGAGCATCTATATTTGTTAACATAAGGATCAGTACACGTCCTTCAAGATACTTGAGCTAAGGCTGACATAATCACAGAGGAAAAACTTTATGTATAAATTAGAAGGAAAGAGAAAAAACTCTGCAGCCTGATTAACCTGCTTTGTCAAGGTTTGTTAATACTCTTTTTACACTCAATGCATTTTCCATTTCAAACTGTCTTTAGAGTGCTTAAATTGTGACTGTGATCCTGTCACACACACTTCATTTTAGGCTTGTAGCCTATCAGTTTAACTGAACTCAGTGGAATCCTGACACTCCAGGCTGCAGTGATTCCATCACCTCTGTACTGACAAGGGGGTCTCTGCTCATGTGTCACCATCTGGGACCTGACTAGAAATGCTGCAATGGAAAACCAACCCAGCTCCTCAGTCCTCAGCTGAGCTGTGTCAGGGGATTTTGTTTGTAGCAATGTTCCTTTAATCCTTCTTCACCTCAAGTAAGAAATTATAACTCAATGTGCACATCAGGAAGATCTGATGGATAGGGAAATACAATTTTTAGTAATATTCAGAATAAACCAACACTTTCAAATTTCTCAGCATTATACATGTATAGAATATTTATTGTATGGAAGCTCACTACTGCTCTCATGCCTCAGTGCAGCAGGGATGAGTAGGAAGTCATAGGGCAAGTTCTGTCTTCAAGACCTCAGCAACTTCTCTAATTACCTCCATAGATGGAAACTTCTTTCCAAGACAGACTTTCTTGGATTGTGCAAATGTCTTTGCTGTTTTCCGACCTTTTGCCTGTGATTAAGGTCCTCAGGAACCTCCTTCAATACTTCACTAGGAAGGTGCCCATGAGAGCTTAAGGGAGAGCATCCAACACCTGTTATTTGCTATGTACACCATCTTTTATCATTTTTTGCCTCAGCTGCTTCAAATGTTGGGGTCCCAGGTCAATGTCTAAACCAACAGAACTTAGCTCTGTGTCTGATATCTGAAAGGGTCAGAGTTGTGCCACTTCAGAAGCACTGAATATGCAGTAAGAGAATGAGACCAAGTAAACAAAATGCTCCATTGCCAAGAAAGAGAAACTGAGATGACAAATTGTATAACTTACTAATTATACTTATCTAATTATTACTGTACCAGCAAAATATATCTTATCTTAAAGCCATAGAAACAGTTACATAAGAAGTTTCAGTAATGCAATACTAGCTGCTTTCAAGCCTACAATGTCTACAGACATTTCTACCAATTAGATCACCCAAATATGTGACAAGCACAGATAATCTGCTAAAGTCACATTACATTTTACATCTTTGCAGAACTAGCACTGAAAATTAGACTTTTGCTTTTACAGAATCACTAGATAATATTTCTGCAGAAAACATATTTGGCTCTGTTAAAATCAAATCTCTTTTTGTTTACTCTTATCAAATTCTGTGACAGAAACAACTGGTTCCTAGTAATAATGCAACAATACTGCATATTATTCGATTCCTATTCTGATAGGTTTCTCTAGTTTAGATATAAAAATGCAAGCATAGAAAGAGATTTTAGATCCTCACTCTGTCGTACAAGTGTGAATATACAAGTTTTTGATTAAATTGTACTTTAGTCAGAACTTTTTTGAATAATAAAATTTTGCCTTCCATCTTGTTCAGTCTCAGCTCAGGAAAAGGAGTGTCCTGACAATGTCCATGTGCCCACTCTGAACCAGCAGTAAGTGTTGTTACTGAAGGTCATTTCCTGCTTCTTCACAGCTTGGTACCAACCCAGACCAACCTTGTTTAGCCTGAAATCAGACTGTGCTGGAGTTCAGGGTCATATGGCTTCAAGCAAAATGAATGGACAGTTATTAAGCTGACTGTTTTGTGTAATTGCAGGTTAAAAAGAATCATAATAACTAAAACAGCTCAGTTTGCAGATGCTGAGTTCACAGCTGCTGCTTTTGTTTACTGATGCATAGTCCTACTGCACACAAAAATTTGAGCTTTCCTTTCTTAAGAATGCAACCCACTAGTTCAGGGAAATAAGACACAGGGGAAGTTAGAATAGAAGAGCTGAAATGTAGTACACAAATAAACAGATACTCTACAGCTCCTCCTAAATCTGTGATTAGGCTCACGCTGGACATGTTTCACCAGGATATCAGCAGATATTGAAATTCAGTGTGCATGAGCAACGTTCCCATTTAATGTTTCTATGAACTTTCTATGAACTTCTGAAAACTGATAAAGCTCATATGAAAAGTGTCTGACTCTCAACAGCACCTCTACAACAGCTTTTGCACGTGAGGTGTCTGAGCAAGTTTTCCTTTGGTGTCCACAGAAAATCTGAAAAGCACTGCTCCACAGATTATAGAAAAATTCCAGCAAGAGTACACTTGGCTTACAAAGTCACACATCAACATGTCTGCATACACATTGCCTCAAAGAAATCTCTGGAAAACTCAGCTGCCCCTGAGATATAAAATATAGAACAGAGACTTTAAAAAATGCCTGTTTGTTACCAGTTGTCATCATGTCCCTAGTTCTGAGAGTCCCCACAGAAGTTTTGCTTATTTCTTCATGGAAAGGGCTGTTGAGCCCTGGCACAGGCTGCCCAGGGCAGTGCTGGAGTCCCCTTTAATGGAAGCATGTAACAGACATGTGGATGTGGCACTTGGGAACATGATTTAGTGGTGGCCTTGGCAGTGCTGGGTTAATGGCTGGACTCAGTGATCTTGGAGGTCTTTTCCAACATAAAGTATCCTGTGATTCTTTTTATCTATTACTCCCCTCTCTAGTAAACAGACCTTTAAAGACAGAATATATGAGAGCAACATCACAGGAGTGATGGGCAGCAGCTGAACACAATTCTCTATTCAGTATTTATTTTACTATAATTATGCACCAATATCCTAAGGCACAAGGACATATGTTAGTATTTTCAATTTGCAGGTCTCTAAGAAGTTTGGAACAACACAAGTGAAAAGATCCTTCCAACTTAGTGAACAAAAGTTGAAAGGCAGGAAAGCTGCTGAGGAGTCACATGGCCTTCAGGAACAAGGCAAAGCTATTCTGCATTAGGGAAAGGAAAAGAGGTTGAACTCAGTTAAGTTCTCGCCACAAAAAAAGAAAAAAAATTGTTTGTAAAAAATAACAGTGTCAGAAAACAGGATTAATTTTCAAGAAGAAGCTTATGCTTTTTGTTCCAGCAGACCTGCTTTTAAAACTATTTTAAAATACATTATTCCATATTTGAAATCAAACTCAATCAAGCTGTTGAGGTCTTTTGGGTTTGTATTTTTTTTGTGGGGCTTTTCTCTAGCGGAAGTCCTTATCAGGAGTAGGCTGATCTATAGGGAACAAGCATTTGATCATTTAAAAGTAAAGTAAATGTTCAGCTTTCTATCAGACAATCAATGAAAAGGGGAGTTCTTTTTCACAGTCAGTTATAAACACTTCTAGTTCATTTTTTACTTGGATTTTTGCTTATATTTAGTGGTGTTTACTCATTCCATGTGCCTGTTTTTATAGAAGGAACACAAGAATACTTGAAAATCTGTATAAGGAAGTACAGTACGGGGGGGCCTGGAAATTTTGCATACAAAAGACAGGCCAAGGAGTATTTCTAACTACTCTTGAAAAAAAGAAATACATGGGCCATTGCCTATTTTTTAGGAATTTTAGAAAGTACCAGAAAATGACCTTGGTTTATTTGGTATATGATATTAAGAATACATTTTTCTTCTATATTTAATAACACTACTCCCTGCAATGGGGATGTTTTGAAGCTCATTGACATTAGCCATTCCATGGACATTTGCTCAGTGAAGTACAATTCCCAGTTTCCAGTCAAGGCAGACAGACTGGAGATCCCTTCAGGAGCCCATGATTCCTGTCAGAGTAGCTGGAATGGAAAGTTGTCCTGCAAAGGGAGCCCTGACTGTGGCATTGCTATGCCAGGTGCCAGTCACTCTGACCTCACTGCCAGCCAGGAGCTCTCTGCCAGCCTCAGCACCAGGGGGACAGAAGCTTCACCAGCCACTGGCTCTGGAGCCACTCCTGACTGCACAGCTGGGGCTTGAAACAGACCCTTGAGGTCAGGCAGCAAATATTCTAAAACTACATGAAAAAATGGAAACCTTTGCCTCTGGTCCAGGCAGTAGAAGCTCTGTTAAACTTTCTAGCACCAGAAATCACTCCCAGCACACTTCTGCTTTTCTAGGATCCCCTTGGAATAGCACAGACATGGGGAGCAGAAGGAGAGAGGACAGATGGCTAAGTCAATCCAAGCCTTACTGTGGCACAACACCACATGAGGCCTAACAGCTCCTTCTTCTTTTGTTCCAGTCTGTTTGTCTCTGATGAACACACTGTATTTTAAATTGATTCCCAGAACAATGAATAAAAAATGAGCAATTAGTCAACCTACTTCACCTAACTGTATTCCCACCACTGTCCATCTGGTCTCATGCTAAATGATCCATTTAAGAGGGACTCTTGCACACAGCCACTCCAGTAACTTTCCTTTTTGATGTTACCTCCCTCCCCAACTATCAGAGGCAATTTCTGTCAGTGTCTCCCTCCTCTGTGCTTATACTTAGCATGTCCTTCACAGCACTTGTTCTAACCACCTGCATTCCCTACCTTGCCAACACAGACACATGTAGTTCTTTTAAAGCAAACATTTCAATTGAGACACTGCAGATGGGAGAAATCACGAGGCAGCCAGAGCTCTGCAGTGCAGGTTGGATCAGTCACTGTGTACTCACCACTCTGGAGCAGAAGGACCATGACTGTGTCATGCAAGACATCTGGTCAATACCAGAGCACTGAAAACAGGATTCTTCCCATTCTGCAAATTAAATCTCCTTTCAAATCTAAACAGACTGATGTTTGTAAAAAAGCAACCCTATTTCTATTCCTAGCCATTGGCTCTTCTGCACATAATTCTCTAAATCTTTTGTGGAGTTAGGGTTGAGTAATTAAGTTATTTGCAAGGACTTGCATGGCCAATTCCTTTTGGAACATCTCAAACATGAAGATGGCTTTGAAATGCTCATGTCTAAGCTGCTTATTTCCATAAGAAACAAAATGTCATTAAAAAGTTATTTTCTTTCCAGTAACTGCAGAAAACCCCCAAGCATGTTACGTACCCTCAAGAGGGCAGCATGGTATTTGAAAATTCCCCTTACAAAGGGAATAATGCCTTGGCATAAGAGCAGGCTCTAATGAGAGCGTGGGATTAATGTTGCTGTAAACATCAGTTATTAAAAAATAGGTGAAAAATAAGGTAAGTCTGTGGCAGGGCCTGTCTATGGTATCACCTGTCCATTGCTGCTGTTCATGTAGCATCACAGGGATTACAGAAGCAGCTGATGCAGCACTGCAGTTTCCATGCCAGCTCTTATTTAACCAATCCAAACTGTGAGCAGTCTATTCAAAACTGTGGTGGCATTGTGTGTAGGGCAAGGAACAGCCAAGCTCTGTGATAGTGAAATTTGTGCCTGCAAGTGGTAATAACTCTGTTCATGCTTTCCAAGGTACAGAGAAATTAAGGATTAAAGGAACACTGACTACAAGGTGATCCCTTGTAGTATGGCTGACTTTCATGGCACTGCATCATTTTGTCCTTCCAAAAAAGTATTGTTTCATCACAGAAGACTTTTTTCCCTCTCTCTTTATATAAAAATCCCAGTGCAGGTCTAGTCTTCACAAATTTATATGTTCTGATTTTTGTGTCAACCTTATCAATTAGCCCTTACACGCTTCTGTTTTGTTTAATTAAATGTGTTTCTGTCTTTCATACTATGAAAAAATCTTCCAATTCCTTGACCATTTTAGTAAAAATTCTCTCTGCCTGTTCCCATGTAAATCTTGCCTGAGCAAAGATAATAACTGCATTCCAGATGAACAGTCCCTGTCACTGTCCTTAACATTTCTTCAAGTATTCTTCAAGTACTTCTATTGGAAATTCATCATGTCACCACATGTGCTTTTTCAAGCACTGATGACTTAGGGATGGCAATGGTAGCATGTACTTGGAAGGCTTGGAGAAGGAACAAGCTTGGGAGTGCTGCAGGTACAGGCTCAGATTCTACCATCACTGTGCAGCAGGCCAAGACAAACAAGATTGTACCTCCCATACCTCATTTTAGAATGGTGATAATATCCACCATGTTACTATCTAACTGGTGCCACAGCTATAAAACTATATGGAAACATAATACCATATATCTTAACTGGATACTTTTCAGCTCACTAAAGTAGTGCCTCTGCTGTAATTCCCTCAGCAATGTCCAAGGTCAGCTAAGTGCTTTGATACTGGTATATCACTGCATAACCCATCATTTATTACAAGAAGTTCTTTACCCAATGGAATTTTCCAAAACAAAACTTCTCTCATTCCAGAAAAATGCTTAGTTGAATTATTCCTTAAATTGGTGTGATTAATTTCATCATAAATCCTGTGTACTTAGGAGAAAATTTCTAATGACACTTCTACAACTACTGCTACTTAACACCCTTCTACCACCCAAATGTAGTACATTGCAAAATAAAAATTCTTTTCTTCCTGATTTTCTGCAGTGGTTTTTTGTTGTAATTTTTGGGTTTATTTCTGAGAAAGCATTTGACCTGAAACACAAAGGACTACTGTCATCAGTCAAGTGCCTAGCAATTGCACAATGGAATAATCTGCAACATTTTTCATATGGTCAGGATCTTCTACATGATATCCATCCCAAATGTATCAAATCTTCCCAGGTTATTTGTGCTCAGCATGGTGTATTTTGACCTTGCAGGGAATTATCTATGGACTAACCAAGCCACCCCTGATGGGGGACATTGAAATGGCATCAAACCCCTGCAGTGCTGGCTCAGTAGGAGCTGGGCAAGTGCTAAACCGCTCCCAGAGAGCAGTGCCCTGCTCCTGTGTGCATCCCGGGGTGAGCTGCATTTGCTGCCCTGCCAGCCTGAATCCTGCTACACACCACGTGTTTGTGATTTGGGGGAGATAAGCAGCGCTACAGGGGAAGAGGAGCTGACTCCACACTCTTTGGTCTTGTGCTCACATCTAGCAATCAATTTCCCCTCTCCCCAAGAACGTGAAATAACACCCTGTGAAACAACACAACATCCACACTATCTGGCATTGCACAGCATCCTAAACAGGGAACGTTTCATCCATTGGCCTAGGAGCTCGGTGAGGTTGGATACCAATTCCAGCTATCCTGACACACAGAGAGCTCGAGAAAATACAGAATTTGAGCAAGTACTCAAGGTGAAAGACATTCTATCTCATGCATGTGGTGCAGTTCAGCAGCTAACACAGTTAACACAAAGGAAAATGCAATAACATGTTCCTTTCTCTTGTTCCTTGTTCACCAGACTGTTTTCAGGCTCATTTCATCTCTCAGAATCTACCACTGTTTCTTCTCTAACTAGGAATTTGTTCTGCTCTCCTAAAGTTTATTGGGGGAACCTGTTGTAAGACTTCTGCATTTCAAATAGTAATTCAATTAGATACTCTTAATTTTATAAGGTTTCTACACATTTAATGAGTGATTTGATGAGAAATAAAGTGAATACTAAAAAACTTTCAGAATGAATCACCTTAGAGCTGAAAAAAAAGACAACTGACTTAAAAAAGGAACAATATTTTAATGACTGACTTACACAAGTGGGCTCTGCAATTACATAAGTTCCAGGAATTTATAGGTAGCCCTTCTACATGCCTGGATTGCTGATTCATTCTGATATTGTTTAATGCTCCTACTTCTTGTAATGTATGGGCTGCACAGATGCAACCTACAGCCTTGTTGACATTTAGCTGGCTCCTCTCAGATTTTGATTCAGAGATCAGTTTCCTTGCAGGGAAGGATGAGCATACTCCCATCTATGGATTAGTTCTTACAGCTTTTTTATCTAGCTGAGAAGGGAAAAGAGAAAAAGTGACAGACTGTGACTTTTCAGAATAAGTCCCTAACTCAGACCTGCAACACTAGAACAGCTCTTCTGATATGAATCCATGCAGGTGGGGAAATTTCAGCTGGAAAAGGCTCTTTTTTTAGCTGATCTCTGTGTTTCATTGTCCCACGTACACAGCATTATTCAGATACACAGGGGATGTAAATATTGTGCCATTTGCCTATGTGCAGTTAGATTATGGTAGTGAAAAAGCATGAGGGTGGCATTACTCAATAACAGGCACTGTCATCATTTATCCTGTTGAGAAGCTACACACAGCGAGCTTGGTCCTACACTTCTCTCACTCCCCAAACTCCTCCCGAGTCAGATTCAGCGTGTAACCTTTTTTTAGTTTTGCCAATTGCCATGTGACAAAGCTTAAAACCGTATCCTCTGGAAAGAAATGGCAGAAAGATACAGCTCAGTCACCTTTCCCTCCATCCCCAACACACGTGGTGTAGTGAGGTTACTGTTTCCTGACTGGAGACACGCTCAGCCTTCCCAGCTGCAGAACACAAAGCTCTGTCTCCTCAGTATGTGCTGCCCCAAACCTGCACTGGAAGTAGAGCAAAGCCAAACCAGCCCCTTGTTTTCATGCTTCAATCCAAGTGCCTGGACTCTTCATCCATCTGCCCCCTCCTGGTCCCAGCCCCAAGTTCTACATGACTGGACTCTTCCCTCTCCTGGCAGTTAGCAGGTTTTACACTGCATTATTTATTACCTTGAGAAAAAAACCCCAAAGGATCTTCACTGAAAAAACATTAAGTAAGCAAGCCAGCAAAAAGAGCAAAAAAAAAAGTTTTCTACACTTAAGGCAGATATGACTTCCTTTATTTATTTATATATATATTCTGATCTGAGAGCTCAGCTAAGTAGTTTAGTGGTGCCTACTGACTTCTGTTAGTCTTCTTGGTATTATTATTAGATAAAATTAAATCAAACAGAAGGCTTCTATATGATGAAAAAGATCTCAGGCTGGAGTATGAAAGAGATAATAAATGGTTTTTGCACTCTGTCCTCCAAATACTGAAAGGAACATGTCAAAACACACTCCAAAACACTCAAATTGGGAGAGCACATTGGAAAAGGAGATGGAGAAAAGTAGGCTCTGAAAAGTAGGCTCCTTCTTTCAGTAGGCTTTGAAAGAAAGATCATAGGGCAAAATAATACAGATTAACAAAAATTCTGTAGGAGTTCTGTTTCTTAACATGTGTTAAGATTTCTATCATCACTGATGTTAATAATTGACATGAAGTACAGTGGGAGTTAGATAACAGCAGGAACATTCAGGCCAGGACTAATTTCATTTTCCAGTGGTGTGAGGCACTGGGTAATGGGGAAATGCACAACCATGTCAAAGATGATCTTACTTCACTGAGTTAAACCTCGAGGAATTTTATTCTGTCTAGAAAAAAGAGCTTGTGTCATGCAACAGGATATGTTCTTCAGAGAAGCAAAAAGAACGGGAAGTTAATTTTGTGTTCATGAAAGTGAGGAATTAATAGCAAAGCCTTAAGTCAGATATAAGCTGCATGGGTATTGTGCAAGCCTCATCACACAGCACTGCCATCTCACCCCAATTTATGATCTGGAACACAGCAACTTTTACAGCTTTTAGCTGGAACTACAAGTTGTACCAAAGCATACAATGATTTTATAAATACAAGGGAAAGAGGTAAAAGCTCCAAATTTCTTTTGCTCCTTCACCTAGCTCAAGTATAAGCTGGACACATTCTGATGACACACTGCACCTCCAGACTCTGCAGATCACACTGCTGGTAGCTGAGTTCAGGGCTGAGTACAGTCACTCCATCTTCTCTGAACTCAGAATGTATATGGAGGCCAAGATGAGCTTTCTAGCACAAGCAAGTACAAATAAATGAGTAGGGTCAACTTGAGCATGGGTGATGCCTTGAGAGGCTACCTAGAGCAGAGGCTGGACAGTGTTAAAGGAATAAAGTAGGCATTTATTAAAAAGGCCTTCAAAGGATACACCTTGGGCAGTGCAAGAGCCTGGCCAAGGCTTCACCCAAGATAGAGCCAAGATGGACAAAAGGTCATGAGTTTTCACACTTTTATAAGTTTTGTTCCATTAAAATATTGGGGTTAATTGTCCAATTACAGCTTCAGGTTATGAAGTCCCATCCTCCCAGAATGCTCTCCTCAATTCACTGTTGTTTGCACTTTTTGGGCCTGAAGCTGCAACAGTGTCCATGGTTCTCAGGCTGGAAAAGGATTGTTTTGTGTGACTGAACTGTGAGCAGAACTTGCTAACACTTCATATGAAGTTCAGAGTTATATACTAATGCAGTACAGAATCTGAAAAATATGAAAGCTAAAACTTAAGGCATCATGGGCATGAGCTGTGAGATTGTGTGGACAGGCCATATTTTAATTTTCACCATCTTATCTGTTAGTAGTCCTCACAGACTGCCAGAAAATCCCAGCCCATGAGGCCAGTGTCCTCTGAGTACAGCTTTCCAGCCCCCAGAATCCACCACAGAGGGGGAAATCAGCCTTTTGCCTGCCAGACTCCCTGCTTTCTAGTTCATACCACCAAAAGCAAGCTCAAACCAGAGGTGAATCTACTTCATGATACCTCAAACGGCTATCACTGTTATTTGTCCTGTATGTTCTTATCTCACAGTTTGCAATTAATCACCACCCTGGAAATCAAACACTAAGCTATTTGTACATTCTCTTTGAAAATACATTTCAATTTCCTTTTACTTGAACTGCCCTGTCCTTTGCCACACCTGTTGAGTGCATCAATCTGCACAGCACACTCAGGATATACCTGAGGAGTCTGATGACTCACACGAGACAGAGAGAACATAATCACTATAGAGGGAACACAAGACTGAAACGTGTGATGCAATTACATACAGAGGGATGTGTGACCATTAGCAAATAACCACATTTGCATGGTGAAGATAGTTACAGTATGTTTTGACTGAAGACCAGGTTCTGTTCTCCAAAATATAAAGTGCTCTTCAGGGCATGGCCATGTCAGCTACATGAGCACCACATCTGTATTAAACACCAAAATCCTGTGCAGGAAAACTGTAAATCTAATTCCATCTATTTGATATATAGAAATATTTTTGATGCATGCTAGCTTAGCCTTTGTGAAATCTAGGTTTATTTTATTCTAAGCTGTTGGAATCTATCTTATTCTCTTCTGTTTGGAGGGATTTTGTACTTTGCAGAGAAGACAGTTGGGAGAGGCTGATTTTATGGGAGCAGCAAGGCCCATGGACTGGTCTCCTATCTAACATTTATAGGGAAGGTTTCCCTGGTTTCAGCACAGCTCACAGATACAGTTGAATGTACAGCTTATTTCTCAGTTCTGTCATTCAGATTAGAGTACTTGGCTTTAGAACAAATATCTTAGATTCCCAAAGCCATCCTTGCCCTAAATCTGTAACCTGCGGGGATGGCTGCCTTATCTCACTCAGGTTTTGTATCTATTGTTTTACTCCTGAATATTTTGATGGATTTGTATCTATTGTTTTTACTCCCAAAATAATTTTGCCACTCTGTGAGGTATTTTCACCATAAATGAATAATTTTGCAAATATTCAAACAGATGGCTCTGAAGATTGCTAAGCTTCAATGTGTCTGAAGGACAGTCACATTAGTGCTTAGAATAGTCTCTGCTAATTAAAAAAAAAAAATCTAACTTCTACATAAAAAATAAAAAAAAAGCCTTAAGCAACTGGAAATGCTGAAAGCAACACTCCAATCATTGAACATCCTGAGGCTGATTCAGTGAAGTTCTTGTCACAGATCAAACTCATGGCCAGACTGAGATCTCTTTGTGTGACCACTCTCAAGTGAAAATAAGGTTAAAAATAAAGTTATCTATTGTATTTCAGTCTTTGTTGTGAATGACCTAAAAAAGCACACATTTACAGCCTTAATTTTATGCACTACTTATATTAATTTGGTGTGAAATGCCACTTCTGAACCAGTAGCTGGCTGAGCTCTGACTCTGCTGAACCTGTGTTATGAAAGAAGGAAAATGAACTAATACTTTATTCAAAGTTTTCCTGGCAGTTTGTCTGTCCTGATGATTTAACTGCTATTTACACTGAAACCAACATGCAAGAAGATTGTAGCCTATGACTCCCAAGGGAGCAGCTATGGAATTTTTTGCATTCTGCAGAATGTTATGGGTTGGCAACCTCTCCTGTGTGCTACACAGATCACTTCAATCCCCTGTGTTTAGCCTATAAACAAGAAAGTGCTCTACACTGTTGTGCTAAAGAAAACAGCTGAAATCTAAAGCAGCTCAGTCCTGTTTAAGCTGTTCCCAGACACACTCCCTACCACACGGGTTTGTTTTCCATTGATTTGTTAATGAAAGCTGGCAGCAAATGCTACACTTCTACAGAGCATATTAATCATTGAAAGAAAACAGTATTTCTTCAGCTTTGGCAATTCCTGTACTCCACATAAATAAGGCCTCCTGCTTCCCTGTTAACCCTGTACATAATGTAGGATCCCCTAAAGCATTTGGTTTCTTTGCAGTGGTGGATTTCTGCTCTAAGCCTGGATGCCTGCTGTGGAGTCAATTAAGATCTGAAAACATCCATGTGGCTCCTGATTCAGAATTCCAGTTGTGGCAAGAAGCACAAACACTGCATGCCTGGTGCTTGGATGCTTTTGAGAAATAAGAATGCAATCCTGGTGCAGCTGCTCATTTTCCCAGAGCAGAGAAAGAGCAACATCAGCTTAACAGGACTGATTCCTGTCATTTACAGCTGCCTCCAGCACTCCTAGTGTGTGCTGAGTGCCTGTCAGGCACCAGGGAATTTCTTGTGCCACAAATGCCCTTCATAGGCTCTAGCACAGTGACTTTTCATCTTCTTGTAGGGTAACATGAGCGGGGTCTAAGAGCAGAGTCTACCAGAGTCAGAATTGGCCCTCAAACAGGCCTTTTCTTCTCCTCACCCCTAGTTATATGGGTTTTGTTACTCATGGTTCTCTTGAGGCAACTTTCTCCCTTGAGAATAAACTACCCTGCACACACTGCCCTGAGAGAAACTGCTTACAGCTCAATACTGGGCCTGAAAGCTCCAGAAATTTAGTTTCATTGCACTACTAATTTGTGCCATGCAGCACATGGCATTCCACTTCTGGGGACGTCTCTGGAAGGGAGGATGGCACTGTTTCAGTGAGGTAATGGGTCTTAATCCAGCGTTAATAAATCATCTATCCTCTACAGCAAAGCTGCATTATTGCAGATGATAATCACAACACTTGTACTGTCATATCCCCACATTCAAGGCTTTGACCAGGTTTCCAAGCATGAAGAGTAAATCAGAGAAACACAGTTCATGCACCTGTGGAGGCACCAATCCAAGGCTGATGGAGTAATCAAGTACAGGCTATTTAAAAACCACTTCACTGATCAAATAACCCACTATTCACATATAGTTACTTTATCTCCTGCAATGGAAAAAACCCCCTCAGGGATGCAGTGGAGACATCGATGATGACTGCAATCATCCTCTTATTTCTATTATTTACACTCCAGCTTACACAGAAGGATGTACCTGCCTAGTGACCAAATCAATTGTGCTGCAGAATTATGGACAATTATTGTTAACAGTTGAGCATAACAAAAGAGGGGAAAGGCAGTCCTTGGTGGGGGGTTTGCACATACTAGACTACAAACAACAAAGTACCACCAAAATCTCTATAATACAGAATATTTTAGTGTCTTGAATTAGATATAACTTCTTTTTTTGCCCTTCTAAACCTTGCTTTCAAATTGCCCCCTTAAATCAGTCCTAGGAGAAATAATTTAATTGCACGTTTTCATTAGTCTCTGGGATGAATTCAATGCAAATTATAACAGGTAAATTAGTTTTACCCTGGCCTCCTTGGGAGCAGTTTTATTCACACTTATTCACAATTTGTCTTTGCCCACTTGAGTACACTAGCAGAGAATATCCTGGGCTGCAAAAGGGCAGTGGGCTGTCCCAGAACAGCACAGGACAGAGCAGTGCCAGCGGGAGCATTGCAGTTCCTACAGCACCTGCAGCAGGCACAAATTTCAGTCCCTCAGTTTAGACACCTTGGCAGTAGAGTTCCTGACAGATGGAAAATGCAGTGCTTGTTAATTATGTGCTTGGTCTATATCTCTCCAGCAGACACTGCTTTTTTCAGCATGAAACTGGTGCTTCCTAGTAAGAACTAGACTAATCCGGCTTGGTGTTTCCCTGAATTTGTGTGCAATCTCCAAGTTCATTATTCTTCAAGTTATCTTTTAGATTTCCTCTGTCCTGCAGGTTCACCCTAAATGTGTAAGCTTATTATGAACTGTATTTATAATATGAAAGATAGTAACAGTTGAAGCCCTTGGAATAAGAATTATTTTATTTCTCCTTTTGACATGAATGTCTTATGATTTGTGTGATTGCAAAGAAAATATCCCAGACTGATATTGACACAATACTAGTTCTCTTTCTTTTTAGTTCCTGTGGTCTCTAGCACAACAAAATAGTTAGAATATCTAGAAACCAATTCCTTAACAATTTTTAAACTTATTTTGCCTCATTTCCCACAGAAACCAAGCTGTACATGGTTTACTGTACTAAAGAAATTCCTTCAAATCAGATCACCAAAAAATCTGTTATTATTTGCCTAAATTGTTAGCTAAAAAGCTCAACTATGCTAGTGGAAAAGGATTAAGAATAACATTTTTTGAAGCAATAACCTGTTTTTCTCACCTAAATAGATACAAACTGTTGACAGAGAAGAAACAGCAGACTACAAAGAAAGAAGATGAAATGGAAAAAGGAAAATAAGATGATCTGTGATGTATTTAATGACCTGGACCTGCCATGACACATGTTTGTGAGCCTTGTGAGCAAAGAAGACACATTTTACACACAGGGACAAATAAATCCATTCTAGCCAACAGTATTTATCCTCAGTCTTTACTTCTGTAATATCACTCTTCGATGCTGCCTCAGCAGCAACACCCAACTTCTGAGTGACATTTAAAAGCAATAGTGCCTTGAACATTCTATACCATAACACCAAGAAAACAAATTGGAACATCTCTCAATTTGCAATTAGAACACAGATCAGAATTTTTGTTTGTGCACAGGCCTGAATTTCTGCCATTTGCACCCAGAGAACCATACATTCTCACTTTTCCTGAGCCTTTCCCCAAACATGGATGCTGGCATGGACTTCAGAGGCTGCCTGTGTACAGATGGGTTAAGAGCAATGACTCAGCCTATCTGCTTTAACTCAAAAAGAAACAATCTTGTAAAAACAGTGATTTTTAGTGTATCAGACAAGGTTATCCAAATAGAACACAATAGCTCTGTGATATCACTAAAGCCAATGACACCTAAATAACCAGCTAGAGAGGTGTGATCTGTTCTTTGCCAGTTACTCGTTAACCAATCTTCATTAATCATAAAAAATGTTTTTACATGATTCTTGATTCTATAACTGCAATCTCCCAATCAGTGTTTTGTTCAGGTGGCCTTGGTCCAGCTACTATCCCTTCTTTTCTTGCTAAGATATTTTGCAATAGCAACTGATGAGTTGGAGGTTCCAGGCTTAGTTTACAGATGAAATCTCTTGCAGTATAATCTCGATGTTTCTGGAGCTTTTTAATCTTTACAAGAAAATTTTTCATTTACCAATTAAGAAATCAAAATTTCTTTTATATACTTTTCATCAGAATATTTCAGCAGTTCATCACCTGGGGGAGTATATTTTATAATACTCTCTGGGGCAAATACAAAATGAAAATAAATGTAAAACTAATTAAATATATTTCATTTGTTGCAAGGACTGAAAAACAAAACTGAACAAAACCAAAAATCAATTTCTACATAAAGCTGTTTCCGTGCTTTTCAGATCTAATTCAAAGGCATTTATATCATAGCCAGAATAAACTGAAAAAATATTAATATTAAAAATACAGTAATCAACACTCATGGATTGAGTGTTAATCCTGTGACTGCAGTACCATTGTATCTATAGCCAGCATTCCAATTCTGTGCTAGGTCTCATTCCTTGCAGTCACATGATATTATTCAGAGCAGAACCTAACTTATCAACACAATTGACTTGTATCAATCACTAATCACCTTGCATTAACACTTTAATGAAGTTAACAGTCCCGTGGTGATTTAAATAACAATGTGAGGCAAAGCTTTCCTTAAAGCTATTAAAAAAACTGCACTACCAGCTCAATTGTACTCCGCAAACCCAACACCTGAAGTGTAAAATCCATGCTCTTTCCCCCAAAAAACTCCTCTTTGTCAAAAGCAGGAATGCCAGAAGCTCAGCCCCCAAGTTGCTTAAATATCTTTTCTTTGGTGACCACGGCTTTCTGCTGGCTGCTCTTAACCTTGCAGATAGGCACAGATAACACGATGCTTATCTGACAGGCAGGAGGTCTGGCAAGCTGCTTTGCAGACTCAAAAACAAGCAGTCCTCTGTGGATTGGCCAGCAGGACACTGGGGAGCATAAAGCTGGCTTGGGCCCTCCCAGTGTCCCAGTATATCAAGGTTTAAGCTTCATTGACTCCAGTATAGTGGCTTTAATCAAGATTTTTCATGCCTCAGAGAACAGTACAGCTGCTAAAGCTTCTTTAATAAGGGTTTATAGCCGGGGAAGCTGAACAGGAATTAGCTGAAAAGAGATGACTTACTTCTGGCTTTATTAAGCAGCAATCTATTATAAGTCAGGCTGCAACATTGTTTTGCTCTAACATGAAAGCGGAATGTTGGTCAAAGTGATTTAGTCAAGTCCTTGATTCGGTTCCTGTAATTTCCTGCATTTTATATTACGGTATCTTTCAAATTCAGGAAGGCCAATGCACTGTGCAAAGTCTTAGCAGAAACTCCTACATTTCCCATTTCCCATCAGGTCAAGCAGATGCAGCCATCTTCCCAGGACTCAGTGGTAATATGGCTTTTATAAAGCTTACCTTTGGATTTCATAGCTTTTTTCCTTGGAATGAAATATATTTCCTATTACCTTATTGAGCCCATGTTGGCAATGTTAACAGAGTATCCTGATAAAGAAAGCACTGATATAAGGCAGGTTTTGTAAAATGGACACAGCTTGGAATTTCAGTGAAGTGGACTGAAAATTCTTCAACAGAATATATTTTACCTTTGCAGACCAGTATTATTGTAGTAGATAAAAAAAAAAAAAAACCTCCTTTACTGAAGATCAATTTATCCATTTTGAAGTGGCACATGTCTGGCCTTACCATAACTCTCACAGAATTAGTCCCATAGAAACATGATCAACCCGGAGGTAACACTGAGCATCTGGGGCATGGGATGGCTCCATGGGCACCTGCTCAAGGAAATAAACCCTGTTATTCCTCCCACTAGCCAGGACAAGGAGAAGCCCCTGCTGAAGCAGAATAGAGAATTTTTTCCAGAATGGGACATTTTCACTCACTGGTGGATGGGACAAGATTATGCAGAGGAGGCACATCCATGTGTTCAATCTTGAGGCATCTGGCTCCTGATGGAGGAGGACTGCCAAGCATTTATTTTGTTAGCTTAAAGTAGCTTGATGTTCTCAGCTTTTGACCCTTGGGATTAGGCCCCTGCCAGAGGCATGCTGCAGAACAGCAGCAGAGTATTATCCCCTTTTTAGCTTCCCTTTCCTACTTTTCTCACACAAAGACAGATCAGAGATCAAGCTAAACAGATTATTTCCTGCTGGCACCTACAGCCAGGTGACAAATCCAACTATTGTACAGCAAATGTGTGCTCTGAAGACCCAGTAGTCTGGAATTCAGGAACTATGAAGAGGAGTTAGAATATGTGAATATATATGATAACCTACATTTCCATCTGCCTCCTGTCTCAACTCTGAAAGGCTGCTGCTTATCTCCACTCTGACCTCACAGGATGAGAAGGGATCCTGTGAAATGCATGGAAGTGCAAGACCATGTGCCATTCAGCAGAATCTCAGCACCAGGACCTGGAAGTTAATCCCATCTCCTTTTTCCCAAGGCAAGATATCTCATGCACCATAGCCACTCTTACTATTTTCTTAGTAATTGCCTCAAAGCTTCCATTCAGGCCACAAAGTTAAAAATCTCACAAAATCTGCCTGTAATGAAAGTATATAAATCTTTCACTTGCAAACTTCTCATTAAGACTATTCCCACTGTTAGCAGAATCTACTGTTGGTGAATACTGGGTCAAAAAGCTAATTCCCTTCCAGTCCTTTTACTCTCTCCTTAATGATTACTGAGAGTCCGGAAATGAGAGCAAAAAGTATTTAATTCTTTATTCAACATGAAATTGTCTTGATTTATACTCTTGAAAAATTAATAAAATGCCTCTGAGACAGTCTATCTCTGCTGCCAGGCTTGCACAAAGTATCTGCTTTATCTGCTGAGCTGTGCAGAACTATAATAGAGAATAATACTTCTGCTTTCAGTGCTGCATTTACTGTAAATTTCCATTCTTCCAGGAAGGTTCTGATAGACATATTTAGCATCTCAGATCTGACTTCAAGAAGAGAACTTAGTTATTATTTGTTCCATTAATACTTTTGAATAAAGACCTAGTAGTTGAATTTAGTGCCAGGACTGAAGACAGAGACGGGACCCTTGCAAGAGGCTGGAAAAACCAATCCCTCCTGAGCTCACGATAAAGGCACCACCCAGATGTTCCTTCTGTACCAGGGTTCCTCTTTCCACAAATCACAGCACCATCCCATGCAGACAACAGGATTTACATTCCTATACAAAGCTTGGTTGGGTGTTGTCAGATTTACCCAACTCTGCCTGACAAACAGCATCCCAATTATGTCATACTTCGTTACCTGCCATACATATTTAATTAAAACTAGCCCAACATCTTGGTTCTTCTTGGTGATGATGGCACAAACTTCACCAACAATCACAAACTAAATGGCATCATGAATAGGATCCTTCACAAGGGTCTCAGGGAGGAAAAAAGTAGAATGTGCTATTTTCAGGCTCTAAAACTTTATGTATATTTTCTTGGCAAACCACTCATTTATTGCCCTGCTGTATCTTGTTTCCTTATGATCTTACTTTTCTCTCCTGTGAAACTCTAGTCTGTCCTACCAAAGAGAAACACTGTCAAAACACATCCACAGAGTTTAGGAAGGAGATTTACATCCAAGGTAATATGAACAAAACTGTGGAAAGTCACCATGTTTCTAATGTTAAAAACATTGAGGAGGATTAAATGTGTGCTCTTGGAGATGGGAGCTGCTGTTCAAATGTTCCAGTCCTATATTATTGATAATTGTTTTCAGCTTCAGAAACAATCCTTGTTTGCTGACTTTCAGGTAACCACTGAAGAAGTTAATCAGCAGCCAGAACAAAACAACTTCCAGAAGGTAGTGACAGTGAAAAGGAAGTCAAGCACAGTTGCTGTAAACTCCTTTTATCCCCTTACCTTTATAAAGCCTTGGCCCTTAAAGTTGGAAATGCTCTTTGCTACTCTGTCATGACACAGCTGTACTGCTGAGTTAGAACTTCCATGCACTAAAAATGCTAAACAGAACTAAAATAAAAGAACAACTGGAAAGCAGTTAATGAGCACTGAACTTCTCTTACTTTACTACAAAGCTCTTGAAAAGCTGTCCTTCCACTTGCCCATAAATCCAGATGCACACATATGCACAATGCACACACGAGTTTGGTCTGTTTGCACGTTTGCAGATCAGTTCAATTCAGCACAATCTTTATCAGTGATATGATGAAATGTCTTTGTAGACTTGCCTGTAACACACTTGAGAAGCAGCTGAAGTAGGGTTCTGGTTGCAAGCAGGCTTATCTTTCATCTTTTACCTCTGCCTAACACAGCAGAGAGTCTATTACCTGCATTTTTCACAGCTGAATCTTTTAAGGGTCACTTTGGGCAGCAAAGATATAAAGCAAATTCTTCTGTCTTTTTCATTCCTCTAAAATAAACCCACTCCCTCCTTGGAGTTCATCTGAAAGCTTGAAACTGAACTAATGAACATCTCAGGAGAAAACACAAACTGGACAATAAAATGCGTATACAAAAGGCTCTGAGCATCCTCACTCTAATTCATAATTCAAAGAAGTTGAAATGAAAAATCTTTAAACTCTTCCTCACTTACCTGCACTAATAAATATCAACAGACCATGCAAATTTGTTCCAGGTGCACCATCAGATGAGCAAATGTTTCTCTTCCTGTGTGGAGAAGGGATTTCAGAGAAGGTCCTTTGGCCAGCCCTTCTCTGAGCCAGTAGCCCTCAGGCACCTCAGCTTCCAAAGGCTTTCATGTGTCAGGAAGGTTTCACATCATTCAGTGATCTCTAAAGAGAAAACAATAAAATATTTAATGTTTGCAATGCCTCAAAACATTTCATTTCCCAATTTGCATTCAATTTCTGTCAACAGCTTGCAGTGTTTTCATCATCCTCCAGCCCAGGCAAACCCTGTGATTCCTGCTCCACTTGAATGAGAAACAGAGTGAGAAGTGAAAGGTGACTGCTTTAAAGAGCACAGCAAATCCATAAATACCCCTGAACTTGAATGCAACAAAAAGCCAAGCTACAAAACATCTTTTTCCATATTTCATAAATATTAGATTGGGTAGAAATAATATAATTTATAATATATATGTTTTCATTCCCAAGGCTTCCACAAACATTACATGCAAATGTTCAATTGTAACAAATCAAAATACCAAACTCTGGACCATTTAATAAGTTAATTGATTTTCAGAGGGGTCAGGCAGTTTGTAGCTTTGCTTGCCCAATTATTTCTTCTGCCTAAAGTAAGATGCAGTTCTGACTCTATTAGTTCATTATGCTGTAAATCAGAGAAAGAGGAAATAGAAAAGACCAGCAGGAGAAGCAAATATCATCAAGGTTGACAAGAATGTTAAATGAATTGTCTCCCAACATTCTGCTTAAGATCATTTCAGTAATAAGACTGAAATAAATTTCTTTAGTTCTTCAAGTGAAGTGTTACCCTTTCATTTTACTAAAAACAATTCAAACAGAAAGGAAAGAATGGCTGCCAAAAGATTTTAATTAATGAAGACCCCTAGTGAGGATGAAAAACCTACACATCCAACCTCTTGGCATTTATTATCATAGCTCCTGTGAAGACAGGAACAAATTGTTAGCTACATTGCAGAAGTTTTTAATACAGAATTCATAAAATTTAATTCATGGAATAAACCTCTTGGCAACTACTTTCTAGTTAAATAAAACTGGTTTCTTTCCAGATCACTGATCTTGTTTTGTAGGTAATTACATTTTAAAATGATAATTTTTCTCAATATTACTTTGAAATATCTATTTTTTAAAATAGATAATTACATAAAAACAGGCTTCTCAGTTCTTCTGATATAATTTTTCATCAATATTTAATTATTCTAGTTACTCTCTACTAAAAGGGCCAACATTCTGGAGTTTCATACCAACATTCACTGTAGCTGGGATTTCTCTGAGCCTTTTGCTAACATCTACAACAAAACAGATAATCAGAATTTTCCTTTTAAGAGTATTTTTGAACAAGAATTCTTTCAAAGAAAAGAAAAAAAGAAAGGAAAGGAAAGGGAAAGGAAAGGGAAAGGAAAGGGAAAGGAAAGGGAAAAGAAAGGGAAAGGAAAGGGAAAGGAAAGGGAAAGGAAAGGGAAGAAAAGAAGGAAAGGAAAAGGGAAAGGGAAAGGGAAAGGGAAAGGGAAAGGGAAAGGGAAAGGGAAAGGGAAAGGGAAAGGGAAAGGGAAAGGGAAAGGGAAAGGAAAGGAAAGGAAAGGAAAGGAAAGGAAAGGAAAGGAAAGGAAAGGAAAGGAAAGGAAAGGAAAGGAAAGGAAAGGAAAGGAAAGGAAAGGAAAGGAAAGGAAAGGAAAGGAAAGGAAAGGAAAGGAAAGGAAAGGAAAGGGAAAGGGAAAGGGAAAGAAAAGGGAAGGGACAGGGGAAAGGAAAGGGAAAGGAAAGGGAAAGGGAAAGGAAAGGAAAAGATGTTCTCTTCTTGTTGTTTACCCAGAAATGAAAATGGATAGGAAATACAAACACACAAACATGTGCAAAAATATCCTGCTAGTGTCCAAGGATGTTAAAACTGCAGACATGAGATGGGGCTGCAGTGCAAAAGAGCCTTGGCATTCATGTGGGACCATGGAGGAGCTCCTGGCCATTCTGGCTCAGAGACCAACCCCTCTTGTGACTCTTCATCTTCCCTGGCGATGACGGCTCCTAACCCCTAGGACAAATATTTAAAGAGACAAAGAACTAGTTTGTGAGCTTGAAAGTTGGGTTAATTACTGAATAAATATATAACTAGAGAAGATAGAGGTTTATTTGGCTTATTTGACTAAAAATTCAAACTGCTCTCCTGATCTCTAGCCATGAGTGGAGATAACTGAAATTTCCGGACACACAGGAAAACGTGTAGGACACAAGATGTGACTTGAAATCTTATCTTGCTTCCATTGACATGCAGGGATGTGTCCTGGCTTTAACAAGAGTGGGTAAGGCTCCTAAAAGTCTCTTAAAACATCAATGCTCAGTCTGCATCCTACAGGCTCAGTATTGCCCCATTACAACACTGTTTCAATAGCCTGTAGAGTTTTAGTGACAACACCAGGCAAGAAAAGGAGCTGTTATCAAGGAAAAAAATCACCCAGCTCACTTCCTTCTATTGCCTTTAAGTCCAAGGTAAAAAATAAAAATATTTTTAAAATTATGCAGTAAGGGCAAGACAAAGAATTCAGCTCCTCTCATTCCTAGAATAAGGCAAGTAACCTTTTCAAGGTGGATATGAATGGGTAGATTAGTTCAGAAGAAGCTGCAAAGAAATCTAGAAATACTTTTTTCAAGCAAAGGCCCTAATTATCTTGTCACAATCCCAGTTGTCAGGAAACAGGGACAAAGATGCAGCTCCAGGTGGTTTTTCCTTCCCAAAAGTTAGTGTATACCTACAGAAATAGGAGCATAACTACTGAATACATAGTCAGAATTAATCTACAGCACTAAATTCAAGGAAGTTACCATTTCAAATGTATTTTTTCATTAAAGACAAGTATTTCCTATTTTAAGCACTACAGCAATTTCCATTTTCTTCTTACCAGCTCTCCAGTGCCATTTGTGAATGACACCAACCTCATAATTATCCCTTATTGTTTTTGACCCTTTTCATTATCTCTTCTCTGCTTCTTTAGAAAATTCATTTTAAAATTACTGATCTCACTGAAAGCCTTGATGTTTCACTGTGTTCTCCTATCCCAAATCTTTACTTTAGCACTCTGGTTTTCTCTCTAATGAAGATTTCAATCACTGTTTGCTTTACTGTCAACCACCTTGACAGGCTGTGAGCATAATGAACTCCCTTAACCCCAGAGGAAGCCACAGCAAACCTGTCAGGGTTAATGGGCTCACGGGCTGCTGATTTCACTGCACGCTCTCCCACAGGCAGCAGGAGAGTCCTGCAGCAGCCTGACCTCCACAGCCTGCCAGGAGTGGGAGGGCAGGAGGAGGAATGGCCGAGGGAGCCAGGCACGCTCCTGTGTTTTCAGTAAACACTGCCTGGAAAATGGGCCTGCTTTATAGCCCAGATTAGAGACTAAGATAGACAGACAGACAGAGAGCAGCAGCTGGGATGGAGAAGCTCTCTGAGTGGAACTGCAGGGCTCACTTGGGGAAGAACATGCCAGGGAATCAGGCAGCAGTTGGTGCATAGAGATGTCAAGCAACAGATTCTTCTGTCAAAAACAGAATTAAAGCAGTGGCATTCTCTGCTACCATCAAAGCTGTGCAGCTGCTCAGTCCCTGCACAAACCTTCCTTCCTGCTTTCCCGCAGCTGATCCTACACGTGAGCCCCGTTTGCTGGAGCTTCAGCTCCCTTTCTAGAATTTTTTGTGAGGGCATGCACGTTATAGGAACTGCAGCTCACCTAGGAGAGGCCAGAGCACCACAGGCACTCTTGGTGGTGGATCTGAAGGCAGGTCCCAGCTGTTTGCTGTGCAGCTGCTCTCTGAGAGTGTTGAAATACCCAGCCCAAAGGCAGCTGAGAGCCTTCACAAACTGCAGTGTGTAATTCCTCCTGTATCCACTAAGAAAAGAACCGGAACCAAACTGATTTGTCTCCAGAGAAGAGCAACATGAAATACATTTACACAAAAGAAAAAGCAATCCAAGTTGCTGCCTGTCTGCTAAAGAGCTGACCCAGCCTTACTGGAAACATGGGCACCAATGGCACCAGGACAGGGCATGTCCTGCATGGGAAAACAACGTGGATGTGAAGATTCTTTGGCTTGGTTTGATAACAAAGTTTCAGAAAACATGCAGAAGTAGCTAAGCAAATATAACTACTACGTATGGAGCAGGAAAACCAGTAATTTCCAGGATACTGAGGCACATGTGGGTATAGAAAGTCACAGGGGATTATGACTTTTTTCTTTCTGAATTCATAAAGATGACATTTCACTGCAAAGAAAGCTCTCTTCATAGACTGATTTTGAAGGAAATAGTCTTGAGGTTGCTCTAATCCTGCCAGGGAGATTCAGTACAATAAGTCTCAGATCACACCACTGGATAGGAAAGCAGCTAAGACAACCAAAGCAGTAGAAGTAAAAGTCTCCAGTAGATTTGTGGGTCAGGTCCTCAGCTACTCCAAACAGGCTGCAGTGCTCTACCTGCGGATCTGAGGCCTGGCTGAACACTGTGTTTGTGAGAGAGGGACATGGAACAGCCCATCAACATCTTATTTCTTCACACTGCTGCTTTTCTCAGGAAGCTTCTTAGCATTGCTTATATGAAATGCTGGAGTGCATCTGGATCTCTAAGATATCTCGTTTTCCTTAATGCTCACAGTTAACTGAAATATTAAATATATAAAGTGCCACCCTCTTATTATTTAAAGCCTAAATTAACATAATTACCATAATTAGGACAAATGCTTTCCCCAGTCTATTATGTCTTAGCTTTTCCTGAAGGCAGATTCATTATCTTCAGGCCAGCTTTTATCTAACAGTGAAAGCGTTATTGAAATTGGTACCATTAATGTTCATCAAGACATGCACATCACCACTTACCTTGATATTGCTGATTTCTACCCTGATTGCCTAGGTGAAAAAATTTTGTGGCTCATTAGGAAGACCAAGTATTAATTGAAAAGAAAAAAAAATTGAAATAGAAAAGGCTGTACTAGCAAAACCAGAAGTACAGAAATCTTTAACACAGATTGAAAGTGTGTTAAAGCAGGGTCAGAGCCATGAAGTCCAATCTCACCATGTTTCCAGTTTGGAATTTATTTAGAATACAAAAAAGAGGCACAAAAGAGCTCACAGACATTTTTAACTAGCCAAGTGGGATACTGGTAGGAGATATGCAGCACAAGCTTCCTCACTGGCTGAATTCAAACCCACCCTGAGATGCACCAAGGCCTTGCCTTGATGACAGTAGACTTGGGGATGTCTTGATTATGTCTCTCAGAGCTGCCATGATAAACACAATTAATTCAAAGAATGAAGTTCTGCTGGGCTTCCCTGCAAAGCAGAACAACTATGAAGAAACATTGCACGTAATGGAGCTGTAGCACAACACCTCTGCAGCCATAGCCAGTGACTGAGGTTACTCTCCAGTACTAAGCTACGTGCAGCTATCAGCACAGAATCTGACAGCTTTCTTCCTTCAGAAAACATAAATTCCAGTTTAACTCTTCCTTTTTGTTGAGAACTCCTATTACGGTGCGCACTCATAAAAGGAGTGCTATTTTATTTAAATACAATGTCTCAGTTATGGCAGCAGCAATATAAACTTTACTGAATGTTTTATTGTCATACAGCATTCCTTGCACTAAAGGCACCTCAGTCACTCTGAATGCTCCTGGAAAGGATTGCTCTCGTGTAAGGTCAGGCTGGCAGTAAGCATATCTCAGTTTACTATTCCCCTAAGTACAAGAAAGTCCTTTTTATGTTCCCTTACATGTTTTTCTTAATAAAAAGCCCAAGGAAGTGCTCAGAGGCCTGGGCAGTGGAGTACACTGCACTGAAGGAAGGAAAGCAGGAGGGTGGAACATACTAGAGGGACAAGGGTGGAGTCGCTGCATTGCCAGTGTCCCTACACACCCTCCAGGACTTCCAGATTCCCAGACCACAAGTGTGCCCTCTGAACAATTCACTGTGCTTGCCACCACTAAACCTTTTCCAGCAAACCTGAGCTCTGGCAATCAGATACTCAGACAGGATCAATTCTGGCACCAAAATTAGTGTTCAGACTTCCAAAATATTTTACCACCATGCTAAAATTCAGGTTCTTCATTTGGTGCATTTTGCTGGAAGGTGAAAACCCAAGCTCCCATGTGAGAGGCTGCCCACAGTCACAGTGGCTGCCCACTGTCAAATCTGTCCTTACAAATTAGTTCTTATCAGAAGTCAGAGCACAGACAGAAAGTTCAAGTGGGGTCTTTGTGATCTGGATAGCTGGTTTCCATTTTTAGGACTAAAACCCATTAAAATATTCTACCATGATTTTCTTTTCCTGTTTGGTGAGTTTGTGGTATGCCAGGAATGCCAGCTGTTCATTTAATACCTCTCATGACTGTATAGAGACGATATTTCTTTCACTACCTCATTACTGAAAAACTGGCAAGCTAAGGGTAGTGCAGAGGCATGGGGTGCTGGCCACAGAAGCTTTGGTTTTCTGCTACAAATCATCAACTTGTGAGGCAGTCACTTTGTTGGACCACCTAGAAATGTGGTTCAGAGACTGTTCATGTCTGGAACTGAAAGAGTTTTGTTAAGTACTATAAAGACCAACAACTGTCCTGATTCTTTTCCAAGGCAATTTTCCTTGATTGCTGAAGTAGCCAAAACTCTGTCACCTTTTCTGGAAGATCAGAAATGTGCATGCAAAGCTGGATTTGACACACTTCATCATGAATTACCTTAACTTTCTATGACATTCATCTAGAGTCCTTTACCCAGCAGACAATTATTTGATTGATTCTTTTCCACTGTAAACAACCAAAACAGCAGCTCTCATGATTCCACTACTTATATCAACAGGGCCTACTCAGCACAGCTGTTCAAACATTTGTTAAATCACTTCACAGCAAATAACAATATGGTGCAGTATGCCTGTTCCTCATTTCAACTTTAACCATAGCAATATTTAGCATGCACTAAAAAAACATATGCTCTATTCACAAAAAAATTACTTCATCTTAATCAACACCAGCCTGCTAATCTTAGAGGATACTGGAAAGTTCCATAGGTAAGTAGAGTCTTAAAGGCTGTGAAAGATGAATAGCTTCATTCATCCTGAAACCTAATTCCTAAGAATGTGCACCCAGAAGTTCAAACAATCTGACTTTACACTTTGGTGCCCAAAGGCTGGGTCTGATTCTGCATTTCTTAATTTATTTTGTATGTATTGTAGCACAATCCACTAAAAATACCAGGAAACAGTTGTGATAGAAAAAAAATAGTGAAAAGAATGCCCAGTACTAACACATTTATGTGAGAAAACAGAGGCACAAAGTGACTTACTAAAAGAAATAGTCTACTAAGTCAGGGAGCAAAATTGAAATTTTTAGACTTCTTTACAATGTCAAAGTCACTGGACCCTTCCGTGTTCCCACATGTGTCCTGATCTCCTACAAATTTTTCCTGCTGCATCCTTAAAACTTAGACAAGCAAATCTGCAAATTTTATCTTAATTACTGAGCTCTGAGTAAAGATGTATTTCTCTCCCTGCATCTCTCTGTTTCCCACAGCGACCTTAGCAAGAACTTTGTGAATTACACAAGAAAAGAGACCATCACCTGAACTGGCTCGTGCCTATTCCTGTGCTCCTGCTTCATAGCACACTAAACCTGCTGGAATGTGCCGGGAATGATAGAATCAGCAGCCAACCCCACTCCAAGCTGAGACTGCAAACACGCACGGCTCCCTCTAGACACAGGTTTTAGATGAGCTGCTGATTGGCAATATCAGAGTCCTGTTAAACAGCTCAAGAATCCACAGAATCTGCTTTCTTGCAGAACTCTGTTCAGTCTCCTTGATAAAGATCTAGTGCAGCCTGCTACTTAGAGAAGGAAAAAGCAGAGATGCATTCACCTGGCAGCACAAGACCACAGCTCCTTTCTCAGGACTGCTCTAACTACACACTCAGTGTCTTTGGAGAGTCCATCCTTAGTTATTTCCCTCTTTTCATCTTCTCTTTATAGCCTTACTATCAACTGAAAGAAATTTCCAAATCTTTCCATTGTTCCTCCCTGAGAACAGCTCAAGGCATTTTTCAAGTATCAAAATTAATTTAAAGATTCTATTCCTAGGACTAGATTCCAATATGAACACATTACAGAGACTTCCAAATTACAAATAGAACTGGAGGATATAAAAATCTAGTTGGGTAGAGTGGCATTTTTGAGCATTTAGGCTGTTATGTCTCATTGGAATTCACTATGACTAAATTCTTTTGAACCATCTCAAAATGATAAACTACAGAATATAGTATTTATCTAGGAAAATAAAAAAAGATTAAACATGACCCCTTTTAAGACCACAGTGGCATTTGTGATCTCTTACGGATTACAGAGTTATTTATTCAGTTTACAATGTGTATAGCATGAGGAGTAGATCTCATGAGTGATACAACTCTGTTCTGAGGACTGAGGAAAAGTGATATTTGAAGTTCTCCATGAACTGTCTGAGAAGGTTTTCCCCAAAGGTTTTTTGTGGGGGGAGCTTAATAGGGAAATGTGTAAATGCAGTTTGGGTTCAGCAAAGACCAAATCTATGTCACCTTTTCTATTTCAAGATCTCTATTTATTTAGAAACCTAATTTCTCAACCTCTTGTTTGCATGTCTTTGACAACTTTCATTCACACCATATGCAAATACTAAATGTGTTACTGTTAGGAGTAACACGAGATGATTTATTATTCATTTAATCAGATGAATCTGCTAATACCAGAAGACTGTAGTTTTAAATGCTATCAATATTTGCATTACCAGTAACTGGAGTCAGCGAAGCATGCAGCTGGTTCAGTTTTATGGAGGGTTGTTAGAGGGGGTTTTGTTTTGCATATTGAATGTAGACTCCTTTTGGATCTCTAAGGACACTGCTGACTTTCTGCTCTTCCCTTGGCCACTTCTGGCCACAGCTGGAGGTAGGATCCTGAGCTGGATGGACCCCCAGTCTGACTCCGTGGAGCTTATTATACATTACACAGGTATTTTAAGTAGAAAGAGCAGACAAAAGGTATTTACACTCTGTATTAGCAGGACTCTGCTTCACACTGAATATTCTCCATTCTCCGAAGTAAGACTGGAGTTAGCCAAGAATTGTTAAGTAGCTAAATTAGCTGAAAATATGAAGTGAATCACTGCTGCCTTTCCAAGCACAGCACTTTTTATGTAGGCTTAGAAATATATTCTGCTTATTTTTTTTGCTAAACTCAAAAAAGCATAAAGTAGCTGTAGCCAAGGCAATGCCATGAGAAGCATGTCCAGAGCAGCAGGAGTGGGCACGAGGAGCAGGGCTCAGGGGGCTGCTGGATGCAGCACAGCCACAACCCCAGGGGATTGGCTACACCCCTGAATGCCCCACTGCATCTCCATAAACACCCATTGTGCTCCTTCAATGAACAACACATCTCAAAGCTGAAAACCAGCAATGTGTACGCCTGGAACATTTAATTTGGGAAATTGGGAAAGCGTGCTCATCTCCTGTGGCTCCTTTTTCTCTGTGTTCTTTCTTCATAAGGGCTCAGCATTTCACAGCCACTGAAGAATTCAAAGAATGCCATTAACCAAGATACCACCCTGATAATTAAAACTAAATACTTGTTCTGAAAGAATTCTGCAGCAAATCTTAATTCTTACACACAGAAACTCCTTTTCAAGCCAAAATATTACAGCTTTTTATTTTCTAGGTGATGTCTCAGCCCTTTTTTTTTTTCTTTTATCACTCTTTCCCAATAATTACTCCATCACAATCATGAAACTCTGTTATTATTCTTTCATAACTTACAAACCCCAGTTTCCAAGTTTTGGTCTCAAGAGTTTGTTCTCTGCTTGCTGGGCTGCTTTTAGAGTGTGGCTATACCTGTGTTTATCACAAGGGAGAGAAAAGGAGAAGGGAAGAAGGGAAGAAATATTAAAGGGAGAGGTAGATGAAATGAATTTCTGGAAATTATACTCTCTTAGGGCAAGGAAGATGTATTAATGGCTGAAAGAATGGAGAAAAACCATCGAGAATAGCTCCCACACACTTCAGCTACTTGAAATGTACATATTTTCTATGATTTTCTATTTTTCTGGACAGATAGATGAAAACTGAAGCTCAGATTTGTTCTCTGGGAGTTGTCATACACAAAGACTCTGATCTGGAATTCTGTTTAGCATCCCAGGACAGGCAGGAAGTCAGGAAATCCTTTTGGCTACCAGCAGTGAAACTGCTGCTGCATTCATGCTGAGAAACAAATGTGGGCACAACATCCACACATAAATATTTCAGGAAACCTGCCTCCTCAATTCAAAAATCCAAGCCTCATTATTAGAGGGAAAAACTTAATAAATACATAATAAAACCCCATTTCCCTGAAAATCCCATCAAAACTGAGATTAAATCACACTTACAGTCATTTATCACTATATGAAATACTACATTTGTACCCTCAGTCTTGTGTTGAGGCACCTGTCACTGCTTATGGGCACAATACATGAATTTTATGCCTATCTGAATACAAAGGGTGGCTGTAGAGGAAAATCAATTGATAAATACAGCCATATCTGAATTCTTCAGTTCTGTGGATTGCCACAGAAGTTTCAATTCTCAAGGCTTCTCCAAGCTTGTTTGGATTTAAGACTTCACAGAAAGGAAAGAGTTTGTGAAATAACTAAGCCTGGAGCTCAGAAACTGCATTTCATTTCAAAAATGTTTGAAATGTGCTCATTTAACAGTTTCTGAAATGAAATACAGCAGACTTCCAGGGCTGCAACATCATCTCCTCATTTGCAATCCAAAGTTTTACAAAAGCTTAATGGAATTTAAGCTTTTTTTTTTTTTTTTTTTTTTTTTTTTTTTTTTTTTTTTTTTAATCCAGAGAATCATCCTTCCAGACTCCCAGAGACTGGCCCTGGCAATGAAAAAGGAGGCTGAAGTACTTAATTTATGTTAGATACCACATCTCAGAGCAGTGTAAGACAGAGCAACACCCTGGAACTTGCTGCAAATCACCTCAGGAGAAAATGGTCTGCAGCACTGCCCTTTCACAGACACTGACAGGATCCTTCCAATGTAACAAATTGCTTTACATTATGGGAGTGTGGCATTTCAAAAGATGTCCATTTGCCTTCTTGCATCAAAATGAAAAGTGTCTGGTGCATTGTTATGCCTTTTCAGTAGGTATGTTAAGAACTAACAATATAGCTGAAATAATGACTTCTTTGCTTGCTAGCAATTAATGTTGAAACAGCACAAGATACAAGAGAGGGAAATATGCCTCAAGATTTATTTTCCTGTGTTGTAAAATGTAGAACTCCCTCTGCTATCTTACCCTTACCACAGTGCTGTGGATGACAAGGCTGTAAAATATGAGGAATTTTTGCTGTTGTTTGTTTGTGAGGGGGTTTTCTTGCTTGGTTTTTGATTGGTTGGTTTGAGTTTTGTTTTGATTTGGATTTTTGCTTGTTTGGTTTGGGTCACCATGTTTTCAAATTAC